>NC_089812.1:22405911-23005911 GCF_029633855.1 Hoplias malabaricus | reverse complement strand
GAAGGCTGAAAAAATATGGCAGAAGAGTTACAGTGAGCTTTAATCACCAACTTCATCACAGACAATCGATTAAACATCGACCTTTTGTTCTCCATGAGACTCAGACGCAGTGTGAACAGGCCTTTAGGGGCTATAGTCCCCTGAGACTGGTTTAATGATGCCACTGAGGCAGATATAAATAACAAACAACAAAACTCCACAAATAACCATTCTCTCAGCTCCACTGTCCATACAGTTACAGACTATAGTCCATCTTTATTTCTCTGCATACCCCCTTTAACCTCAGCCCACACTACAGAGCAGGTGTGATGTGGTGGTGGGTCATTCTCAGAGCTGCAGTGACACTGACATGGTGGTGGTGTGTTAGTGTGTGTTGTGCTGGTACGAGTGGATCAGACACAGCAGTGCTGCTGGAGGGTCCAAGTAATGTTTATCAGTTCAGTTTTCTGAAAATTTAAATCCAAAATAATTTAGCATAAAACTTAATTATATAATGATTTAATTTGTTTTAGTAAAAAAAACACATAGAATTTAATTCGTTTTTCATTTATGCTCTGCTCCTGAATGTGAGTTTGCGTTCAGATTTTTTATTTTTTGTGTTTTGTAAAGAATGTGGCAGGACTGTACCATCAGAGTGGGGGGAGAACAGGACACCTGTCTTTCAGGAGAGTTAAAAGAAAATAAATCAGACCTGTTTTTGTTGATAAATGAGGAACTATATAGATTTGTTTCAAAAGGGTTTACGCTTCATTAAGGCATTTCAAAATACTACAGGCTACACTTCTATAAACCGATCACATGATCGAGGAATCGTATCCCCCTCACACACACCTCATCATTGGCCCCAGGCCGGTGCACATGTCCACACTGATGCTGTGTGAGTCAGTGCCTCTCCTACACCAGTACGAAGACGTTATTTGATGTATAGTGCAAAGTCGGGGGTTTATGTGCAGAGAGGCAGAGCATGTACAGAAGCCATTGCTTCTTTAGTTGACCAGACTATGATGCACAGACTAACTGGCTAATCACAGACAGCTGTAGTCCCACCTCCCCCACAACTCCAGCCACTCCTACAGTCCTACCACTTTTATATGCTACAAAAATGAAAAAGAAAAATCTGGAAATACATACAGTTTTCTCCATTGCATACACAAAAATATGGAACTATGTACACAACAAAAGCTCTCTAAACCGCTCACAGTTTTATAAATCTCTAAACATACACTGCATCATCGAGGAAACTTTGGTCTCCTGGAAACACTGACTTTCAAAATTCAAAATTCCCAATTGCAGTTTTTCCCAAACATTTAACATTTAAATACATTTCCAGAAACATGGCTCATTCATTATCTGTAACCGCTTATCCAGTTCAGGGTCGCGGTGGGTCCAGAGCCTACCTGGAATCATTGGGCACAAGGCAGGAATACACCCTGGAGGGGGCACCAGTCCTTCACAGGGCAACACAGACACACACTTTTGCAGACACTTTTCAGTCACCAATCCACCTACCAACGTGTGTTTTTGGACTGTGGGAGGAAACCCACGCGGACACCACCAAACTCCTCACAGACAGTCACCCGGAGCGGAAATTGAACCCACAACCTCCAGATCCCTGGAGCTGTGTGACTGCGACACTACCTGCTGTGCCACCGTGCCGCCCACAAACATGGCTCAATTTATCAAAACGCAAAAGAGTTTTTACTTTGTCAAAAAGAAAAACCACAATTCTCTGGCAAAATGAAACACAGCACTGAGAACCATGTGCTTGCATCAAACCTGATTCCTTTCACTAAAACACTGCACACAGCTGTTATATTTACTTTAGTTTCTTATATAGCTCTTTTCTAAAACACACTTACAATATTTAAAAGACACAATCATTGGTATAAAAACATTCAATGCACACACAATGCAGGTTCAACAGTTACAGAGAGACATGAAACCAACAGTAATATTACAAGGAACCTAAAATTAGCAAGTTAGGCTGAAGGGAGGCCATGGGAAAGAGAGAAGAGTTGAGTCGAATTCCACAGTTGAGGAGCAAGCCTAGAGAAGGCTCGATCACCAAAGCTACAGAGTTAGGATGACGGGACGTGTAACAGCCCAGCAGTGGAAGGTCCGAGAGTGCGAGAAGGTTTGTGGGAAAGAAGATCAGACAGATGGAGAGGTGCCAGATTGTTTAAAGGCTTATAGGTAAGTAGGAAAAGAGCAAAGACCAGCCACCAAGGAGTTACAGTAGTCTAGCCTGCTGGAAATCAGTGTGTGAATGAGGAGCTCAGCTGAGAAAGGGACTTCTCAGAGTTTATGCTTATCTATCAATACAACAAATATACATCAATTATACACTGATATGACAAATTTACAGTTTTTCCCAAACATTTAAACACATTTCCTGAAACAAAACTCTAAACACAAACCCACAAAGATTAAAAAACCCCACAAATCTCTGGCAAAATTAAACAGCACTCAAAACCATGTTCTCTCTCCTCAAACCTGATTCCTCTCACTAAAACACTACACACAACTGTTATAGGCTTATCTCTTACAGACCATCAAATATAAAGTGATAAGACAAACTCAGAACACTACCATCAGATGTGTAGATGGATGCTTTTCTTCGATGAGATCATGTTGCATATTCAAATGCATATGAGTGTGTGGATATTGAAGTGTAGGGTTCTTTGTCCAAAAACAGCATTTAAAATACTACATGTATAATGTAAAACAAATGTGACCCATATTACGTAGCATGTAGCAAAACAATAAGAAACATTACAAGGAAAAAAAGGGCAGATACAAAAAAGGTCACGGAAGAAAAGTATTTATTGTAAAAGGCATGAAACAGATTCCACTACATCTTTTATACTTTTACAAATGATCACAGTCCACTCCCAGTTGAATTTGTGCAGGTGCAACATGAGTGAGAACGATTGGGAATCAGGAAGTTGAATTTTAGATAAGCTTACAACAGATGTGTGTAGTGTTTTAGTGAAAGGAATCCGTTTTGAGCAGAGAGAACATGGTTCTCAGTGCTGCGTTTCATTTTGCCAGAGATTTGACAAAGTAAGAAACTCTTTTGAGGTTGTGTTTAGAGTTTTGATAATTTGAGCCAAGTTTCTGGAAATGTGTTTAAATGTTTGAGGAAAATGGTAATAAATTTTTTTTTAATTATTTCTCCTGATATTTAGACTGAGAAGCAGAATTGAAAACTTAAAAAAATATACTTTCCTTTTTAACAAACAAGTTGAAAAATTAATTAATTAGAAAAAAGTATGAGTGGATCAGACACAGCTGCGCTGCTGTAGTTTTTAAACTCATCAGTGTCACTGCTGGACTGAGAATAGCCCACCAACCACTATTCACTACTCAAACTTCATGACCTCCTCAAAGCCGTTGTAGGTGAAGGGCTGGAGCGAGGGGCTGCAGAGCTCCTTCTCTAAACATGCCACTCGGTTAAAGTCACAGTCCAGCTCCGCACCCGGCTGCACGTAGACCGAGTCCGGGGACTGGACTGATGGGTCCATGTCAAAGTAGTTGTGTGGCCGCAGCAGGACCCCGCCCCCATTGCCCACGGTAACCGTGTTGGGAATGTCCTCCGCGTGCGGGATGTGGAGGAAACCCGCCGTTACCCAGGCGACCAGATCCTGTAACACAGAGAAAACACAACAGGGAACATGACCAGCAGGTGGTGGGAAACTCCATCCACTTTCCTGGATTCATTGATTTATTAGGTGTGACTGGGTGAGTGTGTGACACTATCCACAGGTGTGAAGGGGTGTGTGTGAGTGACTGGGTGAGTGTGTGATACTATCCACAGGTGTGAGGGGGTGTGTGTGAGTGACTGGGTGAATGTGTGAGTGACTGGGTGAGTGTGTGACACTATCCACAGGTGTGAGGGGGTGTGTGTGAGTGACTGGGTGAATGTGTGAGTGACTAGAAGAGTGTGTGACACAATCCACAGGTGTGAGGGGGTGTGTGTGAGTGACTGGGTGAGTGTGTGAGTGACAGGAAGAGTGTGTGACACTATCCACAGGTGTGAGGGGGTGTGTGTGAGTGACTGGGTGAATGTGTGAGTGACTGGAAGAGTGTGTGACACAATCCACAGGTGTGAGGGGGTGTGTGTGAGTGACTGTGTGAGTGTGTGAGTGACTGGAAGAGTGTGTGACACTATCCACAGGTGTGAAGGGGTGTGTGTGAGTGACTGGGTGAGTGTGTGAGTGACTGGAAGAGTGTGTGACACAATCCACAGGTGTGAGGGAGTGTGTGTGAGTGACTGTGTGAGTGTGTGAGTGACTGGAAGAGTGTGTGACACAATCCACAGGTGTGAGGGGGTGTGTGTGAGTGACTGGGTGAGTGTTTGAGTGACAGGAAGAGTGTGTGACACTATCCACAGGTGTGAGGGTGAGTGTGTGAGTGACTGGGTGGGTGTGAGGTGTCCTGCGCACTGTGTGCTAATGCATTCTGGTTGGGCTCTGGGCTCAATGTGGCCCTGAACAGGATGAAGTGCTTACAGTAAATGAATGAATGAATGTTTTCCGTTACAGTCAGTGTCTGGTCACTAAGTTGCTGCAGTGAGACATGAGGTGAAAAACTGAGAAGAAAACTCACCTGGTTCTCGATGTTCTCATCGTTCTCAACGTATTTACTGAAGTCCACCACCGGCTCCCACATGTAGTTCTGTCCGTACAGACTACTGCTGGTCGGCTCCTCATCTCTGTGCTTCGTTATCGCCACCTTATACCTGAGAGAGAGAGAGAGAGAGAGAGAGAGAGAGAGAGAGAGAGAGAGAGAGAGAGAGGGAGGAGTGGAGAGATGGGGATAGAACAAGAGAGGAGTGAGAAGAAAGAAAGAAATTATGATAAAGAGTTGGGAGGAGAGGGAGAGTGTGTGAGAGGTGTGGATGGGAGAGAGTGGGAGGGGATAGAGGGAGTGGCAGAGAGAGAAGAATAAAGTAAAGATGTGGAGGATAAAGTGTGAAATACGGGGGAGAGAGAATGAAGAGAAGAAACATAGAAGAGAAAGAGAGGTCATGTCGTACAAGTTTGTGCACAAGTTTTGGCGTGCCTGTTTTTTTCTGAAATTAATCAGAGTGAGTTCCCGTCGCTGTTGTTACAGTGTGTACTCTTCTGGGAAGGATGCCACTGGAACATTGCTAGGATCCTATGAGAGTGTATAGTGTACACCAGTGAACTTAGAGTACCTCAAACTGTAGCTCATTTGTTCCTCTTTCAGCAGAAACACACACTGATCTGTATTTCTATTGAAAAATCCTGCGGAGCCTAGCATCTTTCTGTAGTCAGCGTCTTCCTCTGAAGATCTGAGGTGTGGTATACCCCCAAGCCCAGATAACCTGTCTATTTGTCATATTTACATATTTTAAAAAGAACATATTATGAAGAAATCCCTGTGTTCAGAGCATGTTTGTATTGAAGTGTGAATCTGGAGTCCGAAGTCAGAAAACATGGGATAAAATGAGCCATACTGATTCAGATTTGCTTGTGACGTCAAGCGCAGAGACTTTAGAATTGCCCCGTCCCCTCGTCTAAGTCTGTCCAATCACAGCTCTGGATCCTCATTTATGTGAGAGCGCAAAGACGAGGTTAACAACAAGCAAAATAGGCACAACCAGTGCGGAGAAATAAGAGCACTAGGTAAAAACAGAGAAGAAAGAGAACAGAGAGAAAATGGCTAAAAACCAGAGCTTCTGTTCCTCAATACTCACTGCTGTGCACTCAGGGTTGGGGTGAACAGTGAGCTGCTCATTATCATTTAAAGGAACATGTGCTGAAAGTAGGCATTCTGAACAGGGCTGTTTAAACAGGGGGAGAACACTGCTGTGGGACTCGTGGGGTTTTGAAGGATATAACTCCTGTCTATACCTCTTTCAGGGGGTTCTTGTTTTTAACAGAGCATTGGACCCCTAGTCTCACCTGCAAATACAACCATGCTTACATCTGTGATTATAATGTAGTCTGAAACATCCCCCAGATCTGACCCAACCTCTCTGTTCTCACCGTGCCCAGGACATGCCTTTCTCCTCAGGCTCAGTCTCGGGCAGGTGGTCCCCGGCAAAGCTGGTGATCTGAAGTCTATACGAGCGCTGGTGACCCCAGCGGTTGGTCTGGTTACTGGCCACGTGGAGGTAGCGTGGAGTCTTGGCACCATGGCGAAGGGCAGCCGCTTTCTCCGTCCGCAGCTGGTTTTCAACCAAATATGGCACCTTCACCTTCCTCTCATTTGTCCAGGGCAGTGACACCTCCTCGAACTCCATGTCCTTCACCACGAAGTTGTTCCTCACACCTTCACAGCAGAAACATAAACACACCACAGCTTCATCATGCTCCACCCACCTACAGCACCTTCAGCTCAGCCGCTGCACACAGAGCATCATCACAAGGATAAAAGGGTACTAAAGGCACATTGCTGTCTACATATCTCCAAATGGTTAATCTTTCATGAGAAGAGAAACAATTTCTTAACCCTAGACATTAATATAAAGATCTTGTCCATCTCCAAGTTATTTTGGAATAGTGCAATTGGCCCAAATTTTTTACATTTCTGTGGCCACTGACAATTGCTGGGATCAAATAAAGGCCTTAATCCATGAAACCACTCACAGAAATCAACAATCTGCAGTTAGGAACAATGTCTTTTTGAATACCCTGTTTGTAACGCTGGCTTCGACTGTTATTTGCCAGACGTATTTCCCCTGATTAACAACACTGCCATATCCCATATTATCCACTTACCTAAAATATCAAGATCCACCTTAAAGTTAACAAAGTGCGTGTGGATGTTTCCGATCACATTTTCCGCCACCTGGTGGCCATACTTGAGGCTTCCATCTAATTTATATGAGGAGGAAATGTATCCGGTGGCATGGACCCTGGCCTCGACAGAACCACTCTGGTAGAAGATGAAATCCCAGATGTAGTCGTAGTTGCCAATGGCTGTGATGGTGCGGAAGTAGAAGGCACTGTTGGGCAAGCCGCCGTAGCTGTTGTGGAAGAAGTCTGAGAAGTGACGCCTTAACGGACGTCCGACATCATACTCAAAGACACAGATGGCATTGCGGAAGTGCTGCGTAACGTTTGTGTCAATGTAGAGGTAAACGTCTACATATGTGGCCACGTGTGGGCAGTCTACACCCCTCACCAGCTCATGGGCAAAGCGTGCCATTCCATAACTCGAGTCCAGAAATTTTGTGAGCATCAATCCAGGTGTGAGAGAGCCATATACGGACATAGCCTCCTGGACACTGATCTCATAAGCAATCCTCTGACCTCTGAAACGGACATCAAACACACGCATCCCCGTCAGAGCGCTCAGGCCAAAGGCAAAGCTCCAGTCCATGTAGATCACCTGGTTGTTCTTCACACTGAACCTTTTCCCCTGCAAATAAGACACCTGTGGGCTCAGACCAGTTGGCTTTTTCCTCGGCTTCAATGAAGCATAGTTGGGAATATCCTTAAACTTGATCTTCTTCACTCCTCCGGTTCTGTAACTCTGCTTGAAGCTTTCAACTGTGTCAAAGTATTGTCCATTGTAGAGTAGTTTGTCCAGGCTCCAGTTGGATGAGTTCTTGCTCTCGTGATTGACCAAGACTTCAAATCCCACCGGATGGATGTACATCCCGCTTTCATCTCGGAAGAAAGCCATCCACGTCTTGCGGTCTCCTGACTTCAGTCCTCTGGGAATACCTTCATATGGATTTAGCTCCCTCTTCTTTGGGATGTAACCAAAGCTCTCCCTCAGCTCTGTCTCCAGCTTCTGGAACACCTGAAGGTTCAGGAATATGAAAAGCTCCACGTATTCCCCAGTGGTCACCGTCCTGGCAGTGAAAGGTAGGTGATCCATATTGTACCTTTCCTTGGTGACATCTCTGTGGCGAATGGCAGAGGACAGAGGTCCCACTTCGAACTCCTTGAGGTGGGAACGCTCACCAAAGAACACCACCACTGTGGCTTTGCGCTCTGGTTTCTGACCGTGGCTGTCCAGGTAGTTCAGAGCCTCCTGTTTCTTTGGAACCTGGAGGTCAATGAGGAAGATGAAGTTCTCATATGATCTGGCTGTTGCAGAGTGAGAGATCCTCAGGTTTTTCTGCTGCCACATGTAATCCCTGACCATGAGATACTCCTCAGGTGTAAGGTCTGCAAAAATCAAGCTTTGGTCTGTGTGGTTGGCTTGGATGGAGTCCTGCACCTGGAGCTGGCATTTTGGAAGCCGGTTGGAGTTCAAGCAAATCAGCACAATGTTGAGGATGATGGAGATGAGGGCAAGGATGATCAGCAGGCACCGCACCAGGGAGGTAGTCACTTGAGCAACCATGCCTGCAGGATACAGAGGCCAGGAGCCAGGAGCTGGAAGAATGCAGTTGTAGCAGGCAGGAGCTGGAGTTAAATCTGTGGGAAGTAAAAAATAAAAAAACACATCATCTGGTGTCCGAACTCTATGAAGGATTCCTCCTACTTTCCCCACTCCCTCCTTCCACCAGACTCCTGTAGTTCCCTCAGTTCGGAATGATTATGCAACACACATTCAACAGAACATGCTTTACTGGCAGTATTTCTTCATCCTCCCCCTCCCTGCTTTTATGGGAAAATTATATTCCTCTTTCTCCAGATGTCTGCTTCAGTCACTGCTGGATGGAGCAAAATTTTACAGTCTGCCTTGCTCTTATATTCAAAAAACTAATTGGGAACTAATTGGGAATTCTGTAGTGACCTGTGTGTACATGACATGAAGTCTGGCTTTAACTGTAAAGACTGTGTCCACATCTAGTGAAAGGCTTTGAAAGATACTGTGTGAAACATAAGGATAAGCCAGGGGAAGAAAGTCTACAGCCCATTACAGCCTGAGCCCAATCCAGTCCAAAGTTTCTGAAGTTCTGGTCCTCAAACATGTGTAGCATGTTTTTTTTTAAACGCAAACAAATTTTGTTGGGGTGTAATTATGAAAACTCTGAAACATTATGTAATTTACACATGAAAAATGTAGATATTCAATTATGAATAAATTCCTTAAATAAGCGGTAATTTTTTTTGAGGTCATTTGGCGTACTACCACTTGCCACTTCACACACCACCAGTGGTGATCGTATACAGCTTAACTCTTTCAGAATCCTAAAAACCTGACTAAACCACACTAGTATATGTGACCTTTCTTTGTTTCATGGGGCAAGCCATGGCAATAAGATTAGAGAAGCAAGCTTGTGACCAGAGTGTCCTAGGATGTTAGGAAAACAATTCATCCACAGCTGGAACAAGGCACCCAACCCCCAAACTGCTTCCCATTCTCTGCCCCTAGTGTGTGTGAAGAACTGCTCACTAGTGTGTGTTTGTGAGTTCACTATTATGAATGGTCTAAATGCAGAGATTGAATATCCTTAAGGGGATTAATAAAGGGGATTCTTCCTATTCTTCTATAAAAGTGTCACTGTGTTGAGCTGACTTTACAGGTGGGTTAATCTTGTAGAGATTTAAATACATTCTAAATCAGGTACTCCAAAACCCCCAACACATTTTTGTTGAGTGTGTGTGTGTGTGTGTGTGTGCGTGGTGTGTTCATGATCTCTCACAACCTGCACACTTCTGTTATATAGATCACACAAGATTTTCCGAGGTTTATGGGCATTGTTGACTAGTTGCTTCACTTTGGCCAGAGCAGTCTGCCTCTATCTTCATCATCACATATGGAGGGGAGTGACTGATCCTTTGTGGCCTGGTCGTATACTGTGAACCTCATCCACCTGTTCTTTCCAATCCCCTGCAATGTTACATATGCTTCCCAAGTATGCATAAGTTTCAAACCATGTGTAACCTTTAATTATTTGACTTTTTGTCAGGAATTGTGGCTATAGATCAGATTCTGAGTGAAACAATGTGTCTCCTGTACTCTTTCCTTCATAGGAAGCAGCCTGTTTATATTCCTGCACTTGTAACTTGGACCACTGAACAGAAGCATTATTCCTCCTCAGCATATCCGTTATCACACTCTCCTGGCTGAAATCACCACTTCATCAGCACATGTCTGGACCTTGTTGAGAAAGATGACAGCATCAGGGTGTAGATTTTAAAGGCAGTTAGGAGCAGTGGCATTTACAGACATGATTACAAGAGAACCGAGCGAAAACCGCTAAAAACTAGAGCTTTTGCTCCTCGCTCCTCACTGCTGTGTGCTCGGGGTTGGGGTGAACAGCAAGCAGCTCATTATCACTTAAAGAAACAGGCGCTGAAAGCGGGCTTTCTGAACAAGGTTGTTTAGACATAGGGGAGAACGCTGCTGTGGGGCTTGTGGGGTTTGGACCAAAGCAGGTCAACAGAACTGTGTTCCACTGGAGAAGAGGGAGAATATGTCATGTTAAATAAATGAAATAGAAATATATTCAAAGACATTCAAATTCACAAAATTGACATATCACAATGTCTTTATTTAATTAAATCTCTTTTACAATTCAAACATGTCTGAGTCTGTTTATGCAGATTATAAGTTACATATTTGTGTAATTAACATCAGAAAAAACCCTTCATTGTAATAACTCCAGGAGAGAAGCAGGTTACAAACTGGATTCAGTTTATAATTCAGTTTTATTTTAACAAACACAAGATGATGCATCTCTAAAAGTGAATTAAAGTGAAATAGAACTTTTAAATCTTTTTAAGTTCATATAAAACTACTAAAACTAAGGTGATCACAACATCCACACTTTTCACAGTCACTAGCACTGTGTCCTAAAGTTTGTAGACACCTGCTTGGAGACTACATTTAAATTTGATTGGTCCAGTAATAATCAGAGCCAATTAAAGTCTGTGAAGACACAACATTTATTAAGTGTTCAAACATAGTGTTGCTATCTGAAGAAAAAACCTTGTATATCCACAACGGCGACTGTTCAGGAGAAACAAAATCTTTGCTCAATTTCAGCACAAGTGTCAAAATATTAAAAGTGATAAAAACGGAGATACAAGGTTTGTGCTGAAACCAGGCCACACATCACAACTTAACTAGTGAATGGAAATGTTTATAAAAGTGTTAAACATTTCAGTGCGATGATTTACAGGTCACAGGACGAGGTGAAAACACACACACACACACACACACAAAATTTTGTATCTGTGAATTGTGGGGATATTATCTAGACTTCCCATAATTTTGTGAGGACATACATTAACTTTTCCATAAGTACTATTAGCTTAAGCCTAACCTTCACTATTAGCTTAAAAGTAACCAAGTCTTCGCCTTAAAGTAATCATTGAGGGGACCAGCGGGGTGGGCATACAAGTTATCACAGTCTTATCTGCAACACTTCAGGGGACATTACATACACATCCATTAATTTTGTGGAGACTTACGCTAAAATAGACACTAACCCTAAGTGCAACACTAGCCTTAAATGCCTTTATTTTGTGGTCTCTGCAAGGTCCTGCCCAATATGAATGTTTTAACCACAGTCTGGTCACAAAGATCATGAGTCAGGCCAGGTTTACACACACACACACATTCTTGATTAATGCAATAGTGGCGTTTCCTCTCAAAACACTACAAAACATTTGCAGGCAAAGAAAATAAGGCATTATTACAGTCTGTGTTTACTGTTATTACCCTGATGTGGTTTTCACAGCTGGCTTTGCTTCAAAGAAACAACATTTCTCCAGCTGACAGCACTGGATTGCAGGATTAAAGAGCCCATACCTGGCCTTTTTCTCCCCAAATACAAATCCTCTGTTGATTTATATATAAAAACGAAGGCTGTGATTTCATAGTTCATTTCATATTAACATTTTAATATTTAAAAAAATATCTGTATTAATATTTACATCGTTATCACATAAAAACGATGCAGATATAAGACAAAAAACAAACAACAAAACCCTGCAATGACCTTGTTCCTAAACTCATTGTCCATTTGAGAAATGTTTTAATGTTTTGGCTGGTTGGTGTATAATGTGGTCGATCAGCTGTTTGGAGTCTGAGGTTTGCAGTGCACAAATCGAATGTGATGAATTCCCCTGTGTGATCTGTGAAGCGTCCAGTCACTGTGGTCACGCCAGCGGTCACTACTCGAACTTCATGACCCCCTCAAAGCCATTGTAGGTGAAGGGCTGGAGCGAGGGGCTGCAGAGCTCCTTCTCTAAACATGCCACTCGGTTAAAGTCACAGTCCAGCTCCGCGCCCGGCTGCACGTAGACCGCGTCCGGGGACTGGACCGACGGGTCCATGTCAAAGTAGTTGTGTGGCCGCAGCAGGACCCCACCCCCATTGCCCACAGTAACCGTGTTGGGGATGTCCTCCGCGTGCGGGATGTGGAGGAAACCCGCCGTTACCCAGGCGACCAGGTCCTGTAGCACAGAGAAAACACAACAGGAAACATGACCAGCAGGTGGTGGGAAACTGCCTGGATTCATTGATTTATTAGGTGTGACTGGGTGAGTGTGTGACACTATCCACAGGTGTGAAGGGGTGTGTGTGAGTGACTGGGTGAGTGTGTGGTGTCCTGCACAGTGTGAGCTTATGCCTTGTGTCCAATAATTCTGGGTGGGCTCTGGGCCCAATGTAACCCTGAACAGGATGAAGTGCTTACAGTAAATGAATGTTTTCCGTTACGGTCAGTGTCACTAAGTCGCTGTCGTTCTGAGGATGAGCCTGAAGCTGAAATGCGAATAACAGTCTCCTGCAGTGAGACATGAGGAGAGACACTGTGTCCAAGACAGAGAAAAACTCACCTGGTTCTCGATGTTCTCATCGTTCTCGACGTATTTACTGAAGTCCACCACCGGCTCCCACATGTAGTTCTGACCATACAGACTACTACTGGTCGGCTCCTCATCTCTGTGCTTCGTTATCGCTACCTTATACCTGAGAGAGAGAGAGAGACATTCATGACTAAGACATGATCTGAAACACCCCCCAGATCTAATCCACACCTCTGAGTTCAGAAGCCTCATGTTCTCACCGTGCCCAGGACATGCTCCTCTCCTCAGGCTCGGTCTCAGGCAGGTGGTCCCCGGCGAAGCTTGTGATCTGGAGTCTATACGAGCGCTGGTGACCCCAGCGGTTGGTCTGGTTACTGGCCACGTGGAGATAGCGTGGAGTCTTGGCACCATGGCGAAGGGCAGCTGCTTTCTCCGTCCGCAGCTGGTTTTCAACCAAATATGGCACCTTCACCTTCCTCTCATTTGTCCAGGGCAGTGACACCTCCTCGAACGCCATGTCCTTCACCAAGAAGTTGTTCCTCACACCTTCACAGCAGAAACATAAACACACCACAGCTTCATCAGGCTCCACCCACCTTCAGCTCAGCCGCTGCACACAGAGCATCATCACCAGGGTCTCTCCTTGAAGGGTGGAGACCAAGTGGAGTAATGATCATATGAGGGACTGGTCTGTAAAGGCCACTACAGCTCCTGTCGTGAGGCTAGGGCAGGGTTCAGCAACCCACGGCTCTTTGATCCCTCTGATGCGGCTCAGCTTTTGAAAATAATTACTGAGTGTTTACTTAAAATGTATTTTATTTTGGTTCGTTCATTTTAAATATGTAATTCTATGAAGATTATGGCGATCTGGTAACATCTAAAATATTTTAATATTTAAAATATTTTGTCGCTCTTAATACACGTCACAACTTCCAACGTGTGACACCCGCCAGTGTGCGGTTTCCTGAACGTTTTGACAGCTGATGGCACGCCGCCAGTAAAAGGATGACGGCACGCAAAGAGAGGACAGCATAGTTTGTTGCCAGTGGATAATTTAAGTTAGGCGTTTTTTTCCCCCCATTACTACAAGGACTCAAATAGACATTGAGTATTTTACTTAACCGTCAACACAATGTCTTTTTTTAGGAGTTAAAAATGTTTTGTTGCATGCACAAAACAAATAAAAAAAACCCCCCGTTATATGCAGTGTTATTTCATGTAAAATTTCAAAAGGATTTTGTGGCTCCCAGTGTTTTCTTTACTGTGTGAAACAGGTCCAAATGGCTCTTTGAATGGTAAAGGTTGCCGACCCCTGGGCTAGGGGATTGTTAGATGAGATGAATAAATAAAACCCTCCAAATCCTCTTCAGCATTGAGGGCAGAGGTGAGGAGTTAAGTCCCCTGCTCAAGGGCATATCAGCTGTGGATGTTGCATGAGGATAAATTGGTTCTATCACTCTCCCCACTACCCATTTTTCCTGCTGGTGAAGTGGATCAATTTGGCGACCTTCTGGTCCCGGGTAGGCTCCAGACCCACCATGACCCTGAACTGGATAATACTTACTACTCCAACGTGTGTCTTCAGGTCTATTTTAGCTCACTCTACTAAATAAATTCAGTCAATTATTAACTTTTTAACTTCCCCTCTCACCCTCTCATTCTTTTCTCATTGCTCTCTCTGCCATAATGTCCTTACCGGGAAAACTGAGCCTGGTTCTTCTTGTAGCAAGGTAAAAACCTGTGAGCTGGTGCAATAAGTTGTTGTTTATTTCTTGTTAGAGACCTCAACCCCATATGCATGAAGTGGCATGGTAAAATGTTTTAGAGGAGAAGGCCCGGGAGCAGTGAGAGGCACTAGTCTCCCTATTACAGGTCAGAGGAGCCTCACAATCTTTTAGAAGCTGTCATTTATAGGTAAACACTACATAGTGTTCCTTTAAAGCATTGCATAAATGTTACTGATTCTGTAAACATACTGTTTACAGATTAGGATCACAGCGCTGTGTATCATGACTGCAGTTAGCACTGCAGTTTATTAAACACACTCTAGTGATCTGGTGACAAAGGGGTGTCCAAAATCTGCTTGTTTACAAAAGTTCAGATAATCACTGCCAACATAAAACTTTGCATCTCCATTTTTCTTGTTTTCTGGCATGGTCTGGTAGGTACAGCTCTTAACATGAGTTAGCATTTCATAATAATAAACCAATAGAATATGTCCAAATTTTGGTTGGATTATATAGTAAAGGTTAAAAGATGTACACTGTCAGAAAAAAAACTGTCCTATCTAAGTACATGTTTGTATGCTAAAGGGAAAGACAGGGTTTTTGTCCCTTAAAGTCACTACAGGTGCCTTAAGTTCCAGTTGTGAACTTTTAAATAGTTGACACAATTTTTACTGTGATTTGATGTCCCAGGAATCAGAGCATATTCCCAGCTATTGCACTAACACAGCTTTATCCAGTTTTATCCAGTTGGCCTCACTTACAGATGCTCTCCACTGTGATGGGACTAGGCTGGGTTAAATTTGACCCATCTGCACTGAACACAACATACTGTAGACCCATGTTAACCCCATCTGTATAGAGTAACTGGGCAACCCACATTTATCTGATACAACCAGCCCACCTGGGTCCCATTAATAGCCCAGTAGGGCCCAAGCCCATCTTGATCCCAGCTCACACATCTTCAAAACATATGGGACTCGCTGAGGTATGGCAGCTGGTGCTCTGTGCTATTGCGCTTAAGATGTGCTTATTTCGTCATTCTCGCTTTCTAGGTCTGAGCATGGACCTCTGTATCTAGCGGGGGTCTCAGTACTTGGACTCTAACCTGCACTTACGGGTGAGGACAGTCTCTCTGATGAATATGAAAAAGCAAATTTTGTTTGTTATCCTAAAAATGTATGTTTCATGTTCATGAAAATTTGAACACATCAACCTGTGGAAATTTTCTGAACAGAAAGATCAGTGGAAAAGTACCTCCTTAAATTAGAGACCTCTTACTTTGCATTTTACATGTCAGTACTCTTTCATACTGTTGTTATCCATGCATAAAATTGGCTGGATTTGGCTTATTAAAATAAAAAATCCCTTGTAGAAAAAGATGTGTATATTGTTTAGCATTAACGGTATCTTAAAGAGTTCAGGTGTAATAGAGAAACACTTACCTAAAATGTCAAGATCCACTTTAAAGTTGACGAAGTGCGTGTGGATGTTTCCAAGCACATTTTCTGCCACCTGGTGGCCATACCTGAGGCTCCCGTCCACCTTATACGAAGAAGAAATGTATCCGGTGGCATGGACCCTGGCCTCAACTGAGCCACTCTGGTAAAAGATGAAATCCCAGATGTAGTCGTAATTGCCAATGGCTGTGATGGTGCGGAAGTAGAGGGCACTGTTGGGCAAGCCGCCGTAGCTGTTATGGAAGAAGTCTGAGAAGTGACGCCTCAACGGACGTCCGACATCATACTCAAAGACACAGATGGCATTGTGGAAACGCTGAGTAACGTTTGTGTCGATGTAGCGGTAAACGTCTACATATGTGGCCACGTGCGGGCAGTCTACACCCCTCACCAGCTCATGGGCAAAACGTCCTATTCCAATGCTTGAGTCCAGAAATTTTGTGAGCACCATTCCAGGTGTGAGAGAGCCATATACGGACATAGCCTCCTGGACACTGATCTCGTAAGCAATCCTCTGACCTCTGAAACGGACATCAAACACACGCATCCCCGTCAGAGCGCTCAAGCCAAAGGCAAAGCTCCAGTCCATGTAGATCACCTGGTTGTTCTTCACACTGAACCTTTTCCCCTGCAAATAAGACACCTGTGGGCTCAGACCAGTTGGCTTTTTCCTCGGCTTCAATGAAGCATAGTTGGGAATGTCCTTAAACTTGATCTTCTTCACTCCTCCGGTTTTGTAACTCTGCTTGAAGCTTTCAATTGTGTCAAAGTATTGTCCATTGTAGAGTAGTTTGTTCAGGCTCCAGTTGGACGAGTTCTTGCTCTCGTGATTGACCAAGACTTCAAATCCCACCGGATGGATGTACATCCCACTTTCATCTCGGAAGAATGATATCCACGTCTTGCGGTCTCCTGACTTCAGTCCTCTGGGCATTCCTTCAAATGGGTTCAGCTCCCTCTTCTTTGGGATGTAACCAAAGCTCTCCCTCAGCTCTGTCTCCAGCTTCTGGAACACCTGAAGGTTCAGGAATATGAAAAGCTCCACGTATTCCCCAACGGTCACCGTCCTGGCTGTGAAAGGTAAGTGATCCATATTGTACCTTTCCTTGGTGACATCTCTGTGGCGAATGGCAGAGGACAGAGGTCCCACTTCGAACTCCTTGAGGTGGGAACGCTCACCAAAGAACACCACCACTGTGGCTTTGCGCTCTGGTTTCTGACCGTGGCTGTCCAGGTAGTTCAGAGCCTCCTGTTTCTTTGGAACCTGGAGGTCAATGAGGAAGATGAAGTTCTCATATGATCTGGCTGTTGCAGAGTGAGAGATCCTCAGGTTTTTCTGCTGCCACATGTAATCCCTGACCATGAGGTACTCCTCAGGTGTAAGGTCTGCAAAAATCAAGCTTTGGTCCGTGTGGTTGGCTTGAATGGATTCCTGCACCTGGAGCTGGCATTTTGGAAGCCGGTTGGAGTTCAAGCAAATCAGCACAATGTTGAGGATGATGGAGATGAGGGCAAGGATGATCAGCAGGCACCGCACCAGGGAGGTAGTCACTTGAGCAACCATGCCTGCAGGATACAGAGCCCAGGAGCCAGGAGCTGGAAGAATGCAGTTGTAGCAGATGGGAGCTGGAGTTAAATCTGTGAGAGCAGCAAAAACCACACCCACCAAGAAGGATCCCTCCTACATCCCCCACACCCCTCTTTCAACCAGACTCCTGCAAAGATTTATACAACATTTTGCCACTTGAGTCACAACACCACATCTCCAGCAGGATAAAGAACCAAAATAAATGCAGTGTTCATTTACATCACTGTAAGGGAAATCTACACCATATGTCCAAAAGATTATTAAGAAACATCCGGCATCATCAGTGGATTCCTTTCTTTCTAGGTGCATCCAATGTTGCAGAGACATTCACACAGACTATAATCTCTATAGTAACCCATGGAATGTAATTGGGTATCCTGAGGCAGCTGCAGTGGTCTAGGAGTATAAAACACCCTTTCTAAACATTGTGCTCCAAAACTACATTGTTACTGGGTTTTCTGTGATGAACCAGACTTAACAGCATTAATTAAGTACATTAATAACTGCCTGTGATCCACTTCTGGGGACAAGTATGTATAGAGGTGTAGGCTATGGTCATTTCCCCCTAAAAAAACTCTCCCTCTAAAAGAATTTTCAGAGGAGTAAAACACACAGATCCTTATTGCTCATATCTGCTTGTAAATCAAGCTTCAGCCTGATCCTTATTAACGTCTGAAACATGGGTTTATACTTCAGCATGCACACACACACACATCTATATAGCTAGCCACCATTGTATTCGCAATATATAAAGTATTTATACAATTGTGTACATTATATATATATATATATACACACACACACACACACACACTAACTTTATTGCATTAACCTCTCCATCTACATATTTGTCTATCCTTCTATAATTATGTTGAAACGTTTGGGTTATAGATAATAAATATTATTTAAATACATCTTTAAGTACATTTTTTTGCCTGCATTATATGTTTACATTACTCTATAAAACTCAATAAAATAGCATATCAATACCATCAAATGAAAAACATGTATCTCAGTTTTTATTTTACAGCATCGTTTGAACACAGCAGCTGTCCTTCACACTGTGTGAAAATTTCACGATGAATGAACCAATAGAAATGTCTTTTTGTCCAAAATCTTTTTGCAATGACTTCCATTAATTCCGTTATCCTTTTGGAGATCGAGGTTTTGTTTAAATAGGATTAATACTGAATAATAAGAGACAAATATAGAGCTTAACAGAGGAAACCCTTAAGAATCTGAGAGCTTATTCCCCACTGTTTAAATGGTGATTATTATGTTAAAGAATGCAATGGACCGGTCATTCCCTACAACACTCTGACCCTGAGGTCAGACTCTATTTTGACCAGTACATCACCATCTGAAGAAGACATTTGCATGTGTACTCTCTTTGCCATAAAGCCATCTGCAAGAAGACAAATGACTCCCGTGAGATCCCTCTGTGTTTTTTTAAGTCAAAGGGCCATATATTATTGCTCAAAAGTTGCTTGCTAATGTCTCAGGAGATCTAATAGTAATTTTTCTAAAGTCCTCAGGAAAAACACTTATGTCCAGAGAAACATGATAATGCCATGTCCATCACCAAACCTCAGATGGGTCTCAGATATTAAATCAAATCTAATCAAATTGATTTGTATAGCGCTTTTTACAACTGATGTTATCACAAAGCAGCTTCACAGAATTCCGGTAAGACAAACCTGGAAAGTTTTAACATGAAATGTAAAGAATGTAAAAACTCAGGAGAGCGAGGCCAATAGTGACAGTGGCAAGAAAAAACTCCCTCAGAACTGAGGAAGAAACCTTGGGAGGAACCAAGCCTCACACAGGGGGGTGACCTATCCTCCTCTGGTCAATCTACTGGTGATAATCGTTAGGTGTCTGTGAAAACTTCAGCGTAGGGGCAACTCTGAGGCACTTGGCAGCTGGTCTGAAGCATGGAAGAGGAGCTCAACATTTGGGTGAATGTAAAGCAGAGAATATGAACATTTCCAGAGTGTGGCTAATGACTCCGGCAGATCTGACTATGACAGCTTTAACTAAAAGGAGAGAACCAGAAGGACACACAGACGCAGGAACTTCCTGAAACACTAGCATCCCTCCGCTCCACCGTCAACAAACCTGAGTGATCACGTGAAGCGGCGGGACGACAGCACCAGCGTCTCAGTTTACTATAATTCCCTGTGTCCATGGACCCCCTGGATCTGCCGCCTTTATCTATGGGGGAGCATTAACTACCAGAAGATAAACTAATCGGTTTTTAGCCTAGATTTGAAGACAGCAACTGTGTCTGAGTCCCAAACATTTTCTGGAAGCTCATTCCAGAGTTGAGGTGCTTTATAAGATAAAGCTCTTCCCCCAGCTGAGGCCTTCTGAATTCTGGGAACTATTAAAAATCCAGTACTCTGTGATCTGAGTAAACGTGGAGGCTCAAAATAGGAAATAGTATCTTGAAGGTATTCAGGAGCGAGCCCATGTAGAGCTTTATAGGTTAATAACAGAATTTTGCAATCAATACAGATTTTAACAGGCAGCCAATGAAGTGAAGATAGAACTGCACTGATATGTTCAAATTTTCTCATTTTAGTGAGGACCCTGGGTGCAGCATTTGGAACTAGTTGAAGTTTACTTAGATTTCTGCTATTTAAAGAGACGCTATAGAGATATTAGGGAGGATCTACAGATATATTCAGGAGGATCTACAGAGACAACAAGGAGAAACCATAAAGAATAATGGAGACATACAGTCATATTAAGGAGGACCTACAGAGGAATGTTTCTTGATATTTCTTTAGGTTAGACAACATTAGTTTTAAGACTTCCTGCCAGAGTCTAAACTGAGTCTCTTGTGATGTTGCGTGTCTGGGAACAGAGCGATAGCCCCTGCACGAGAGGAATTTCCTCAGCGTTTAAGGGGCATTAGTCAATCAGATAAAACCCACTATGGGCCTCCTGCAAAAGCCAATTTGTTTGGTTTCCTGGAAAGAATGTTTGCTGAAGAACTGCTCTCACAGTCGCCCTCTTTCCCTCGCTCCCATGGCTCTCTCCATTGACAACATCCAGATGTTCCCCCAAAAATTACAGATGTGTTTCATTCTCTCATTGGAACACTGTGTCCTACACTCTTCCGAACTTCACTTTAAATAGAGATGACAAAACTAGTTATGTTTAAAGGGATTTGCACAGCACACCACTTCCAGAGTAGCTGTGGAGAACAGTGAAAATGTGAGTGATACAAAAATATTTTACCTCATAGCACTGTAACAAAATAAATGTATTATTACAATAATTATTACTACAGTAATAATATGCATCACATCCATGTAAACTGATGTAGTGTAACTTACACAATGACTGTAAATGGTCACCTGGAATAATCCGTCGGTGTGTTTTTAAGATGAAAGTCTGAAAGGAGCCTCTAAATTTGCTAATTGAACTCTTTTTAACCTGCTTAAACCAATTTACTGCAAAAACCTGTTTAAATATTCCTCTAGCATATTCCAGTTTAAACTAATTTACACCTTTTAAAACCAACTTTAATACTTTATACACCAGCAGAACCCAGTTAAAGTTAATACAGCATGAACCAGCTTTAACCATTTTACACCAGTGTTAACCAGCATTAAAACAATGGACACCAGCATAAACCTGCTTAAACATTTAAAGCATAAACAAATTCACAAAAGTAAACAAATTTACAAAGCTTAAAGCGTATCAGCTTAAACCAATTAACAGCCGTATAAACCACCCTAAACCAATTTACAGCATAAACAAGTTTACATTTCTTCCCCATGAAACCTAAAGCAATTTACACCAGTGTAAACCAGATAAAAAACAAGAAGGCTGCAGGGTTATGTTACTGCTGATAAAATCATCTAAACATTCTGAATTTCACAGTGAGCTCCACACTCCTCTGTCCTGACTCTCACATCTCTCCCTCCGTGGTCTGTTTTCTGTTAAAGTTTAAATATTTCCTTTGACTCTCCTCTGAATTTTCCAAACCCTGTGGCTGCAGACCCTTTAGCTTCACGCTAACAAGCACAGCAGGTCGAGCAGGTCAGAGGTTATGACACAGATTAGCCTTCTTCAGTCTGGAGAGACTCAGGAAACATACACATAGGGTTCATTTTTTCAGATTTGTGTGATTTTTAAATATATTTATTATCTGTAACCGTTTATCCTGTTCAGGGCCGCCGTGGGTCCAGAGACTTCCCGAATCACTGGGTGAAAGGCAGGAACACACACTGCGGGGGCCCACTCCTTTAGACTTTGGAGTCGCCAGCCCACGGACATATGCTTTTGGACTGTGGCAGGAAACCCACGTGGATACTGGGAGAACACACCAAACTCCTCACAGACAGTCACATTTGAAACAGGACTTGGACCCAGGACCTCTGTACCTGCTGCGCCACCGTGCCGCCCTTAAAGGCTAAGCGCCACTTAATTGACCTCCATGAATATTTCACATTATTTTAGTTACTGACATAAAGTTTGAATCAAAATGAAAATAGCATGCTTAATTTGCTTTAAAACTGACAATTTTATTAAATTGACGGAAAAACCGGAGCTTCCTGAAAATCCCGAAAATCCTCTCCGCAATCAAGAAATCCTTGAAGACCCAGCTCTTCCGAGAGTATGTTTTTCACTGAATGTCTTTCTTTAATTCACTTCTTACTTCCTGGTATATTGCACTTAATGTAAGGTAGTTTGTATAATTTGTGCTGTAGTTCGAATGTTAGATCCTCTTTTGTAAGTCGCTTTGGATAAAAGCGTCTGCCAAATGCGTTAATTTAAATGTAAATGTAAAAGTAAATGTAAATGTAAATGTAAATGTAAAAGTAAATGTAAATGTAAATGTAAATGTAAAAGTAAATGTAAATGTAAATGTAAATGTAAAAGCTCGCTACGGAAATTCTTGAACGCAACCGTGACGTCACTGCTGGACAACAGTATCTAGCTAGCTAAATAACCAACATTATTCATGACAATAGCCTAGCAATAAGCTAAACTCAAATTTAGAGGTACCGTAATTGTAAATGTGATAGAAGTCGAACTTGAATTCATCCGACACTATAAACCTCCGTAATGAAACTAGTGATAACTAACACCAACTAAAACAGGCGAAGTGTACTTACCTGTTTACCTCCATGTTACAGAGGCTCTTGAACACCTTTCGTTGGTGTCCTTACATACCCATATTATTGTAAAATCGCCAGTGAAATGACCACTACAGATAACGGAGTGAGCGGATGGTCCTTTCCAAAGTGCCCGTTTAAAGTTCACAAATTTAGTCCATTTAGTCTTTTAACGGTCAACGGTCTTTTAAACCGTATTCATTGAATTAGTAAGAAATAACATGTTTTCTGACTATCAATAAACACAAGTTAGGAACTCAAATTCCACTGTATTTATTTGTTTGACACTTTCATAGAGCTGGTGCTTAGCCTTTAAAACATCTTATTTGTAGAAGTAAAATGCAAGCCTTGCAAAAATTAAAAAAAATGTTTCCGTCTATACCGTGCATACTGTCATTTTTCAATCAAATCCTCATTTCTCCAGAAAATTGTTGAAAATAAAGTCATTTTTCCATAAACTACTTTTATGAAATGTTTATTTACGACATTATATATTTTCTATAAAGTACAACTCACATGAGCTACTGGACAAACCAGTTTATCCTTCATAGAGTGAGTCTCCCACAAAAGGACTATATTTAAAATAGATTTGGTACACAATTTCTGATACATCCAGGCTTTAATTCTGCTCATAGGAATAAACTCAGTCATCCCACACTGGGAAAGTTTGCATTTACTGCTCTCTTCAGGTGAACACGTGCAAGGACACTGTACTTCCCAGGTTTTTTATAAAAAAAATTAAATAATAATACTTACACATTAGAAAATAATACTTACACATTAGGTTAATCCATTCATTTTTGTAACTGATTAATGCCTCCACGGAATGGGCAAAGCACCACACACTCATCCAGTCACTCACACACTCACATCTGTGGACACACTCACCCAGTCACACACACACCTGTGGACGGTTTCACACCAAGCATCAAAAGATGATAAAACTCTATTATTAAAATTAGAAGTACATTAAGGGCCAGCAATGATGTGCACTACCTAAATCATACCTGCCCTGTGGGGGTCCTGACCAACGAAGAACAGGGTAACGGGAGGTAAACAAAGTATGCAGAACATTAAATGGACTATTAATAGTAATATATCTACAGAGTTCTGCTATATGTTCAGTGGAGTTGACAGAAACAAGAGGTCATTTTTTTAATGTTAAAGCTAGTGTCGATGACGTCAGTTATGCCGTCACCCGAGAGGCGTGGCTCCGCTACTGATGTAAACACACACACACGGATCAGATTAACGATACGATACAGTTGAAGGTTTCTGTATATATTTTAAGGCCGAACCGCCGAGATTTCACACAATTAAACCGCTATCAATCATCTATGCATCGTTTAAACGGCGGTGTGTAACAGCCATGGACTTGTACATCAATTTAAAAGTGAATTTTAGGGGAAATACGAAGAGTTTCCTGCTGTCCGGCTCCGAGACCAAGAGCTGGGAGACGGTGGAGGCCACGGTGAGCTTAAAAACGATAAAACAAACAACAAATTTCAGTATTGTATTCTAAAACTGTAGACACGTATATGAACGAATTAAAATCATTAAAACATATATAAATGGTCACAGCTTGACTCACCAGCTTCTTAATATAATTGTTTCGTTCCACCTTAAATGATGCAGCAGTTACATTCAAGCGCCTAGGGCCAGAATGTACGTGCTGTATCATTTAAGGTGGAATTGACAATTCCCTTTCAAAAGGCTAACGTTCTAGCGAATTCGAACCCTATCAGCACAGAGATGGTGTACAGTATATTCTTAAAGTGTTCTTAATAATGTTAACATTATTATACGTTTATTTTCATTACTAAACGACACTTATTAGGTTTCCTATTATTTGAGTCCATTAATATATTGTGTTATACATTTGGCCACATCTGACAGGGTTCCTTAAGCTTCTTAAGCTACACCCTTCTGGGATGGTTTTACATTAAATGTTGGAACATTACTGTGAGGATTTGATGTCAAACGCAAAAGCATTAGTGATGTAGGGTACTGATGATGGCTGACACATCATAGTTCTGGCTCACCAGCTCATCCAGAAGGTTTTGTATGGAGCTTTATCTCTCCAGAGGACGTAGTTACACTGCTCCGTATGACACTGGGAATGGTGACTTTAGTGTCATGCCTAGTGAGATTAAACATGTTGCAGAGTATTTTACTGCAGCAAAGGCTGGGGGAAGTCCAAGTTAATACATTTCATTTTAGATTAAACATTGTCTATTAAGTTTAGGACATATTTTCCTGGAAATATTGATTAGAACTTATTGATTGAACTTGTGCTTCACTGTCAGACCCTAGTAGTCAAAGCAAGCCTGATGTTCTTTAGGTTTATGATGTTTTCTATGCAGGGAGCAAAAGAAGGGACCTTTCTGATTCTGGGAGAAATACCATCATTTCTAAAAATCCTGTATAATGACTAACCTGAGCCACTTTAGCTCCTAAGTCACCCATGGTGGATTAATGGAAAGCTGCTTAGTGACATCATTGCTTGTAAAAAAGCGCTATACAAAAATACATTTGGACTAATCATACAAAATCTGTACCTGAATTCATTAATGTGCACTTATCTGCCATCACAATCTCACAAGAATGTTCCGGCACATAGTTTAAATTCTTTCCAGGAGAGTAGAAGCCAAATTGAGTACAAAATCCTGATTATTACACCTCATGGCAGAAGTAAGCATATGTCCACAAACTTGTGTGCCAGGTTTTGTGTATGGATGATCTAAAGCAGTATCTGTTGAAGTGCTTCGCTGACACAGCTCTACCCTTTACCTTAAGAGCTGGAGAAATGCAGGAATTAAAAAAAAAATCATATTGCCACATGAAGATGTTTTGAACCACCACAGTCAATAAACCAAGCCCTGTTTTGGAATGTGCAGTGTCATGACCAGGATTAGTTTAACTTGAGGAGATGGATAGTGCCACATATTGTCACTGTCCAGAGAAAAACATGTATTTCCAAATTAGTAACTTTACAGGGGAAGAAAAAAAAACATCTTAAATTTCAAAGGAACTCAGTTTAAAGAGATTTTATTCAGAGGTAGAGGTATTTTAGAGCATTTCTATTGGTCCATTCCGCATAAAAATTTCTTTTATGTATATATATATATATATATATATATATATATTCCCCATGCAAACCTAAGCCCATCATTCAGCCCAATCTTTTTCTCCCCTAATTACCTAATTATGCCCTGCAGGTGAAGAGGTCATTTGGCTTATGCAACTTACAGCTGACATACTTCGACGAGGAGAATGAGGAGGTGAGCGTGCCAACAAAATGACTAATTCTGTACAAAAGACTATTTATACACACATTACAACAAGGAAACAGAAGAGCTGTTTTTTAAAATCCTGACACTCAGCACATACCTTTCATTTTCTCTTCCTTTTGTTTCTTCTTGCAGGTCTCCATCAACAGCCAGCGTGAGTAATGGACTCCTCCATCTGGAGGACAGTTGTCAAAAGCGTTTACATATATTATTATTTATTTTTGTACTTATTTAATTGTTGTCTCCAAATTCTTTTTTTTCTTTCCATTTCAGTGGAGTATGAAGAGGCTTTGAAGGTAAAAACAATCAGAATTCTTCTCTGTTCTTATTGGTTTTATTCCTGTTACAAAGCATTCTTTTCTCAGTGCTGCACTGAAGTGAAGGTGGGGAGTCAGTTGTGTGTATATTGGCAGTGGTCTGATATGTTGATTATACTGATTACATCATTAAATATTATTTAATCATAGTAACATTACAAATGATTTACACTAGTTTTGTGTCTACTGTAGAAGTGTTTGCTCAAATGTGAATATCAGTTGAGATTGAGATATATATATATTACTATACATTCTACTAAAATCCACCTGTCATTTAGGAATCATTATACTTTGCAGAATATTTTGCTAAATTAAATTGTTATACATTAGGATGCACATTATTTCCCCTAGTATCACATTTAAGCCTGCATTTTAACTAGGGTAAGGTATTAACCATGTAATTACAATCTGCATTAGCTTCTAATATTACATCTGTAATTACTAAATTGGGTTATATTTGATAATAATAAAGGTAGACACAAGGCCTCTGTGAAAAAGACTCCAGTCACATTTGTAAATACAGGGAATTTTATTTTTATAATTTTATAATTTCCCACCAATCATTAGTTATCACAAGTTCCTTCTAGCTGTCTAGGACTCTAATTACAAATAGTACCACAAGCATATGCTTCCACCCAGAACAGATCTGGACAGCTCAATGTGCCGTTATCATTCACCTGCACTGTCCAGCTTTGTGCTGTAACAAGGTGAAAGAGAACCCCATCCACTTTGAACAAGCAATTTCCCAAAGATAAGGACAGTGCAGCAGCAAGTGCAGCTCTCGGGAGATCTTAAACTCAGTGTATTTGTAATAAATAATAAATGGACAGAACGTCATGAGCTGTAATCCAGCCATTGTGATCTGATGGAGTCTCCCTGTTTTTGTATTCTCTGCAGAGTGCAGCTCGTCAGGGGAACCGCCTGCAGATGAACGTGTACGAGACTCGAGGCACAACTGGCCGAGTCCCCGGCCCCGGACCGGGACCAGCCCTTGGTTTGGCTCAGGTAAAGCCGGGCACCATTCCAGAGCCGAAGAAGGGCTTCAGGCCTCCTCAGCACTGCCCCACTCTGGCGCAGGTGGTCAGCAGAAAGGTCCAGGCAGCCGTCCCCGAAGAGGGACTGGTAAGAGTCTCTGTTCCTCTACATTCACACAAAACACACACATTCACTGACCACTATACAACAAACATACACTAACATACTGACTATTAAACAACACACACATGTACTGGCCACTGCACATCGCAAGCCAATGTTAAGCAACACACACACACACTTACTCTGATACAACACCACAGCACATACTGAGTACTAAACAACACACACATTCAGACTTCTATAAAACATAGGCGCATACTGACTTCTGAACAAAACACACACACTACTACACAACACATACACTAACTGCTAAACAACAAATATGCTCTCTGCTACATAACACACACACACTCATACACTAACTACTAGGTGTGCATAGTTTTTGTTTCAGCAGTGTGTGCTTCAGTAGCTCTTCTGAGGGATTTGTTTGGACTGGTATTGGTTTGGATTTTGGTACCAATTCCAGTGTTGTGACACGGTCTGTCTGTAAGACATTAGAAACATTAGGATTTGTCATAAATTTGGAATTAAAATCTGGCTCGGCTCAGTAATGTCAATATCTGGATGGTGTACTTTACCAGCTGCAGTATTTCACCACTGTAGGAGCTATTGGTTTAAATGGAGTTTGAACTGGGAAATATATGGGAGCTTCTCCTTCACACGTGGTCCATTTGTTGCAGCTAGTCTGTTAGCAATGAGGAGTTCTTTTAAGGGGATTCAGTTCATGTTCATATTAATGTGTGAATCTGGAGCCCCCGACCCACGCACTGTGAAACAAGACCACAGTCAGTTTTCTGTGTGCTGACTGAGTCAGAAAACACGGGATAAAACGAGCCGTTCTGATTCTGCTTCTCACTCCTAAGTGCTGTGCACTCGGGGTCGGGGGGAAAAAGAAGGAATATGTCCCCTTTAACTTTTGATGTTTTTAGCACTGCTTAAAGTAACACTGTAATAAAAGGTGTGATGTCACACTTTGTTCTTCTCCTGTGCTATCATGCTGACATATATCTCTTGTTTTTCAGGTGACCCTTAATGAGCTCAAGGGGGTGAAGGTGGAGGATAAGACACCTCCGGCCTGGTTCACGTCGTACATGGAAAAGGTAGGACAGACTCTAAGATTTTGGTTTATGATTTCATCATTGTGTTTACTTACACTCTCTAATAATTCAGGTGCCAGAAGGAAATCATGTGTTTATACATTGGTTATTAAAGGGCCATTGTAATGGTAAACAAAACATATTTATACGAATGACATGTCCATTACATTTAATGACAATAATGTGCTAATAGACTCAAATATTTAAAATAACTGTCTTACAGTCTATAGGGATTTGAGCAGCCTGTTGAATTTATCGTTGTTGTTATGTCACAGCCATAAACAGAAACATTATTTAAAGTAAAATTAAGTTAGGAAACAGATTTGTAAAAGTGAATTATGATTTATATATCATAGGCAAATTAATAAATGCCTTAAGTACTGAATACAATTAAATGCATAATACAGAATATAGAAATTTTAAACATACCTCATGTTACTCAGTATCTACAATGACTGATCCAGTATTGACTGTTATTCAGTTTCTACTGTGAAGTATTCAGTGTATAATGATTCATTGTTTATGGTTAAGCATTTAGTATCTACTACCAGTTTAAGGACCAGGTGGTTCTATGTTTTTCTTGGTTACTGTGTCCAGTTTAAGGACCAGGTGGTCCGTGAGGCAGTGGAGAAAATCTGCAGGGAGTTTTCAGGTCAGTGTTGTATCCATAAGCCAGTGGGGGCGGAGGCTCAGGTTCCTGAGGTGTCTTCCTCCACTCTTCCTGGAGCTCCCAGCCCAGCACCAGCCTGCAGCAGCTGCAGAGGACAAACAGCCGGAGGAGGATATCAGTGCAGGTCAACAACGAGATCTAAATCTTATCATATCCTTACACTGGGGATTGGAAATATACATTCTGAAGTGCTTGGGTTAAAGGAAAAATGCACTAGGAGTATTTTTACTGTAACAATTCAGTTTCAAAATCATTGTGATGCTCCACTCAGCTGTAATAGGGAGCCTCTGTTGTTGCTGCCCTGTTCTCAGCACTGCAGAAACTGGACTATGTAACTTTGGGGGAGGGTAGGAAACCACCCCCTTGCCGTTGATTTCAGGACAGTGCTGTATAGATGAATTACATTCTACAACTGTAGGGGAGCCCAGGAGCAAAAATGCAAAATCGTTCTTAGTGTTCCTTTAAGGCGCACCCCTGTGTACACAGATGTCCAATTGACCGCATGCAGGTTTTAAAAACAGTGTAACAAAGCAATGTAAGTTCAGAAGTATCTGGACAGCACTTTTAATTAGTGGCACCAGATATTTAAACATGCACCGCTTGTATAGTTCACAGCTTGTTTAAACTTCATTGTAAAGCGTTAGAAAACTACAGTCTAAAGTCACCAGCTCAATGCCAAGTGTTGGCTAGAGGTGTTTTTTGGAGCGAGGGAACTCCATTCAGGAACTTTGGGATGTGTTGGAGTGCTAAAAAAATGATCCAATATCAATAATCAGTACCTGAACTCACCAAAGTTTATGTGGCAGAGTGCCATCAAAATGTTACAGAAATGGTTCAACTCTGCTCAGAATGCAGCTCTTGTTTTTTAGAGACATTTTTAGCATTTCAGTTCCCTGTGGTTTCAGCTTGATTGTAAGTTCTTTTGACATGTTTGTTCACTGTGTTTTTTCCTGCAGTGTGTGTACATCCTGTACGCTGTGTGAGCCGTGCAGTTTCTCACATGATCCCAGTCACAACCTGGTGAGGGCCAGGACTCCACTCTCCATCCCTGAACATGGCTCTCCAGCTCCTGATCACAGCAGGTCAGTTCTGGTTTCTCCCTGAATCTCACTTCACTGTGCTGCTCTATCCTGCCTCTGTGTATACACATCTGTACACAACTGTACACAATCTGTTTGCCTTAACCACACATTCAACCTTTGCAGCACACTGTGTACAGCATAAAGTAATGTGTTTAGTAAATGTTCAGGTTTTACAGGCGAGGAGACCGGAGTTTCAGGAAGGCAGAGAAGCAGAGACTGAAGGCGGAAAAGCGTCAGCTGAAGGCAGAGGTGAAGGAAATCAGAAAGCAGCTGAGGATGGAGAGGAGGGGGCTACAGTGGGGTTCGACCGGAGATGGAAACTCTTCTCCAGTTCTGCTCCAGCCACGAGCCACACAGGCCAACAGCCCAGAGTATGGCACCCAATACAGAGCTTTACACAGAAATACAGATTGTTACAGAGTTTTGCATAGTATTACAGATGTTTAAATGGAGTTACAGGGCATTACAGAGGGATACAGATTTTTTTTTCGTGTATTGAAGAAATGGATTGGTACAGAGTTACAGACCATTACAGAACATTATAGTTTAACAGACCATTACATGTATAGCAATAAATGTTTGGCCCAAATGTGGTTCAAATAAAAAATTGTGGAACGAATCATTTGGCACATTTGGGACCCACACAGCACATGCCATAACCCAAGTCAAGCCCGGCGCAAGATCTCTGGCCCAAACAACATATTTCAGTGCTGTGACTGAGCCATAAGTCAGCTATCTGGGTTAAAAAGCTTTGCCAAGTGTTAATTTACATATATCAGTCTTAAAAGTACAGTAACAAAAACATAAATTATCGGATTGGATTTTATAAAGATGTCTTTAAGACGTTGAAATCCAGTTGAGCCTGGAATCTAAAACCAGTAGATGTCATTAAGGCCTGTCTGTATTGTTGTTTATGTGGTCTGTGCTGTACAGGCGTCCGAAGCGTCCATGTCCTCTGGCTGTTCCCGCGATGACGGCTCTGCTGCTGGACGAGAATCTGCCAGACGGCTCACGTCTTCGTCCTGGCACTAAATTCATCAAATACTGGAAGATGAAGAACAGCGGCAGGATGTCCTGGAGCTCGGAGACAAAGGTATTCACTCAACTATTCACTCACTCACTCACTCACTCTCACACACACATGCACACATTTTCTTGGTCACTCTGTGGAGATGTGAACAGACACAAATTTCAGAATGCTGTCCTTTTGTTCTCCTGTAAATGTTAATTTGTATTAATAATTTAAACATTACCTGTTTAAGAGTACATAATCCCTGGGTGTTTTGTGCTCTGTGTTCTCCTGTAGCTGAAGTTCATGTGGGGGAACCTGGCGGTGGGCTCTGGGGAGCGGTGGAGGGAGGTCCCCGTCCCCTCTCTCCAGCCAGGCCAGGTGGGCGTGGTCAGCGTGACACTGTGTGCCCCAACCCTGGAAGGAACCTATACCTCTCACTGGCGCCTGGCCCACAGGGCGGAGCAGTTCGGCCCCAGGGTCTGGTGCAGCATCGTGGTGGACCCCCACGCCCCTGCTGCCGCCATCTCCGCAGACGGACTGCTCATATCCCCCTGCGTCACCCCTCAGGTACAAACACTGTGGAGTCTCGTTAGTCCCAGTACTCAAAGCCCTGGGGCTTTCACTCAGAGCAGGAATTAGTTAGCCAGATAACATGAGCCAAATCTTGTCCTTGTTTCTCAGGAGAAATCGGCTCGTACTCTGGAGAGAGAGGAGAAATGCCGTGCTGCCTCCAGAGAGCAGCTGCTCATCACAGTGGACCAAGACTGTGACCAGGAGTTTTACATTCCCTCTGTGGACCTACTCACAGCACAGGTATGACTTAACCCTGACCTATCCCTGTCTTAAACCTGACTTAAAAATGACTCGATACATACCTGCTTGATACATACCTGATTTATCCCTGACTTATCTGTGACTTATCCTTGAGTTATGACTTATTCAACTCTGCATATTCCTGATTTATCTCTGACTTAGCTCTGACTTATCCCTGACTTGACTCAACTTTATCTGAAGTAAAGGAATCTCTTTCCTCATCTCTAATGTATTTAGTCTCTAATTGTCTTCTGAGTGTGCGATGTGGTGATGTGTTGTTGCGCCGCTGCTTTGTGATTAGATCACACCGCTGACTCTGTAGCTTTTTATTTTAAACCTAAAGCACCCAGAAAGAAAGCAAACGTAGGAGCTGTTCTCCTGGATGTAGAAGAAGCTAGCTCTGAGACTGAGTAGTTTTCTAGTCAGTGTGAAAAGAAACAGAACCAGTAAGATATTTTATTTACAGATGAAATGTTTTTTTCCTCAGTGTGCATGACTTGGCTCCTTGAATTCATCTGGCAGAGGTCACTATACTGCTGTCAGCGTTGGTTTTACTAACTCTCTGATCTTGTATTTCCTGCAGGACTTGCTGTCTTTTGAGCTACTTGACATTAACATTGTGCAGGAGCTGGAAAACGTACCAAACAACACCCCAGCAGGTAACAGTCTTAAATTTCACTACAGGTCGTATACACTTACAATACACCAGGAAATTAATCAGCTCCTTTGTTATCCACAAATTTTCACCAAATGTTCTACTTAATTACGAGTAATTCCCAATTTCAACCTCATTAGCTTTGACTCAACCAGCTCCAGGAGGGTGAGGACTAGCATTATTTCCTCCCCAATCTGTCACATTAGCTGACAGACACCCATGCTATGTATTACCATGCCCAGTGTAATGAAGGAAGAAGATGGACCAGTTGTGCTCTCTAGGACTGCTGGCCTCGAAGGGCTGAGGCATCACCAGGGAACTGGCAACCTCCCAGTGATTGGGCCAATGATTAAAATTGATTCTAAGATGTGTTGCTATTCTGTTTTATAAAGATTTCCAATCAAATATTCCTGCTCTGGGCTGCTCCCAGGTGTCTGCTTGTGTCTGAGTGAAGGGCTTTTCTTGCCCTGTTTAATGAAATGTGAAAAGTAAAAGTGGAACATTCTTCAGCATTGTGCAGCAGTACAGTGAAATTTGACCTCTGCATTTAATCCATCAACGTCAGTGAACAATCACACACTTACACACAGTCTTGTATCTGTGAATTGCTGGGACATGACATAGACTCCCATTCATTTTGTGGAGACTTATCATTAACTTTTCCGTAAGTACTACTGGCTTATTCCTAACCCTAACCTTATCCCTAAACTAACCCTAAAACATGTTTTCACCTTAAAATGTACTGATTTACATTGTCAGGACTAGTTGGTGGTCCCCACAATAGGGAAACTCCCCAAAATGTGAGTGTGTAAACAGGTTTAGGTCCACACACACGCACACACTCACTAGTGATGACTAGGGGTACACCCACAAATTTGCCAAAATCTAATACATCTAATTATGTAAAATAGTGTAAAAAAAAAAAAGCATAATTGCTAACGTCTCAGGTTTTGTTTTTTTGCAGATATTACTCCATGCATATCCCCTCTGCCCCATGATGGGCTCCTGCAGGAAAAACTGGGGCTCATTCAGGAGGAAGCAGAAGTCCAAGCCGTCAACAGCATTCTGGGTAAGAGAGCAGTGACTGAAACTGTCCGGGCATTGGGCATCATCAGCCTTTGTGAGTTGAATTCAGAAAGTAAGAAGGACAGCTCTGGCCTGGAAGGAATCCAGTTTGACACCACTAATGGTTGATAGACTCACTGTGAGGCAGTTTGAAGAGCTCTAGCTGTTTTCTGTGTCTCTGCACAGAAGTGACCCAAAGCCCAGAGTTGGGAGGCGTTCCGGCTCAGGAGAAAGGAGAGGAGAACATGCTCGGACGTCAGTTTGTGAGCGAGTCTTTGATCCGCTCTCTCACTCTGGGAGAGGTGTTAGAACATGGCGTCCTTCAAGGGAGGTGCCCCAATAAAGGTAAGCTTACAGAAATCCAGCAGATAACTTCAGGGGTGGAGGAAACAGTAACATCACAGACAGTTTCATTATGAGTGAGCTTTTGTGAGGTGTTACTAAGTTAGAAGTACCTGAGCACACAGCAGTGAGGAGCAGAAGCTGTTTTTAGATCTGTTCGCTCGGTTCTCTTTTCTCAGTTTGGCTGGGCTCATTGTGTCTGTTTTGCGTTTAACCTTGTCTTTTGCGTTCTCACATAAATGCGGGTCCAGTGCTGTGATTGGACAGACTCAGACGAGGGACTGACGCGATTTTAAAGTCTCTGCACTTGAAATCAGATGCAGAGCATAATCAGAATGACTCATTTTATCTCATGTTTTAGGCAGCGCACAGAAAACCGACTGGGTGGTCTTGTTTCATTGTGTGTGGGTTGGTGGACTCCAGAGCCACATATTAATGAGCACATGCACTGAACAATAGTTTTTCTCATAGTATGCCCCCTTTAGCACATGTTAAAACCCAATGCTTTATCACAGATGGTGGTAGAATCTCAAATATTTGCTCCAGCCAAGCTCAAGCATCAGGGCTGTAAGTGAAAGCACTTTTGTGAGGAAAGGATGGTGTTGTTATTTATACTGGCCAACAATCTTGAAAAACTGGGTGTACAGTTTTGAAGCAAGAAAGCCTGTTGCAACAATTTTGTGGTGTTTTTTCCCACTACATTACATTTAAAACCGTCCTAACAATAGATGAACTGCCTTCTTACCTGTTGGTCTTATGTCTGTCTTGTTCCAGTTTTGCGTCCAGCCCCCCAGGGCTCAGTGTCTCTGTGTGAGAGGAATGCAGAGAGACTTTCAGGAACCAGCCCAGACAACAGCCCTCTCTCAGACCCTCTCACAGAGGAGAGGGGGATCATCTCTGCTCCAACTCCAACCTCACTCAAAGAGGAGAGAGGGATAATCACAGCTCAAGCTCCACTTCCAGCCTCACTCCACACAGACACAGACCCAGCTCCTGATCCCACTCCACTCCTGTCAGTTCCCTCAGAGAACGTTACTGCAGGTAACACACAGCTATTTCACGGACACTGCTGCTTACTGATGTAATTTACCACTAACAAGTGGAAATGCCATACACCAGACTGAAAAATCTTAGCTGAAACCAAAACCAAAAGTCATTGGGGTACCAGACCTCACTTATGACCCTTCCAAAGATGTTGTGGCCTTTATTCAGTGAATCACAGATGAAGGGATGTGCCTGCCAGACGACTCCTGAGAAGAGCTGGTGATGTTGTGCTGGCTGGTAGGATGAGAATGGGCCCTATGTGAAGCTCTAATGGACTGGCATAGGATATGTTACATCTATCCTGTGTATAATTACAGCCATAAACAGAAAGCTAGCAAAAGATAAACACAAGAACACACAAAGCTCATCCAAAGCCATGAATACCATCGTGTAACAAAGCTGAAGGCAGCTATTTTCTTTTCCATTCCACCTTAAATGTTGCAGCATTTACAATTTGGCACTTAAGCTACTGTTCCACCTTATGTTGTGCAGCAGTCACATACTGTTTGTGTTTTTAGATGAAGGAAATGAGTCGGACATCGAGCAGATCCTGGTGGATCCGGTCGGCGGTGAACGGTCGGAGGAGGACGAGTCAGAGAGTAAGAAGAAAAAAGAGGAGGAAGAAGAGAAAACCAAAAATGAGGAAGGTATGCTCTGAGCAGAATGTAAATTAGCTTCTGTTTTGCTCTGGACAAGCTATAAAATGAAACATGTTTTTCAGCGTCCCCTTTAGAGGGGAAGGAGATCCGCAGCCGGACGTCCTCAGCCTCCTCGGAGGATTATATCATCATCCTTCCGGACTGCTTTGACACCAGCCGGCCTCTGGGAGAGTCCATGTACAGCTCGGCCCTGTCTCAGCCCGGGGACGATGCGGAGGACCTGCTGGACACAGAGCTGCAGTCCCCCAGCGACGCTAACTCCATGCTGTGTGCCTCCCAGACTCTGGACTCCGTTCCTCTTACACCTGTCATCGTAGCTGCCCCCAAACCTTCTGCCAAGTCCAGGTGAGTAGAAACTGCACAGTGTTTAGTGATTAGATATTTTCCCCATGTTTTAAACCTTTGTAGTATCAACATTTTAGACAGAGGTTTAATTTTTTAAACCATGTTATACCTGCAGTTCAGAGACAGTCGAGCAGGGAGAGGAGCCACAGGAGCCTGAGAGTGAAGACACAGCAGCAAAGGAGCAAGGTTCACATCAACACAGACACTCACTGCCACTTCATTACAAACACCCCCTTCTACTGACACACACTGGCCACTTTATCAGAAACACCCCCTTCTGCTGACACTCACTGGCCACTTTATCGAAAACACCCCCTTCTACTGACACTCACTGGCCACTTTATCAGAAACACCCCCCTTCTACTGACACTCACTGCCCACTTTATCAGAAACACCCTCCTCTCTACTGACACTGACTGGCCACTTTATCAGAAACACCCCCCTTCTACTGACACTGACCACTTTATCGGAAACACCCCCCTTCTACTGACCCTCACTGGCCACTTTATTGGAAACACCCCCTTCTACTTACACTCACTGGCCACTTTATCAGAAACACCCCCCTTCTACTGACACTCACTGGCAACTTTATTAGAAACACCTGTCTCTCAGTGCACTGATGTATTCACACAATTCACTCTCACTGAACTCTTGTTGGTATTTGTGTTTTACTGAGGACTCTGTGTTGTAGATGCTGAGCCTAGTTCCTCAGACCCTGGAAGCTCCTGTCCAGCTGACCCAGAAATACAGGAGCTCAAGTAAGATGTTTATATCTGTCTATCTATCTATCTATCTATCTATCTATCTATCTATCTATCTGTCTATCTGTCTGTCTGTCTGTCTGTCTGTCTGTCTGTCTGTCTCTGTCTGTCTGTCTGTCTCTGTCTGTCTCTGTCTGTCTGTCTTTCTTTCTTTCTGTCTTTCTTTCTTTCTTACTTACTTATACCAGTCAATTTACTTTATTTATGTTCTTTCTCTCCCTCTCAGGGCAAACAGTATAACTGGAGGTTTGGTGAAAGGTGCTCTGTCCGTAGCAGCGTCTGCTTATAAAGCCCTGTTCACTGGTCAGCCAGGTCCCGAACAGGTGAGTGAATTTATTACTTCAATTTGAATAACGATATTCAATCCATAAACTTTGCATGACATTCACTATCGCCAAGTTTGTGGACTCCTGATGTTGATGCTGACGATGTATGCTTAGTTTTGATGAAGATCAATTCCAAAGAACACAGTTCAGTGGGGGTCTTTATACTCTTACCTTAAAATTACAGCTTCAGAATCATTGTGATCCTTCACTGACCTGTAATAAGAGAAAAGAGCTTCTGTCATTGCTTCTCTGGGTTCAGTACTGCAGAACTTGCATTATGCAATTTTGGAGGAGGGTTTGAAACCACCTCCCCTCCCTCCCTTCCCTACTAATTTCAGCACAGTTCTGTAAAACCTTTTTACACTAGGGGGTTCCATAGGACCAATCAACCCAAATCTTATGTAGTGTTCCTTTAAGTGGTGTCCACAAACATCTGGACAGTGTATTCTATTCATCTGAAAAGAGTCTCTCTCATTTTCACTAGCTTCCAGAAGAAGCTGCCACACAGGACGCGATGATGGCGGTGCTGGTGGAGATGGGCTTTGGTGACAGAGCCCTGAACCAGCGTCTGCTACAGAAACACGGCCGCAACCTTCTGGACGTTGTCAACGAGCTTGTACACATGCAGGACAACGACTGGTACAGTACACGCTACTGACCAGCCCCTCTCCCTCTCTCTCTCTCTCTCTCTTTGTCTGTCCTTCTGTCTCCATCTGTTACTGACCGTGATCCACAGTGTCTCAATCAGCCGCATTAAAGGGGCCTGTTTAAACAGCTGAGATATAAACAAAGAGCTGGAGGGTGGGTTTGGTTGGGCTTTTAAAAAACTTAAGGGTTTGAGTCACTCACTCACCGTGGTGGTGAATGGAACCAGACGTCCTGCTCTAAAAACTCCCAACAGAAACAATGGCACATTTAGCTACAATTATTATATTTGTTATGATTCCAAAATTTTCTTAATTTTATGAAAATGATTTTAAGGAATTTGAACAGAATAATAATGCACTTATTTAATTTATTTTAATTGTTTACAGATGTATTCTTTTATCAAAATAGTAGAAAAGAATATTCCCAAAAGAGAATTCACAATTTTCATTTTTAGTTATAATAAAAATGTATATGCTCATTTAAATGCTTATGAACACACTCTGATGCCCCAAATATAGATTTAAAACAGTTTGAAGAAGGTGGAGGTGTTTAAATCCATTCCTGGTGGAGAGGGACTTGAAGGACAGACTGTAACTTTACACAGGATAGATGTGAAATACCTCAAGTCAGATATTTACAGAGGTGAGATCTCCTATGTTTTCCTCCATCATCATCATAATCACTCTGTATGAAGCTCATTAGACAGGCGGAGGTCACTGCTTGGGGCGGAGGTGTGTTTTGGAGACATGAAGATGCCTGGTTCCACTTACCACCATTATAGAGTCTACAATCGGCCACTTCACACCGACACACTCTCTATCAGTCTGTATATATCTCAACACCTGAATGATGGAGGAAATTTTGAAAAAATGGGAAATGGGTGGAATTCTCCTTTGAGGTTAAAGAGTGGAGAGTTATCCTCAACATTTATTTCCTGAACTCTGCTATTTTTTGTCAGAGCTCATTGTCTGAGGGCATTTATATTCACAGCATTAAATAAGGGCAATAGTTCAGTAACTTTGTGCGCAGGACACCAGTAACAACACTTATTTCTTCAAAATGGTGGTGAAATGGGCTAAGAATATTAGTTTTGTCCAAAGAATAACATTTATTTGCTGGGAGTTTCTTTGAGTTTATGTGATTCAAATGTGAACAAAGCAAGTCTTTAAATGTGATTTTATTCACGTGACAATGATCAGAGTATTTAGAGAATGCTAATTACTGCAGTAAAATTAAAGTTACCAAAGAAACATTTCAAATTAAAGCACCTTTGATGTGTGAGCTGTGGCTGTTAGAACTGTTCACAGATTTCAATGTCTCTCAGCAGAGATGCTGAAGTGTGGCACGCTCTGTTATTTGTGGTGGAAAAAAACTGAATCTTCAGTGGCTGCACCACAACAACACAACACCACATCACACAGGAAAAAGATTTACTTGAGGGTACAGTTTAAATAGATATCCATCATGGTTTTACACAGCTCTTGGATGCAATTACGCAGCTTTAAGTTGGTGAAAGTAAAATGTGCGTTAGTATCTTTGCCCATCAAGCTAAGAAATCTGGACCCTGAACAAGCCCTAGCAGTGAACACACAAACACACACACCCACACACAAACACACACACACAATAAACTCATTAGAAGCAGTGAACAAAAACACACACCGGAGAAGTGGGCAGCCACTCTGGTCCACAAGGAGCAGTTGGGGCTTAGGTGCTTTGCTTCAGTTGTGGATGTTTAGGGAGGAGGAACCACTGTTCCTTAATCTCCACACCCCCAACTTACTGCCAGTCCTGGGAATCAAACCCACAACATTTCAGTCTCAAGCCCATTTCTAACATGTAGGCCACAATACTGATCTTAATTTGCACATTTGAATGATGTAAATTCAAAGCACCTCCTTTCCCTTGTCTTTTAAAGTCTTATTTATGACAAAAAAAAAAAACAACAACAAACAAAAGCGCTCCAATTTTACAGCTTAGAACAGCAGCTTCAGCTTTTCCAGTTTGTTTTCTGTTCTCAAAGAGAGAACAGAGGGATGAAATGTGCAATAGATTTGTGTGGAGAGTCTTAACCTCCGAGCCCAGAGGTGGAGTCGGAGAGCAGCTTGGTATCGAACTCTGCATGACGTTAATTCGAGGAATGTACAAAGCATTTTTATCTTCTGCTCTTAATTTATGTTTTGAAAGAAGTATGCACTTAGAGGTCAGCAGTGTTGCGTGACGTTAGCTGATCATCTTTAATCAATCAAGCTCATATTAACGATTCCTGATTAAGTGGAGGCTCCTAAAAATGTGGTGCAAGCAGTAAACGTATTTAAATTGTTTTTTAAAAAGCATTCCTATATATTTTCCTGCTTTTGACCTGCTGTGGGTAAACCCATTACTGTACGATGAATGATGAGTACTGTATCATATGCTGTGAACCACCTCATTCCGGGTAGAAATGCAACCCCTGGCAACCCATCTTGTCCCTGCTTTATAGAGAGGAATGTGAGGAATGGATTGTGAATGATGGGATTGTAATGTATCGTTGCTGTCGGAACCAAAATCCATTTTTGTCTTTAGCTTTGTGCAATTAAAAGACCTCCAGTTACACTTTAGATTGTGTTAAAGTTGTAATTATGAATAGACCAATAGTAACAGTATGAAATGACCTGCAAAATAAACATTATTACTGCATTTAAGGTGCAATCAGTCATTTTCTCCACTGATTCTTCTTCAGGTTCCTGACACCTGGTGGCCTGGGTGGGTCTGAATTTCAGTGCTAGTCCTTCTCTATGGAGCATAACCTTGTTCTTCCAGAGATGAGTAATTTGAGTTGCATTTTGTGGGATAAATATTGAAATAGTGATTAATCCCTTTATAAATGTTGTTTGCACAACAGCTTTCTCCTTTATATCTTTAGAGATCAAGGTTGATGCTTCCGACAGCGACGATATAATTGGAAAGAAAATAGCGGCAATCATGAAATATTAGCTCTGTTTTTGATGTTAATACTTACGTTAAGGAACTTGTGCTCATTCCGAAACTGAAAATTGATTTGTGGGGGAAGAACTATATTTATATTTTGATAATCAAGCTATTGAGCAAAACCTTGTACTTGAGACATTGTCAGTGAAAAAGCACCTTAAATGAATATTGTTTAATGTTAGATCTGAATCTGACGCACGGATAAAAGGTAGTCGTTCCCCTGAACGCTGTGTTTAACTCCTGGGACATATCAGAGAGCTCAAAGCAGATGTGAACATTTCTGTTTGGTTTTTGTGACAGCTCTGCATTTTCTGTGTGTGGAGTGAATAAAGTTGTCGCCTCACTGTAAACAGTCACTTTAAGTGAACCCGGCTGCCTTAAAACTTCAAAATCCTGACTGTTCTGTTCTGTTGACTTACTACTGCAGATTTAAGGTGAGCCTGGTTCCTTAAAGAAATGGGTCATTAAAAATCACATGTACACCTTCAGTCTTAGCCCTGGCACCTTCACTGAGAGACAGCAGGGATCTCAGACTCTTCCTGAGTGTTTGGGATGGCCTTCCCTTTCCTACAGACATTCAGTGTGATGTTAGTCGGCACTGTTTGATTGCAGCTAATTTAAATAACTTGAATCAGCCTTTTCCCACACAAACACAATTAAGTCCAAATATCGGTCAGTGCTCACTGATGGTTACTTGGAAGCCAGATTGACAGTTAGTCCAGTAAAATGATCAATTTAAATGAAGAGACACATACTCATTCCCAAATTCGAGTCTCCTGCATCATGTAACTCTTAAGGCATCATATGTGAATGAACAGGGTTGACTGAAATACTCCTATTGCTCTAAATCAGTGCTGAGCTCCATGTGCATATCGGTGGATTGCGCTTCATTTAAATAATGTGAATCAGCCATTTCCCACCTGAACATCAAGTATCAGTCTAACCTCACTGACGATTACTGAAACTCACTTGAGTTGTCATTGAAAGAAACAAGCCGGTTAAATGAAATCAATTATGCTGTTGTTCCTCAAAAACTAGGCTGCAACCAAAAATAAATTGAAGGTAGATCATGATGAGCTGTCCCCTGGATAAAGTAGACCTTAAAGGGCCAGAAAGGTGTGGGAGTGTGGGCCTGGACTGACCCAGATTGGTGCCTCAAGTTCATATGATTTTTCAGTGACCCTTTCTTTTTAAACATCACACGTTTTCCTGGAGAGTGACTAAGCCTGATCCTCGACTGAAACGTCTGGACAGAGATTCTCCAATGAGAGGGAAATGCTGTCTAGACCTAGGCTTATTCTCTGTCCAAAAAAGCAGCCACATATTGTTTTAGTATTATAGATCTTTTGTTTGTTTTATTGGCAGGGCCTTGTCCTGCTTTTTGACCTCTTTTAATACTTTTTAGGGCTGACACAGAAAGACATTTGTAGCTATTTTCCATGCCATTAACATTAGCCAAGAAGCTCCAGTCCTTCACTGGTGGTCTCCAGTGTTTGGAAGTTTGAAAACAGACCAAAAAAAAAAAAAGAATAATAAGACTGGGACCACATGCTTTTTAAAGTGTATTTGGTGGAAGTGAAAATGTGCAATGTCTTCAGAGGGTTTACGAAGGTTGGAAATCTGCACAGTGAATCAGTCATGCTGTTTGTTATTTAACACACACACACACACACCTAATCTGTATGAATATGTCTGTAATAAATGTTCTGGTAGTTCCACTGTGTCACGTCTCTCATTTCTCCCTGTGTTCTCAATAATCTGATTATCAGAGATGGGCAATAATCAGTTCACGTTTACAAGCACTTTATTGATCTGAAAAAAAGCAGGATTGTGCGTCTGCATGAGGCACCCAGTGATCAGATTTCTTAAAAAACTAACCAGAGTAAGCACATCTTTAACAAAAACTCCTTTTCCTTAATACAGGATCCTTCAAGGGTTTCTTTATTAAAGGCAATGGCTCTGTATAGAAGCACACGCATGGTGACGTGGTTCTTCAGACTGGTGGAGAATGTGTATGGTACATTTGTTATTTTGTCCTAATTCATTCATAAATATAATGTTTCTTCAAAGGTTCCAAGACAACGGTTCCTCTTGGACTATGTGACATATATAGAACATTTGTATGTTTAAGCATTTTGTGCATGTTGAGATCTTTCATATAGAACATGTGGTTCTAAATAGGACCATTGTCTTTAATCAACTTTTAACAAATTTTAAAAAGATTTTGCAGCAGAAAAACATTTTTGTGCTTTACAGAACCATTTACAATACTACAGTTAATAATAATACATTTTAAATACAACACGGAGATTTAAAAAAAGAGCAAAAGCAGTAGTGAGAGAATGTATCCAGTCAGTGGCTTTAAAAAAGGTGGTAGACAGAAGCAAACAGCTCATTCTCCATCAGTCGGAGAAACCACTTCATCATGCAGATGGTTCGAAAACCACAGCAGAGATCACACATTTGTTTTTATCCGACTCACGACGGCAGCTCGTCTTTTGAAGAGGTTCAAACGCTCCTCGGATCGGTGGCCGACGAAAGAATCCAGCGAGAGCTGGACGCTGCAACAAGGAAGGAACAAACTCTACTGATCTGTCTGAACTGATGACGGAGCTGTGTTCAGTCCCAAACAACAACAACACGCCAATACACCATGACCTTAACGTTACCGTCGTTGTTGTTGTGGTTTCCAAAGCCCACTGTTCCCCTTAGAGACGGGGTTTTGAGACGACACGGATACATTTTGGTTGGGAAAAAGCTGTGGGAATGGAAAAACAAACTGGAACCAAACAGAGAGCAGAGTCCAGTAGAATCAGTACCGTGCAGTGGAAAAACACTAAATGACCGACATGAACAGGCTGCTGAAATTTCCTCCCTGTTTAAGCCCCCAGTGTCCAAACCAAACCACAATGTTGCTTTCATTTCTCAATTTTTGTAGAGTCCCATAACTAAAAAGTCTCATTTCTCGAAAGTCATTCACTGATGACATCCGACTAAAAGGAGAAGTGAAGTTTGCGTCCAGATGCATCGTCATGTCCAGAATGGAGTCTGTCCTGAGCGCTGGTGAGAAACAGTGGACCTCTGTATTTAGTTCAGCTGCAGATAAACAGGAGTGTCATTGTCTCAATGACTGAGACATCACTGAGACCTCCACTTAAACTCGAGGAGATACAGGGAACATTCCTGGACTTTCAGGAGAAAAAGCTACAGTCTCCACCATCTCTCCATTTGACCACAGTGTTGTCCAGGAGAAACTACAGAGATATAAATTAGATCTGGTCTTGTTCTTGCCTATGAGAATTGGTTAAGGTTTATGGCCTGATGAACTGAGTATAGTTTCTGAGCATGTGCAGGAGGCTCTCCTGAATTCCCGTTCAGAGCGGAATGGTGTTCCCTCAGCTATCACCACAGCTGACATTGATGTAGTCCTCATCGGCGGTGTCTGAATCCTCACCCTGGACGTTACAGAAGTCTGTATTTTCATAATCCTCTTCATATTCATCCTCCATCTTCGTCACTTCATTTTCCATCACCACCTCTGGATTAATCTTATTCGTCCTTTCAGGAACTGGAGAAACAGGTTTCAGTCTAGAATTACTGAAGAGGCTGAATTTAAACTTTTGAATATTTTTCATTGTGGCCACTAGGTGTCAGTATAACACTTTCTTAATGAAGAATCCTATAAGAGATGCTACTAACATTTATAATCTGACTGAAATGAAAAGATCATCTTACTTTATTTATTTCTAATAAATAGTTATAGAGTAGATGTTATTTCATCATTAATTACTTAAAAATTAATAAAATATTCAGTGAAAATTACACCAAAGCCCAAACACCTATATGTTGTGTTAAATTAGTCAGTGTTATGTGTTCACCCTTTTTTAATCTAGCTTCCGTTTTATTCCAGATTTCATATTCAGTTTCCAAAGAAATCCTCAGCCATGCTCAGAGTTGGCTCTGCTTCTCACAAAAGATGTCAGGTGTGTTTGTGGAACAAAAATTCAAGCCCTGCTCATGAAGATGGAGCACGTCCGGCCCTGAAAACACTGGTCAGTGTCATAGCTTTGGCTCAAATGTGTCTGTTATTTGGGAAGAAGCTGCTGCTAATTCTCAAAATAATGTAGTGGCCACAGCAAAGCCGTACTTCGATATCACTGAGTGTGTTCAGGAGATTTTTGTAGAAAATGGAACCAACTTTAAAGACTTAAACATAAAGATGTGGCTGTAGATTTCTTTGCAGAACTGGAAGCTGATGTTCTGAGAAGAGCGGGTGCTGGTGTAAATGGAGTAAATAAAATACTGTGTAATGTCCTGTTAATTAGGATTTCTGCTTTTTCAGTTGTGACTTTTGTGCTGTTTGCGCTGTTACACACACACACACACACACACACACACACACACACTTACAGATGTAAACATCTTCATCAAGGTCTTCTTGTGTTTTCTTGTTCGGGCCCTCCATGTCGATGTAGTCCTCACCATCATCTCTACCTTCCTCTTCAGGAAAAACCGTCCCTGTGTTCTCATAGTCAGCCTCATCCTCCTCCAGCTCCTCGCCCAAACATGCGATGGTTTTTTGTCGTCCGTTTTTAAAACCTACAGGAGGATTTAGTGAGATACAAAGATTTAAAGTTTTTACTATGCTCCCATGTGCAAACAAATGGCAAAATATTGTTTTAATTAATAAAGAGTTGTTGAAAAATATAAAGTAATAGTTTGGGAGCTTTTCTCTTCAAAGATTTCAGTAATATTCTGTTCAGCATTTGTTATTAATACATGTATAATCTTAATGTTTTGCAATTCATTTTGTGTTAATGTGCCATTCAAATGGTAGGTTATAAGTTAACATCAATCAAAACCACCGTAGATTAATTTCAGAGATTTTTTTGATCATTCTTTACGTGCCCAAATGTAATTACCATCTCAGAATTTACACAAACCAGTTCACTTGCCTTTTGCTGAATCTTCAGTTTCAGCGTCTATATCGACATAATCCTCATTGGAAACCTCAGAGTTTTCTTTCTGACTTATCACTTCTGCATTTTCATAATCATCTTGATCGTACACCTCATTCGCCTCCTCTGTCCCGTACGGTTTGTTACCTACAGAATGTGACAGCAGCAAAAATTGCATGATATGTGAAATATTCTTCCGATTCAGAGCTGGATTTCTGATAATTGCTGCTAAACATTTTGTCCTGTGTTCATTTATTTTTCTAATGAAAGCCACTGCTCTGATGTAAGAGCTCGGTAAAGGGTTAAATATAGACAGTGCCGCAGTCGAGCCACAAGTGAATTAACACTTGTGCACTGTACTGACATCACACTAAAAGTAAACCTACTTTTACATATCAGCACTTTTACAAACAATCAGCAGCTCGAACTGGAGCTTCAAACTGACTCAGTTCTCACCTCCCATTTAAGACAAAGCCTGTTGGTGTGTGTGTCTGTGTGTGTGTATGTGAGGGTGTGGTACTTGAAGAAGCATGATTTACACACAGTTTTCAGTGTCAGAGAAGCGATAACGATCATTGCGATGGCAATGTGTGCAAAGGTTAATACAAAATACAGTTGGGTATATGCACAAATAAATGCAGTTTTTGACCTATAATTAGTCAGCGATAATTGCACATGGTGCAGCTGTGACCTTGAGGTTAGAGAAGTGAGCTTGAGGCCGGAGTGTGGGACCAGCAGGAGAAAGTTCATTCACAGCAGAAGTGCCCTTGAGTGACGCACTTAACCCCCCAAACTGACCCCTGGGCACAGAGGTGGTCACCACTCCTTGCTCTGGTTTTGTGTGTGTTCATAGCCCATAATGTGTGTGAAGAATTGGTGATTAGTGTGTGTTAGTGTTTACTAAAACAGATGTGTCAAATGCAGAGAAGCAATTTCCCCAATGGGAACAATTAAAGAGTAATTATTGCACATGACAGACAGGGGTTGTACAGTGTGTGGTGTAGTGCTCCTATCGTTTTCACTGCTGTGACAATGCAAATTTCCCCACTGTCAGATTGATGAGGGATTATGCTGAGTACAGAATGACTTCCATTGACTCTACTGATAGCCCAGAGTTCACTGAGCTGTGGAGCAGTGGAAACACATGGCTGCACTTGAACGAATTAAAGTGTTTTTAATGCTTTGGGACCCTTTTTTTTTATTTAGTTCACAGTCTGTGGGTATGTATTTGCAAGTGCACTCTCCAATGAGCCCACTCTGCTGTTACTTAACAAAAAGTTGTGCTTTATGACTTTACGGCAGTTTCCTCCAGAGACACCCATTCTCAGGTTATTAAAATCCACTCAAATCATTAGTCCAGGACTTTTATTGTGTATTATTATCATCATTATTATTATTATTATTATTATTACCTGGCTACAAAATAAAATAAAATAAAAGCAGCTTGTGTGGACACTACCCTCCTTCTCTGGGGGCCTTTCTGTCCACATCCTGGGGTCTGTTAGCCCCTAAACTCCATGAGGCTACTTTTCTCACATGACGCTAATGTTGGATCTTTATGATGAAAATAAAATAACCCAGTGAATAGTCCTGAAATAGTCTGAAGTATGGCAATGTCAGCGGGTGAAAATAAAGACAGGTTTATGACAGAGTCACTTGTGCCACCTCCCTGCTATCCCATCATGCCCCAGTTTATATACCACTGCCTTACAGCATTGTTGCTTCACTATTAGAAATAAAAATATGAATTAAAACTGAACCGACTCACTCTGCATTATCTTCTTAGGCCGCCGACGCCTCTTAATGATGCAGAGGATGGTCAGCAGTACTATGAGGAGGACTCCTGCTGTCACACCAGAGGCGATGTAGGGAACTGGGGAAGCTGAGGGAGAAATTACAGTCAGAACGGTAATGATTAAGGAGAGCACATGAGGAAAGACATGTACTGCATCTTTAAGGCTCAATCAAAAAGGTCAGGTTTTATTAAAAAATAAATAAATGTACAGTTTTGAAAGTGAACATGTGAATTAACACAGCTTCCTGGAAACAGCAGAGTGTGATGCTTCAAATAACAGCTTTATTTTTGTTGGAAGATTTGTTTAAATCCAGCTGACCAGTCAGAGCAATGTGGTCATCGTGATAATCCAGACAAATGGTGGCAGAACAGCTCTTTTTGTTTGTAGCACAACACAACATTTTACACAATCTCACACTGTGTCCTAACTGTGAACGGTGTCCTCACAGCAAACCTCACACGGCAAACCTCACAGCACGTCTACACCACAGGCATAAAATCTGCTAATCGCCTCAGATCACATATCATTGCATCAGGAGTAGAAACAGTGCATCTGTCAGAAACAGTGCGTTTGTCAGAAACACTGCCGCTCGTGGCCGCTGTAGACCTCTGTACAGACTATAACAGGAGCGTTCGGTTCTTTACTGTTGCTCTGTCGCTTGCTGTTGGGCAAAGTCTGCCTTCAGTCTCTGTTTCTAAAACATGTTAAATCCTAGTGAATAGTAGTCTGTTCATACTCAAGCTTTTTTTTATTAAAGAAGCCAGTTTTCATCAACATTAAAATGTTTAGCAATTTATTTACTTTACTTACTATAAGAAAAACACTAGAAGTAGAAGAATCAAACTTTGTCGTTTCTGCATCAGCAACTTTATACTCCTTAGAGTGGGTTGCCCACATGAGGGTGACCATGTTTAAAATACATATAGTATCGAATTTCTGACACAGCCAAGCCACTAGGTGTCAGGACAATGAATGAATGAAAAAGCTATCAAGCTTTTACCTTTCACTTTGACAGAGAGTTGAGTGGAACTGGAGGTAAAGGTGCGAGAAGAAACATTTACTTCATAAACACAATTGTAGTTTCCATGTTTGGTGAAATCTGCCTCAGAAAATTCAAAAACGTTATTCACAGCTGACTGAGTTCTAATGTTATGTCCATTGAGCTCCAAGTGGAAGGATCCCCCTGAAAACTGTGGCTTAGTCGAGCAGTTGATGAAGAAGCTGTGTCCCTGGGTCACCTCTGAGTCTTGAAACCACCAGCTGGACTCTTTATCAGGAGAAGAACTGAAGGAGATTTTGGGCTTCTGTAAGTCCACTGAAAAACAAAACGGATTCACTACAGCAGCCATTAAATGATATTTTAATCAGCCAAGTCAGACAGTATAAGTCAGGAGCCTTCACATTCATAGCATTATAAGTCTTTAAACTAATTCATAATTATTACTCTCTTCAATAATGTAATATTTTTATTATAGTGCATGCAGATCAAACTCTGCATTGTTATCCTTCCAATTCTTCAAGTATGTCTTACTATATTTTTAGGATCAATAACTCAAAAACTGATCAATGTATAAACCTGGTTCAAACTTTATGTAGGTCGTGTAAATGGCAGCAATGGTCAGTTTTCTAAACTTTATAAACTAAATAAGATAAAATTAAACAAATGTTCCCATACACTTATGATGAGCCAATGTAACAACATGTTTAAACTGGCTGACTGTATCTCAATAACTGTATTACTAAGTCTCCAGAAACCATATCTATCTATCTATCTATCTATCTATCTATCTATCTATCTAGCTGTCAATCTAGCTTTAGATATGTATAGTTTCTGGAAAGGTACTCTGTTATGGAACTTTATTATTAATATTTTCACAAGTTATTATTATTATTATTATGAAGATATTCTCTGTGCACTCACCCACAGTAATAAAGATATTTCTGCACGGTGGTGAAATGGAGTGATATTTCTGAAATAACTGGCAACTGTAATTACTGAAATGTGAGGGATCCACACTAAAATTAAATGTTACTGAATATGAAGCGGTTTTATTGTCTATTAATTGCCCATTTCTTAATAAACGATATTCAGAAACATTTTGGTTATTACAGCTACAATTGAACTCGACATGTTCCCCAGGTTTGACAGCTTTGTGTAAGGAGATCTCAGTCAATGTGGGTTTCTCCAAGGTACCTGTTAAAGAAACATCATCAGTTTAATGTTAAAAGTCTGTTTAAATGAGCAATCACATAACAAAATGTCGCTAAAAATCAGAATTATACTCCACAGAGTGGGTCCCCAAACTGTGTGTGGCCGTGTTTAAATTAGTTTGAAGTACAGATTCTCTGACAGATCCAGGTCAGTAGGGGTCAATAATTATTACTTGTAAGTTAATGACATATAATATTGACATCCTGTGTGTGTGCTGTCTGTGTTGTTGTTGTTTGTTTTGACAATTGCATGTATGTAATATTTGTTGTTATTTTCTGGACAGGACACTTACCTCCCAATACTGCAACACTTAGAACACCAGCTACTGAAATGAAGAAGAGATTTCTAGTTAATTCAGTAGTTAAATCATTTTATTTAGATAGAGATGAAGTGGGAAATTGTTACAGAAGTAAAACTTATAATTCCACAGTATCTGTTCTTCAATGGTCAGTAGAGGTGGGCGATACCGGGAGTTTTGGTATCGATTCGATACCAAGTAAATACAGGGCCAGTATTGCCGATATTGATACCGATACCGATACCGATACCGCTAGTTTTCACCACGTGCAGGTGCCGAAGCAAAAGACAGGAGCGGGGAGGGTGTGCGCGCGCCAGCTCTGCGCTGACTCACCCATATGGCATAATTTTTGTGGCACAATTCTGCAAGCGCTCACACGGGGATATTGCTGCGCAGATATTTCGAGTGAGCAAGAATGTTTCTGCGTGCGCCCGGATATTTTTGAGCTAGCAAGAAGGTTTCTGCACATGCGATGTCTCTGACCTCTGAGGGTTTTGTGTGTGTGTGTGTGTAAAACTCAGGAGGGTTGCTCAGATGGGTTGATTTAAACCTGCCTTCCTCTCTCTACATGAACAGTTTTTGAACTGCAGTATTAAGCTTCATTTAGAAAGTTATTTACTGGTCTCCAGCCTGTATGTCCTTCCCACTTGGTGGTCAAGCCATCCAATCAGAAACTGAGGCACATTGTAATGGCTGTAAGTGTGGAGCGAGTGCACAGGTCAGAGATAATCACGCGCGCAGGACAGGAGAGCAAGATGTTTAGGTTTTAGTGTGCGTTCAAGAAACCTCCTTGCTCGCTTAAAATATCCACGCACGCTTGCAAAAACCTTCTTGCTCGCTCAAAATATCTGCGCACGCTCAGAAACCTTCTTGCTCTCTCAAAAATATATGTGCGTGTTCAGAAACGTTTTTGCTTGCTTAAAATATCCACGCGCGTTCAGAAACCTTCTTGCTCACTGAGCATCCACAGAGTTCAATAGCGAAGCAGCGAAGTGAAGCGAACCGAGAGGAGTCATTGGATAAATGCTGGGCTTTGTCCCGCCCATCGGACGCTCAGCGTCTCTGGGGGTCTATGGGGCAGTGGGCTGGCCTCGGCTGGCCCGGACGCTCAGCTTCTGCATGATGATTGGATGATCTGTCTGAGGCTGAATCCCTTTTTGATTGACAGCGAAATGAGCGAATCAGCGATCCTTTGGTGTAAAGATCCGTGGGAGCATTAAATTTTCATTCGGTTCTAAGTTGAACTGGAGACTTTCTTTATCCTCTTAGCGGCATTTTCTTTGTTAAAAACGATTAGCGACAAATCTAGCTTCTATTTCTGGTGGGGTTTTTTGTAGCTGCTTGTGTTTGGAGACTGACTTCTATCACTCTTTCTGACTTCTATCGCAGTTTCTGTCCAGCGGGTGCTGCTGAGCCCCTCCACCGTCACAAAGCACTCACAGGCGGACACACTTCACATGGGCCAAGGCCGTTTAAGCAGCCTAGCTCTGCTGGCCATTGAGAAGACACTAGTCAAGTCCCTGGAAAAGACGCCTTGTTGGTACGACAGGGTCACAGAAAAGGAACGGAGGGTAGAATTTACGTATAAATAAACCGACACATTTTATGATGTAGGCTGAAATTGAGCTTCCCCTCCTTGAAAGACCAGCATCCGCCACTGTGGTGGATCATTCTCAGTGCTGCAATGACACTGACGTGATGTTAGTGTGTGTTGCGCTGGTGTGTTGTGCACACGGTGGTGTGTTAGTGTGTGTTGTGCTGGTACAAGTGGATCAGACACAGCAGTGCTTCTGCAGTTTAAACCCCTCAGTGAATGTAAAAAGATATAAAAACTCCAGTTATTTTAGTGTGAAGTCAGCCAGGTACTGCATACAGCGTAATACTCCATCTGCAGGACAGTATCTTGTTTTATATTTCCCATGTAGCCAACTACAGTCACATGACTAATTACCTTGGTGTCCACATTTACCTTGAAACAGTAAAGTTATCCACCACTGACTTCTCAATTTGCAGCTGGAAGTCTCAAAAATAATTTGCCTTTCAGCCAGCTGTATACTACTAATAATAATAATTCACACCCCATTTCCAGGAAAGTTGTTAATAAAAAGAAAATAAAAAAATGTGCTCATCTTTTAAACCATGTAGTTTATTAAAGACAACATTTACATTTTTTAAACTTAGATTTAATTTAATTTTTTATTAAATTAAACCCTATTTTGAAACGGAAGCCAGCAACTTGTTGAAAAAATGTATTGTACTCAGGTTTTTGGGTTTCTGTGCATGCTAAAATAAGCCACATCACAAAAACACACACACAAACCGAGAGAGAGAGAGGGGAGTGCAGTGTCATTTTTTTTCACTTCTGTTTTTCTGGGGTCAGCAGCGCCAGCTGTTGCCAGCTCAGTATGTAAATCAGAGAAGAAATTGTGGCTGACCGAGCTGGAAGTCCTCCACTGTGCCTGGAAGGACTACCTTATTCACTACAGAAGTGGAACTGACTCCAAATTCAGGACAGCACTAACTGCATGAAAGCAGGAGGAAGCCTGTTTCAAGGAGGGCCTTGTGTTGTTTCCTAGTGGCTCTCTCCTTTCAGTTTGGCTATGGTAGAGCTGCTTCTGCTCATTGACCAGTTATCTACTCTGTCCTCCTGATGCTGCAGCTCTTTGATCTGTGATGGGGCTGATCAGCTCAGACTTTTACTAATGGCTTTGATGAATTATGCAGACTCAGAGGTAGCTGCTACCTTCAGTTTTAAAGTAGAACTCTATTGTTTACAAAGTGTTTGACCAGAGGAGGCTGGCCCCCAGTGAATCTTAGTTCCTCCAGAGGTTTCTTCCTCCAGGGTGTGAACCTTTTTTGTGCCCTGTGATTCAGGGTAGGCCTGAACTGGATAAGTGGTTACAAACAACGAATGCATGAATGAATAAAGTAAATGAATGACTTGTAGGGAGCAGTGGAACTTTTTCTGTCTCTCACACACTACCATATTTATATATATTCAGCTATAACATCTGCAGAAAAGAAACAAAATAGATGCTCTAGAGCAGCTGCACCTCAGCCTATGCCACCATCCCAGAAAGCACGCATATATCGGTCCGCTTAAAAAGGTCAGTACTTCACTGACGGTAGGCCACTGCTGATCCATCATTTGACCTCTCAGATTACTGTCCTGTACAAGATCTAACTACTTCTTAATCTCCTCAAACTGATTTTAAATACTTTTATTCAGGAGAATATACTAATATAGATATTACCAACAACTGTAAGAGATACAATAATGAGTAGACCTCATATAAAATGATTAGGCTGAACATGTCAACATTGCACTTGATTAAAAGTATTTACAAATCTAAATAACAAAGAATAATGGGAGAAGGTAAGGAATGAAAAATTTGACTGTGAACGAAAAAGTGACATTTTCTAAACAACCGGTGGTCCGCTCAGAAAACGCTGTGCAAAACATCAGTGGACCTCCAACTTTTCTCTCAGAGGACAAACCGTGGTCTGATGTCTTCTTGCTATCAGGGATGCTTAGTCACATTCAGTTTACATCTTTTATCTTTATGTGTAAGACCTATAGGTATAGATTACATATAGGATCATATGGCTATATATTATGTTTACATTGGTCATTGTTTACACTGCACATATTGACACTTTATTTATCTTTTATATATTTCCACAGTTTATAACTGCACTGTTCTTAGCTTTTGCTTCTATCGATTCTCAGTTATTTTCCATGTCCTGAATATTGTAACACACTTTCTGTCTTTGCTAAGAGTCAGCTAGAAGAGAGTGAAGCAACGCAGCTTTGGACTGTGGAGCAGTGGTGCTGTGTTATTTGGAGTGACGGAAAGCTGTCCAGTACTGCTGGGATGAGCTGGAGTACAAGAACTAATCCTCATACACCAGTACCTTATGCTATGTCTCACTACAACTAATGGAAAACCTTCCCAGAACAGCAGAATCTTTCAGTAAAGAGGAACAAACCCGAGTAATCCCCTTTGTTTCAACAGAAATGCTGAATGAACACTAATGTCTGAATGCACTGTGTCTTTTACAGACCTTTACATTACAAGACTTAGCCCTGTAAATGCTGTAACATTTAAGGATAATAGAGGAATAGAGAAGTAGATTTACCAAGTATTAAAGAGAGATAAGGTCCAGTCCTGGTTCTTAGATCCATGTTTTAAGTCGTATCTAGGTTCTCACTACACTGTGCGGTGCTGCTCTTCTCTACCGGCTTCACCCCTAAAGAGAGGCTCCGGAGGTGGAGCTTCAGCTTCCTTCTCCTTTTGTGAAAAAAATTTATTTCCAGAGTTCAACCCAGATTTCCTTTATGATCTAAAGACAGATACTCTACTGTACCTCTGTGCTCTTTACACTGTTATTGTCCACTGGTGTGAGTGTGTGAGTGACTGGTCAGTGTGTGAAACTGTCCACGTGTGTGTGTGTGTGTGTGTGTGTGTGTAAAGAGCATTGATCTGAAGTGTGTTCCTCTTTTACTGCAGTATTACTCTCTATTTCTCAGGGAATTCATAGATCTAGATGGTAGAAAACTGCTGTGAGAAATTAATGGCAAACACAAGACTCTGGACAATTGATTCGGGTACTAAAACTTGCCCTTGAGACATTGGGCTGAATTCCATCCATCTACGGAACACTGTTCCACTGCCCCACAGCCTAATGGTCCATTATTAGACCTTTTTCAAATTTTCTTACATTTTTTTTGGTGTTAATTTTTGCTTTCAGGTGTTCTTTCCTCTTTTCACTTTTTTATGTTTTCCTCTCTGTTGCCCTATCTATCTATCTATCTATCTATCTATCTATCTATCTATCTATCTATCTATCTATCTATCTATCTATCTATCTGTTCATATTTAAGTAACCAGAGGATTAATTTGTGTAAAGTCTAGTTGAGAGCAGCAGGAAACAAAGCCAACCACATTCATGTGTGTGCAGTAAATTAAGGGTTATCTCAATTCTCATGACTCTTCAAATGAGGTGCTAAAGAGACTGTAACTTCCTTTTCTCTTATTTATAGCGATACCACACCACACCAGTGAAGAGGTGGAGAAATAACCCAGCATTAAAAATGATATAACAACAGCTCCTGTAAGACAGGTTACAAAAACAAACCCCAGAGGCCTCACAAACACAAACCAAAATTATTTTACAGGAGACATTCTATGAAACAAATCCCTTGATTGGTGTATGTTCACATCAAAGTGTGGATCTAGAGTCCACCAACCCACACACTGTGAAACAAGGCCACCCAGTCAGTTTTCTGTAAAACTGGACCTGTGTTTATGTGAGAGCACAAAGACGAAGTTAAATGTAGCAAGACAGACACGAGTGTGGAGGTGTAAGAGAACTGAGTAAAAATGGAGAAACGAGAACAGAAAAGAAAGAGAACCAAGTGAAAATGGCTAAAAACCAAAGCTCAGGTCGTGGTGAACAGCGAACGGTTCATTATCATTTAAAGGAACAGGTGCTGAAAATGTAGTCATTCTGAAAGTTACAGGGTGTATTTTTTGCAGACAGAGGCTCTATTCTGTTTTTTTTTTATAGCTCAATGGAGCATCACAATGAACACGAATGTGCTGTTATTGATTTGTTTCACTTTATTTTTAGGAATGCTTCACACTTGATATTAGAGACTTCCTGGGAGGTTTTGATGGTATTCACACATGATAATATAAATCCGACCAGGTATGTACTGATTAGCTCTGGCTGAGATTTCTTCAGAGTTCCTGAGTCTTTCACAGTGTTATGGACGGTAGACAGTGAGAGACCTAAACTCTGTGAGATCTTGCAATGAGAAATGTTCTTTTTTAACTGTTTGTTTCTCACAATGTTCGCACAAAAAGCTGACCACTCTTATTTCACTTCCGTCCTGACTTTTTTTGGAGTGAGTTGCAGGTGTCAGATTCTAATAGTGTTTATATTTAAACAATACATTCGAGTTGATCAGAGACAACTATGGAAATAATTTCTTTGAGTTTCAGTTGTTAAATAAAACTTTGAGTATGAACACACCACAGATTCTTTTTTTTTTTTTTTTTTACTGCAGTTTACACAATGTCAGACTTTTCCAGAAACTATAAGTAGCTTTTCCAGGTCAATGTGATTTTTGTAGTTCCCTTTACTCAAATCAGGTGTGTTCAGAAAAGTCATTCTCAGCTCCAAAGGACTATCTTTGCCATTGTGTTTCCATTATTTTGTCCAATGCTATTTTGCTGTGCACTGTAAAACTGTGGTGCTTGCCAGAAAAGATAGATAGAAGCAGGCAGTGCCCAAGAGGCTCTCATTATTAAAAAGTGTAAAACCACCACAAAACCAAAGCATTAAACTCTCGCTGTTGTTACTTCCTCTAGGCTTCTGTTGATAGATGCTTACAGAGACTAACACAGTATCAGACAAAATATTAGACACATCTACAGAGTAACTCTATTCCTTTAACCCTTACTATTTCTTGGACTGAATAATTAAAATCAGGCGAAATAAAGAGATTCTGATTCTGAGTAAAATAATGCATGTGTCAGAAGATCTGTGTAAATCCGATTTCCTCTTTGCCAGTGACTGCCTTTACATTTCGGGGAAGAATGTTCCACCAGGAGAAGGGGCTTACAAGCTGTAATTGCCTTGCTCAAGAGTCCCTATGCCATGGATGTTGAGGGAGGAGAAAGCACTGATCCTTCAGTATACTGCCCCCATTTTTCCTGAGCTCTTGCAGAGAGAACTTAATAAGGTTTAGCTCAAAGTTTCTGGTGTTTGCGATCTGACTTTAAGCTTTTCCAATAAAGAGGATGCATACAGCATTACTCACACAAAAATAATTCTGTATTAACTTTATTTCCAAGATAAAAAATGTCAACACAATATATATATATATATATATATATATATATATATATATATATATATATATATATATATATTCATTAATAATAATGAATCATTTTCAATAATACCCAAAACTATTGGGCACAATACAGGAACAAATCCAGGACAAGGTACCACACACTCACCCTGTCATTCACAGGAGGAAACCCATGCAGACACAGGGAGAACACACCATAAACAAGTCAGTGACCCGATGTGGTTATAGGACCCACCAACTGAGTTGTGTGGCACAGAGACAATCTGCAGCGCCACCTTGTGGCCCTACTAATACCATTTCAGTTAGAAATAAAATCTCTTCACATTTAGTGTACACATTCATGAGCTGAGCCCAAAATTTATAGCAATACAACCTCACAGGAATCACTCTCTCAGATGTACTACATTATAGAGACACTAAATCCTACCAGCTTCATCATCGTCACTTTCCTCACTTACTCGACTGGTGGGTTTATATTCTGTAAGAGCTTCAGATTAGCAGATTACATTTTCATGTCCAAATGAGTCCAAATGCTTTGACAGGTATAATAAATCAATTTACACCTCCCAGTTTTTGTTTGAATAAGCCCTTTTTTCTTCCTTTTTTAACTGACATGAATGATAGTATACATTATCAGAAGCATATAGGAAATATACAAATATTAGTATTCATAATACAAAGATATGTGTAAAAATAAAACTTGTTTTTGAAAATAAACAGGACAAAAGACTAACCAACGGTAGTTTTTAATGAGGCCACGCCCACGCGACCGTTCCAGTCAACGGACAGTCACTCGGGAGGGAACCCGCGCTTCTGTTTAACGGGAATTAGTTCTTAAATATTGCTTAAATAATATTTAAAACAAGAAAAGTACGACTTGGCGCAAGATTAAGAGAATTAGTAGAACAGTGATGAATGTGATTTGTACAAATGCTATTTCTGGGCGAATTCAAAAAGCTAATTATTATTCTAATATTTCAGACCACCTTAAATGTGCTGCATTTAAATTGTAGCACCTCAGGCCAAGTTCTTTCCATCTTAAATGGTGCAACAAAATTAATTTCATTACTGCACCTCATTTGCAACTAGGAAATATTTTCATTGAAGGTCAGTATTAAATTCTCCGTTCCACCTTAAAGAGTGCTACAGTTAGGAAAAGTTACTCAGGCAATGTTCTTATTAGAAATGTTCTTTCCAAGGACACAACAATGTAAGGCTTTTTTCCCCTTGAAATTTTCGTTCCACGTTAAATGATTAACTACTTCGGTGAGGCAGATGCCTATTGCACCTTAAACGGGACGATGTTGACCAAGACTGTTTTGCTTGTCTAATTTTAGCAAGTCATTATGGTTTAGCAAGTGGTTTATTCTTCCTTACTTTAAACTATAATTGATTCAGTTACACACTGGTGTTTCGGGTCAGGGTCTGAGTAAAGTTCCTTCAGTCTTTTGGTGAAGCAGTTAAGTACTAACCGAGGTTTTAGATTTTTTCATAACTTATTCTTAACACTGAGACGCATCCGTGTAGTGAGTAAAATTTGCGTGAATTGCTCTGACTAAAGGAGTCTTAAAATAAAAAAAAAAGACTAACATATAATGAAACAGCGCCACTTTGTGGCTGGAGGGTTTTAATCAGTCACTTTTTTAATCTGCGCTTGGCGAAAAAATAATCAGTTTTTTCTAATTAAAATTTTGAAAAGATGTAGTGTATTATGTGACACTCATTTCTGTTACACATTGCTGCTTATTAAAAATACACGTTTTTCGTAACACTTAAATAAGTTACTGAAACGTAGTACTACATTAGATTAATCCTCATTCATTCATTCATTCATTCATCTTCTATAAGCATTTCATTTAAGGGTTGCTGTGGGTCTGGAGCCTACCATGAATCACTGGGCGCGAGACAGGCATACACCTTTGGACAATTTTCAATCACATACACACAACCAATCCACCTGCCAACATGTGTTTGTGTTTTCTGATTATAGAGGACATCGGAGCACGTGCACAGAAGAAAACCATGTGGACATGGGGAGAAAACACACACAAATACAGGCAGCCTTCGTGTGGCAGCAACTGTGTCTGATGTGCAACCATGATGCCATTAAACTGATTTCATGTAAGTATTTATTTATTTATCATATGTCTGTGTTTTTATGTGTGTAGTTGTATGATTTTTACATTGTATGTATTTATTGATTTTAATTATTTAAATGTTTAGTTTCATTAATATTTTTTTCTTAACTTTCCCACATTAAACATTCAGTTCAAATCTTTATCTGCAGTTGTGTAAAAATCATTGCTAATATGCAATTGAAATTGCTTCTCTCTAGTATTTATGCATATTGTAAGACCTCTTTTTCACTAATTTGTAGGTGTAGTACATCCCACAGGATCAGTGGAAGCAGAAGAGTCACTGACACAAGTGTATATTCTTCTGGCAGTCAGTTAAAGTGTGAGTCAGTGGTTATATAATGTTCTTATTCTTAGTGTTTAACTTGCTGAGTATTTCTTTAAACTGACTCAATTTACACAGGGTGATTTAGCCTGTACACCAACAAATTGCCTCCTACTCTTTTACTACAACAACTTTACAAGTAGTTTTACACCAGTGCGAATATGCCACTATTGGGTTGCCAGATTTTCATCTTCAGTCCTGTTTTAAACTCCATTGTAATAGTTTCATTAGCAAAAACACAAAAGAGTGCAATATTCAGATCACAAAAGTAATAATTTTAATCAAAGCATGTGTTATACAGAACTTACCAAAAACTAAAAAAACTAGACTCCACAAAATATGTCATTCTGGTTATGTTCACACAGCAGGTAAAAGTGGCCAAATCTGATTTTTTTTCTGCTGTTCAAACAGTTTCTATATGCACAAAGGACAAGCGCTGACCTGAAGAAAATGTCAGTCTGTTTCATACAAAGCGCTTTAGTTTTTGAAATGTATCACAAAACCACCCTTTTCTTTGTGAGAGCTATGTTAAAGACAGAGTATTAATTAAAGACTGTAAAGAATATTAAAACATGAATGGATGTTTCTTTTACTCTAAGCTCAAATTTTCTTGAGTCTCTCACGGACACGTCGTCTCCGAAGAGAACTAGATGAGGGCCAACATGAGTTTAATATTTCCATGATCCATATTTATACAGCTTCATACCAGCATGAACCATAGAAAACTGATATAAAACGACTAACAAATAAGCTTTTCTATTGTTTGTGTAATAAAAACGCTTCATACAAATGTCCACATGTTTTATCTTCTCATAAATGAGAGACAGGAACCTGGATTAAGGAGGTTCACACATTTTTGTTTCCCAATGTTTTTTACAAAACAAAAATGCTCTGACCAGTCCGTTTCCATGTCCTCAAATTAAGACGAAAGTGCTTTGGACCATTGTCATTCTCAACGGCTGGAATGATGTAAAAGTTACATGAAATCCAATCTGGCTATTCAGACAGAGTCGCATTGCCACAGATGGATTGGATCTCAATACCACATATGAAAGTGGCCATATCTGATTTTAAATAGTCAGATTCAATGCGATTTGTGCCGTTTACACAGCCACAAAAATGACATATCTGTGTCACATATGATGAAACAGATCAAATTTGGGCCACTTTTACCTGCTGTGTGAACATAGCCTATGGTCTTCATAAAGGTAAGTGAACCCAGTTACATCTTTCAAAAACCCAGGTTCAGAATTACATTTCATCTGTTTTAAACATCAGTTTACTAAAGAAACTCTATGAAGCTGCAAAAATAATTTTATACCACAACAAAGAACTACAACCAATTTTATTTATTTATTTTTTTTATGAGGTAAATTTGTGGCACGTGTGTATTATTTACAGTCCTTGTGTAAGAAACTTGATCCTGCATTTTTATATTAATTTATATATATATAAAATGATAGAACATACAGTGATGTTGTAGTGGAAATAGTATGCGCACGTTGCGGTGGCATTAGCACTACATAGTGGAGTCAATGATAATTCATTATTATTTTATTAATAATTAATTATTTAATTCATTTTGCCAAGCACCATGTTTGGGAGCCATTAAATAATATGTAGTGTCTTTACCTATCCAATTTTCAGCTTAGACAAGAAAGCCATCTTCACATATTATACAGCAGAATTAGCTAGAATTAACTATTATTAATGAATTATGATCATTGACCCGCCGTGGGTTCTTGACTCTGAAATGGAATGTGAACTAGAAGTTATAATTCCATACTTCTTATCTTTTGTTTGTTTCTTTTTCTCTGCCTTTCCTTGAGAACATCATCTTTAGTCTAAATATGCTTTCTATCTTTATTCTTTTCTCTTTTTCTTTTTCTTTTCCATTCTCTGAACCAGCTATTCTATAGTCATATAAATGTAAATATTTGTGTAAATATAGGCCTCTTGCAGTAATATATCAGTCAATGCCGATTATATAAAAATGCCAAAAATCGACCCAATTAATCGGCCAGCTGATATATTTTGCACTGTTTGGAATTGATGAAATGAAACATGAAGTATCGACTGATAATTGTTGAAATTAATTATTATTTTTACTGCACTTTCTGTCATCTATAGAATCTGATTGTGATCTATATACTTCTTTATTATTATTATTATTATTATTATTTTAATCTAGAAAACTGCATTTTATTTCCCTTTTTATTGTCTCCACTTTGTTAGTTTTTAAAGACAATTTTATATATGTAAAATGATAAATGCCGCTAATGTTTTGCTTGTCAATGTTTGTATAATAATAAATAAATAGTAGTACAAACTGAATGCTGTGTGTGTTGTGTTTCAGATCTGTTAAACTTTGCTAAGCTGCAGAAATCCATTTGTTTGGGCGTTCAGCCGAGCTACAGACTGGTGGGATAGGACTATTCCCACATTCACAAATGCCCAGTGGATTGAAAACTTCAGAATGTCTGTAGAAAAGTTTCTGTACTTGTGCAAGCAACTGTGCCCAATGATGAAAGGAAAAGACACGACCTTCCGTGAATGTGTTCCTCTAAATAAGAGACTGGCTATTGCACTGTGGAAGCTTGCAACATGCTCTGAATACAGAAATGTTGGTCATCTCTTTGGAGTGAGCATAACAACGGTTTATCTGTGGGTACAAGATTTCTGTTTTGCTGCAGAGGCTTTGTTGATACCTGAATTAATTCGTTTTCCAGAGCAGGAGAAGTTAACAGAAAAGTCTAAATACTTTGAAAACAGATGGGGCCTCCCACAGTGTATTGGTGCTATTGATGGCTCACACATAGAGGACTGGCACTCCATCATCTTGCAAGGTGTTGTAGATGGAAAAGGACTTTTCTGGAATACAGTTGCAGAAATGCCTGGGAGTATGCATGATGCTTGAGTGTTAAGACTATCAGTTAGCCGTGCCAACCACTTTCCACCTTACATCAGGAACATTTAATGGTGTGAATGTTCGCTACTACATTCTAGGATCCATATAGTGGTCCCATTACAAAGGTATTTTAATTTTGTGTGTGTTGCAAAGGTATATCCACAAAAACAACAAAATTGAGGGTTATAAAGTTATGAATGCTTTTAACCTGTTAAACGTAAAACCTAATACATTGATTATTTAAAGGAACTGTGGGATTTGGGGTTTTTGCTACTGGGGCTCCCCCTAGTGTAATTAAGTTTTACAGCACTGTACTGAAATTATAGCCACTTGAATGGGGAGGTGGTTTCCTGTTCTCCTCCAAAAAGTACTGAACCTAGAGTAGCAACGACACTCTAAAGATACTCTATTTTCCCTATTACAGCTCAGTGAAGCATCTCGATGTTTATCAAGCTGTAATTTTAAGGGAAAAATATTACTGTTACTTCAACTTTATATAATGACTTTTTTCTGATGTTCATATTATTTTATAATGTTTTCAATATAAAATTTGTGAAATTATTTTTGTAAGTTTTTGTAATTTTGGGCATTATAATTGTGAAATCAAATTTATATATTGTTTCATGTCTTTTGTCAATGATTTTATGTCTACTTCATAGTAAATGTCCCTCCATAGTGCATGGTCATGCTCAAAATAAATAGGTACAGAATATCTGACACATCCAGGCCACTAGATGTCAATATAACTACTATTAAGTAATATAACTACTATTAAGCAAAAAGCTACACATGTTAATATTCAACAAAAACGCAGCAACAATAATGTGAGAGATGTATGTAATTCATCAGTTTTTGTTTCAATTAACTGCACGTGGAAAAACATATTTTGAAAGGTGCTGATATATAGTGACAAACACATTGTGAACATTTATGAAGTTTTCTTTAAAGCTCTGAACTCTGCAGACATGGGTGTTGGCTACACACTTGTGGTTACAGCTTTCTGGTATTTTACTCTGTTTTTCTTCTGTTTTGCTATGAATCTGATGTGACACTGTTTTTCTCATTACTTGGGGCTCACACATGGACTATTCATGAGATGGGTGTGAAACACAGGTGAGAAATCCCCTTCCCACTGTCAAAGATAATGGCCCATTAGTTCCCACACTACCCCATCAGTGAGACCAACTGAATATTTGTTTGTAAACTGTGATATTTATTGGTTTAGCGAATACAGACTACATATACATACATGAATACATACAGATTCAGCACCCAAATTTTACTACAAGCTGTTATTCCCCTCTTCAAAAATTTCTATGCCACTGAACTAGAATAGTGTCAAAGCTAACCAACACTAAACCAGTCAAATATATTTCAGGTACTTATCACAAAATGAAGCTGTTGTCATGTATAGCCCTGTCTAGAGTTTTCCTGCTGTCTGTGTATCATCGTTTCCTTTGTTTGTCATGTGTTTATAAGCACATGGCTCTTTGTTTTGTTTCTGCCTGCCTTGTCTCCACCTTTGCTCCTCCCTCTTGTCCCTCCTTTGTGTTCCTCCTGCCTCCTGACATCTGTCCCAGGTGTTTCTTGTTTGTGTTGTCTTTTTATAGTCCAGGTTAGTGTTTGCTGTTTGTGGGTCATTGTGCTTGTATGTATGTTTGTAGTTCATGTCCTTGCTTAAGAGTCTTGCTATGTTTAGTTTTTCTGTGTTCTGCTCTGTTTAGCTTTTTTGTTTAGCCATCTTGTTTAGCCTTGGTTAACCTTGTTCAACTTAGTGTCTTGCCCCTTTTCATCTTTCCTTGTTTAGTGTTTAACCCCAGTGTTTAGTGTTTAGCTCTTGTGTTTAGCCTCTGTTTAGAGGTGGATTAGCATGCTATTTTCATATTAATAGGAATGGGTGGGGGGCGGCACGGTGGCGCAGCAGGTAGTGTCACACAGCTCCAGGGGCCTGGAGATTGTGGTTCGATTCCCGCTCCGGGTGACCGTCTGTGAGGAGTTGGTGTGTTCTCCCCGTGTGCGCGTGGGTTTCCTCCGGGTGCTCCGGTTTCCTCCCACAGTCCAAAAACACACGTTGGTAGCTGGATTGGCGACTCAAAAGTGTCCGTAGGTGTGTGTGAATGTGTGTGTGTGTCTGTGTTGCCCTGTGAAGGACTGGCGCTCCCTCCAGGGTGTATTCCCGCCTTGCGCCCAATGATTCCAGGTAGGATCTGGACCCCCCGCGACCCTGAATTGGATAAACAGTTACAGATAATGAATGAATGAATGGGTGGGCCATCAAGGGTTGTGGTCTCAGAGAGAGATGTGCCTCTTGTTACTTATCTTTATATAACAAGTAAAAATAAAATTATTTTCAAACTCAAATATATTTAAGGTTTACTTTAAGGTTTCTGGGAGTATGTTTATGTTTCTAGGATCTCGCCGCAAGTTCTTAATTATCCTTCTGTGGGAGTGGTGACTCCAGAGGCTTAATAGAAATGGTTATAATGTTGAGATTTTAATGTAGTATTGTAATGAGCATAGTTCTGTGTTACTGGAGAAAGTGGCACCTTTTTCAAGGTCAGGTCAAGGACAATCAATAATAAATCACACTGGGTGACCAATGAGGTTCGTTATTTGAAACAAAAGTGTTTAAAGTCTGAGAGATTATGGAAGGGTTAGAAGTGCATTGCCTGTATCTTTAAAATCTTATTTTTTCTTTTAATGCTTTAGTAAAGGAAGCTGGGTCGGCTTACTTTGCTAATTTAATTTCACTTTTTAAAAATATTCTAAGATTTTATTTGATACTAGAGATACACCAACTGCTCAGCTGTTACTGGATAAGGCCCCTTTTTTAGTGTGATCAGCCATAACCTGTGATCAGCCGGTCAGTGTCTCCAAACTTATTTGTGCCGGTTGCATTTACATATGTGCACCACGCGAGGGCAGCAGCAGCGCAATCAAAGATTCACTGTTCAAACTACAGCAGTCATGTGAGCGCTTGTTTAGCTTGGCTGGACATATGGTAAATGAGAAAATTAATTACATTTTATTTGATTAATTTGATTATGATTTATCCGCTGAGAGGGTAACAAAAACAACTTTAGGGATAAATTTGCAATTAATAAAGGGGTCCTTTTCTCTGATTTACACTTGACTTGAGTGTAATGAGCAAATTTCACACAAACACAGCACACTCGAATAATATAGAAAAAAATATTCATTTTGATAGACAATAACATACATAACATGGGATTAATCATTAAAGTTTCATAGACTGGTCAAATAGGCAAACCAATTGGATACAGACAGCACTGATACCCTAGTTGTGATGGAAATGCTCCCCTACTCACTATTCCCTACATGTAGAACACACAGGGCACTTTTTGGTACATTCCCCATGAATCAGATATGCATCTGTGCCACTAGATGAATTCTGATGTATGGATGTGGTGGTTTATTTCTTGCTTCAAATGAACAGTAGTACAAATGCCTGTTGCAAAATATACAACACCAGTGTGGAGGGGTGGCACAACCAGCACAGACTTGAATACATTTAATTTAATTAAGCATTTAAAGCTAAGGCATGACAAAGAACACAGTGTCTTCATTCAAGCAACCACAAAGAACCACATTAACTCATGGCAAGAAGCAGTCCTTAGAAATCCAATGAATTTATTACATTTGATGACCAACCGCTATCAGTCGTAGAAAAGACAGAATTTTGTCAAAGTTCATGACTACAGTATCACGTCAATTATAAAATACAATGAAAATAGTTAATACACCCATCTTAAAATGGATAAAATGTGTTTTCGTATTCCTCTTTGTCATATGAATAAAACCCTGAAGCTCTGTTCTCCTTGTTGCTGCTTTCAAAAAGTGCTGCACCAACTTCAGTGCATGCAAACTTTTTAAAGCCATTTCTCAGACTCGACTGAATAAAACATAGAGAGCAACTGAAGGGATGGGTAAGTCTTTAGTTATTTCTTGATGTTCCATTGGTCAGTTTCAAACTAAAACATTGATGGACGCACAAATTCACCAATTACAGAAGAGATACAGATGACAGACAAGTGAATCCACCAGTTAGACACGGTAAGTGTCAGAGGTGGCCTGTCTCCAGCTTCACAGGCTCACTCGTAATATAACTTCCATATAATCTCGAAATGAAATGCTATATAAAGAGCAGTTTCTACACATTTAGAGAGTGTTTTGACTGTATTTCTGCTCTGTTATCACCAAGATTTTAAAAGAAACATTGTGAAAGCTTGAAAAAGATGCACTGATGCATTCTTCTGCCCCTGGGGGCTAAACAATTTTAATGGGAAAAAGATACACTTTCATAATGGTGTCATGGTATTTGCTTAAGGATTCAGAAATGTCAAGGTGTAAAGCCAAACAAAATACAAACTAAAACATAAAATGAGACTACATTAATCCAAATTCTAAAAATGTCAAGAGCCAATGCCATTTGGCAAGCAATGTCACATCATCTTCACTGTCATCTGACAAAACATCAACAACAAAAATGCTACAATGTCAGTTGTCATGATGTACTATGTCATGTCACCCCAGAAAATGTTATGACACACACCCTAATGTCACCAAAAATCTGTTACTTTACAAAGCTGTTATCTCCACTTGACATCAGTGTTGACAAAAGCAGCTTTTATGACAATCGCCGCCTTTTGCAATAAACTTTTCTAAATATTAATGTATGCTTATGTCCATTGTCATAAAGGCTTTATGTAGGTGTCATGTACCCTTAAGAACAGCACGATAAAATAAAGTGTTACAGAGAATTCAAAACACACTTCATAGTGTTTTGATGTTGATGCTGTCAATAAATTTAAAGAGAGAACTGAAATAATACATTCCAAACAGCTGGAAAAAAGTGGAAATTTTTGGAAAGGACATGCTGACAATGTTGTAAAATACATTTTCTGTTATAACTAAAGGGAAATGATACCAGCAAGAAGATTTTTTTTAGAAAATAGGAACAGTTAGCTAGCCAGATGATTATGGAAGGTTATATATTTAAAACTGCTGAGGAAGACTTAATTTAAGGAAGTAAGCTGTTTCGGCATCACTCAGTAAACATAGGGCACAGGCCAATTTGCTTGAAATTAAAAAACTCAAATGAAAAAACTATAGCCATGACATACTGGTTATCTTCCTTATTAGAATTCACATTATCTAAATGATATTTGAAGAACACAATTTACAGCACAGTGCACTTTTTGTTTGCATAAACAAATATCAGTTATGCCATCGCTTGCTACATTTGTGATTTTTTAGATACTTTAGACAGTACTTTAAAGAAAAGGCAAATTGGTACACTTCTGCATAAGGTGTGTGAATAACAGTCTAACCCTACACCAGTCAACTTCAGTTTACTCTTTAGGTTACAAATTGTATACTTCCATATCGAGCTTGAAGCAGCTTATAGAATTTGTCAAGTAATAGATTTTTAAGTGTTCAACGTTAAAGTAAAGGTTCCACACTTGGGAGTGTTTATTCATTAAGAGCGGCAGCATGTTCTACGCTGTCGGAGCCAATACAAAATTCACGAGCTGAGAAAATTATTTTGTTTGGGGAAAAAAAAAAACATGTCAGGCAGCAAACGGTGCTCTCACAAACGGGAAAAATTTTCCGGGATGAAAATACAATTTGGAAGAAGAAAAACCCACCTTGTCTGAGGACAGTCAAGAGAGTGCCCCAAATGCATTCTCACTATGTGAGGGCTTGTGTTCTGGCAGGGGGTCGCCATACTACACAAAATGCACCCACAGTACATGAGAATATAACAAATAAATAAATTGAAAACTTGAATACTTGAAATCGTTTAAATTGTGGGCCCTGCATCTATAATGGAGATTAATCAAATTTTCCATGATATTCAAATTTTTTGGAATGGGTCTGTAATGTTCATTTACAGTAAAAGCATGAGTATATGCGCCTGATAGCATGGCTGTGTTAACCGGGAATAGAAATGAAGGCTTATTGGACTTGGACTTGTGAAGTAATTCCAGATCACCAGCATGCTGAGTTGTCTGCTCATTAGGCACAAGGTATTGGATGTTGATATGGGAGTCTCCTTTGCAAGTAAAAGTAAATGAACATGGTATTGGTATCCATGCATCTCTATTTATAAAGCTTTATGTGTAACAGATAATTGGTTATAATAAATAAATGAACCTCAATTTAGATTTGTGGAAATGTGTGTTACATAGATATAATTAAGGTCCCATTTAAAGAGGCATGTTTATTTCATACAGCTCCTAGATCACAAAAATTATTTTTAATTGTAACCATTTAAGTTGGAACTTGCAGAATATTACAGAGCATTGTTTAAGGTGTAGAAATTTTGAATTTTGAACAATGGGGAGGGGGGGGATTGAAATTACAGCACCATTTAATGTAGAATGGAACACTGAGCTGCTGCACCACTTCAAGTGGAAAAGAGCAGCGAGTTTGTGAAATGTCTTATTTTTGCATGAGATATCTTTATATTGTATTGTATTGTATTGTATGTCCTTAAAAGAAACTGTATGACTAAACTAGCATATTTTTACAGCCATGCTGGCATGTATTTACAAGAGGATTTAATATTTACAATTAAAATCCTGACTATGGATTTTTCTATAAACAGCATGTAGACACCCTAAAGCAACAAAGGAAATGGAAGACTTTGGCTTGAAATAGGCCAGAAAGTGCAGAAACACCTCTGTTGTGTCGCAAAACCTGTAAAGTTTGTGTTTTATTGGACGTATAACAAGCCCATATGTTTAATTCCAATATATTCAACACTATTAACTCTATTGAGAGAAAATCCCAGTTACGTTAGCCCTCATATCTCAGCTTTGGGATGAAAATAATCACACCCCTGTGTAAGTCAGGGTCTCCTAAATCAACAACGTGAGTTTGGAGGAAGTCTGAGACGGTCAAAAATTTAGTACAAAAAAAAAAAAAATAAAAATTTAAACTGTGACCTCCTCAGATCTTCTCCAAACCCACACCGTGTGTCAGGGAAGTCCTGACAAAGACAGTGGTGTGGTTATTTTTGCTCTACCATATCCCAAAGCTGAGATATAGAGACCTCTTCTAGTCCATAAAATGTATAACTGTATATATCAAGATGGGATTCCTATTTCCAGTCAAGCTAGGTAAACACATGAGTAGAGGGTTACCTTTAAGTTTTATGTTTGATATTAATTTGTTTTTTGTGCGATTCTTTTTGGCACCCATCAGGTTCCATACAGGATTCGCTAAAAATAAACAACAAGCTTGCGTCACCACTTGGATCGCTCTGGTTGCTACGAGAATTGAGAATAGTCTCGTGCAGCTTTTTGGAACCTTCAGCACATGCTAAAAATAAACAGCATGCTCACGTCATCATTTGGAACGCTCCGGTTTCGACAAGAATTAAGAACAGGCTTTTGCAGCTTTTTGGAATCTTCAGGATGCGCTAAAAATAAACAGCAGGCTCACGCCACCCTTTTTAACGCTCCGGTTGCTACGAGAATTAAGAATTGGCTCGCGCAGCATTTTGGAATGTTACAGATGCGCTAAAAAAAATAAAGATTAGGCTCGCGCCTCTTTTGTAAATGCTCCATGTGCTGAGTGAAGTAAAGAATAGGCTCGCGCAGCTTTTTGGAACCTTCAGGATTCCAAGGATTATGGAATCAGATTTGTGCCAAAAATGAATCGCTCCATGGCTTTAGTGTGTGAGTTCTGAGTTCTGCGTGTGCTCTCAGAGTTTTGTGCACCAGCAGCACGAGTTCTGTGCAAGAGCTCTCTGAGTTTTGTGCACTGGATCCTTGAGTTTTGCAAGCAGTTTTGGCAAAAAGCTCTCGTGTGGGCGGGTTTTCTCAGGGGTGCCTTCCCATTGGCTAATGAGTTTTTGAGTGACAACTCAGAGCCCAAGGCATTTTGGACTGCACATGCGTACACCTCCTTGCAGCTCAGCAGCGGAGAGACAGGAAAGATTTTAACATTAAAGAGTGAACAACTTTACACACACACACAAATTCTCTTTGTACTTTACTGTTTTAAAACGATGAAATACCTGCAAACTTCGACAATCAATGCAGATATTGAGGTAATATTCTGTCTAAAACAAAGCATTAAAGATTTTACTGTGAGTACAAACCTGTTTGTCCCTCATTACCAGATACTGATCTGAGGTAAATGCACACCCATGTCTGTTTACTCAGGATGAAACAGAATAAATGAGCGCTTATTTGTTTATTTGTAAATTATTATTCATGAGTGCTTGAGCCCCTGTTCAGAAACCTATCGTGTACTAACACAGTGGTTCTTTGCTTTTCCATAATCGCTGTTAGATGATTTAAATGCCCAAATTTTATTTTGAAGATCACAGTTTTGAACAAATGCCATATGTGCATTTTGTTACAGGAGGTCTCAGAGAACAGAGGTGTTTCACAGACAAGAGTGTTCCTGCTCCTTTAATGAATACAAATTTGCTTAATATCTAGCTCACACATTACTTCCTGGAAAACACCAGATGTAAAGTTTGAACCACGATCTGATTGAATCTCACGAGGCAGCCCAAACCGAGAAAAGTTTAAGGTGTAAAAATTTTGAATTTTGAACAATGGGGAGGGGGGGGGGCAATTGAAATTACAGCACCATTTAATGTAGAATGGAACACTGAGCTGCTGCACCACTTCAAGTGGAAAAGAGCAGCGAGTTTGTGAAACGTCTTATTTTTGCATGAGATATCTTTATATTATATTGTATTGTATGTCCTTAAAAGAAACTGTATGACTAAACTAGCATATTTTTACAGCCATGCTGGCATGTATTTACAAGAGAGTCAGCATCAGCTACACTAGTCTTCAGGAGCTTTGTAGCAGCAGCAGAGCAGCTACAATGTGTAGTTGGAGCTTGTTTCTGCCCACTGCATACATCTGGTGTTTACTAACCTGACCTGCTAACATCACCTCAGTGGGAAGGATTCTGCTCTTGCTATTTTTAGACAGCATGCACAAAAGTGGGGCTAACTCAACATTGGCAAATGTTATTGGTGTTTGATTAAAAAATGACAAGGACGTATCAGATTGCTGGATTAGGGAGTATTTAATGAGTAGCTCAAAACATTTTTTTGTTTTATTTAATTTGAAAGTGTTCTTAAATGTGTCACGTTGGGGTTGGGTAGAAGCACAAGGAAGATTGCAGGAGATTTATACATAAACCTAGGAAGATAAACACAAGATAATAAACCTAAATTATAGAACAAGGGGACAAAACAGGGAGACTAAATACACTGAACAAGAGACACAGAGAACAAACAAGACTAAAACATGAACAGGGAGACTGAAAGCTAAACGCTAAAAGGGGAGGCCAAACACAGATGCTAGGGACTAAACACACCGGACAAGAGACAGAGAGAGAACAAACGAGACTTAAAAATGAACAGGGAAACTAAAGGCTAGACAGGGAGGGTAAAGGCTAAATAGGGAGACTACACACAAAGGCTAAATGCTAAACATAAAGCAAGTCTTATGACTTACCGCAAATGCTTGATTGCAGATGTTGCTGCCAAGGGTGGCCCAACCAGTTATTAGGTTTAGGGGTCAGCATTTTTTCACTCAGGGCCATGTAGGTTTGGATTTTTTTTCTCCCTTAATAATAAAAACCTTCATTTAAAAACTGCATTTTGTGTTTACTTTGTGTTTGAGGACCTGAGACATTTAAGAGTTACAAACATGCAAACAATTTTTCACACCACTGTATGTGATGTATGGGGTTCTTTTATTTTTTGTGAATAATTAGTAGGTAAATTGAACAGAGTAGGAAAGGTCCCCCCTTGTGAACCTTGGTTTCTTCTTTCTCATCATCGTATCATCTTCGTTCTCTTGCTAAATCGAACGTACTTGTCTACTGATACAGGATTTTTTCCTTCAAATACTCTAAATCTGCACTCTATCCACACTTGATTCCGGAGAAAAGCCTGGACATTAAACAAACGGCCTTTCATGATTTTACTACCTTTGAATATTTAGCTCTAAAAGTTCTCTCTTCTGTCATTGATGCTGCTGCTGATTTACCATCCACCAAAATCATCTGCTAATTTTTTTTATCTGAGTTGAATGAATTTCTCAATATAGTTTAATCTTTATCAACTGTTATCATGCTCCTGGGTGACTTTAACCTATATTGATTCTAATTCTGTACTCTCTACCAATCTCTCTAATGTCTTTGAATGCTTTGGCCTTACACAGCACATTGATTTCCCTATGCATACTCATGGCCATATCCTTGACCTGATTTGTACTCATGGTCAATAGTTAATATTATTTCAGTCACTGGGTTTACTGTTGTATTTTCTGACCATAAACTCATTGAGTTTTTAAACCCTCTGGGAAATCAACTCTCTCATTTCATAATCTCTCTTTTATTTTCCACGCATGCGTTTTCTCATCATCTCCAGACCTCTGCTTTATCTCAGTTTTCTCAGCTATTTTCTCTTGAAAATGTAGTCACACATTTCAATAGCACCGTCTCAACAATAATGAACCCCATTGTTCCTGTCACGACTAAATTAGTTTCTTCCTCTCGTACTTCCCCATGGGTTCACTTCATGAAAGCTATGGTCAGGCGTTTAGAGCACCTATATAAGAAATCTGGCCTTGCTATCAATCTCTCGCTTTTTACTGAGCAGATATCTAATTAAAGGATGGGTTAACTTCTGCCCATTCCTTTTTCTATTCCAGTGTCAGATTCGATTCAGACTCAAACTTTATAATGGAATTTATAATGGAATTAAATTTAATCTCTATATGTCCCCTTTTAATTTCTGGCTCAAGTGAGCAAAATTTAAAACATACATTTGTCTTTTGAGATATTTGCTCCTAAATAATTCGTGTGATTCAAACTCCAATCCAACTGGATTTTAGAACTAATATTTTGACTAGGTTCGTGATTGAAGCTTAGTGTTTGGGTTTTTGGGATTTGGGATATCCTGAGATGGATTTTAAGAAATCTAAGAATGATAACAGATTCAAGATTCTGGGTTTGATAAATAAGTTAAAATGTCATCTGCAAATAAAGAGATTTTGTTCTTGTCCAAATATTTTATACCTGTAATGTTTTTTTTTCTTGAATAATACTGTGGCTTAATGCTTCAATAAACATTTAGAACAATAATGGTCTAATTGAACAGCCCTGCCTGGTACCTCTTTCCAGGATGAATGGGTTTGATATACCTCCAAGTACAGTGCTTGGATAGTTTAATAAAGGTCTGATGGAATCCAAAGGCTTGTAACACCTTATATAAGTATTCCCAATTAACCCGTTCGAAAGCTTTTTCTGTATCGAGACCCAAGAATACTTCCTGGGTTTTTTCTTCTATTTTTATATTCAGTTATATTCATTTATATTGGAACAAAGACTAATTATCTGGGGGAGTATTTTTTTCAGTTCTTTTTGCTAAAATATAAATAAAAATTCTATTATCTTGGTTACACTTATTGACAGATAGTTTCCACATTCGAGTTTGTCTTTACCTTCTTTTGGTATCAGAAAGATCACTGCTTCACTCCAAGAAGGAGGACTTTTGCACGTCTTGAGTACAAGATTGAGTACATCCTTCATTACTGGGAACAGGTCTTTTATTTCCTTGTACCATTCTAATGGAAATCCGTCTGGTTCTGCTGCCTTATTGACTATTAAATTTGATATTGCTTTTTAAATTTCTTCTTCTGTTATTTCAATAATTAGTAACTTGATTTGTTCATCTTGCACTTTTGGCAGTTGTATTGTTTAAAAATATTTTCATCTTTGTTTCATATATTTTAGGCTATGTAAAGACATTTTTATAATATATTTCAAATGATTGTCAAATCAAATTTGATTCAAATGAATATCTTTAAGATTATATTGCATAGTTTATGGGGTCTTTAATTTTATACATTTTATTTTGTGCTTGTTATTTTCCTAGTTTGTAAACAAGTAGTTTAGCTGACTTTCCCCCGGCTTCATAATACCTTTGTTTAAGGTATATCAGTTTCTAAATGTCATAAATTTTTTTTCTTATCTTGATCCATTTTTGTTTCTTGATCCAATGTAATTTTGTGAATATTCTCTAATGTTTTTAATTCTAATTGTAACCATTCAAATGGATCTTTTTTCCATGTTTTTTAAATTCTAGCAATATCCTATGATTTTTTCCCCCTAAGGACTACTTTGTATGCTTCCCAAAAATTGGCGGCAATACATCCTCATTATCATTTATGGTAAGGTAATCTTCTATATCCCCTTGTAGCTGCTGTCTCATTTAATTTAGAATATTTATGTTTAGCCTTCAGATGATATTTCTCTCCTCCCGACCTAATATTAAATCAGTGGAGACTGGGGTATGATATGACAAATCCATGGTCCCAATATGGCAATTTATAACCCTGGATAAATCAATTTGAAAAATAAAAATAGTCAAGTCTTGAATAAATACAATGTGGGTAAGAGAAAAAACATTGTCCCTCTTTGTTGGGTCTAGTTCCCTCTATATATATCTAAAATTCCAAGCTCCTTTAAAATTAACTTTATATTTTTGGTAATTTTCTTCTGTCCTGGGTAAAAAGGTTTTGATGTATTCAGCATTGGATGAAGTCTAATAATAAAATCACAACCACAAATTAGGATACCCTGAGTCTTCTGAATTAATTGTTCAAAATCTGTTCAGAACCCAGATTAGCATAAGCATTCAGAAAAGAAACCAAACCCATTGTAGTTTTTCCCAAACTAGTACAAATCTCCCATAATAATATTTTCTTTTCTTAGCAACACTCAATATTACCGAATAGCAAATGTTTGTAAGTGTTTCTTCTTACATTTCTTTACAATTAACACCATATAAGGAAGCACTTGGACTGAGGACAGAAAAGTAAAAGAAAACAATGATTTTGAGTGGAAATCAACATTTTATTGAAAGTCATTGAAACCAGTAAATTATTCCTTTCATGTGTATTTGTTGCTCACTTACCAGAACTTATTAGCAAGGAATTAGATGCATTACTCCTAAATTACACAGTACTGTGCAAATGTTTGAACATTGGAATAAAAACAAATAGCATTATTACAATATGTAGTGATATTCTTTGTGTTAAAATGTTTTGGTTAACCCTTTCCAAATCTCTCCTCATTGCAGTCCAGTGCAATTTGAGGTTATCATCCAATCCCAAGTTTTACTGGTTAATAAATACTTCATTATGTTAAATCAAGTGTGTTGAAAAAAAATTGGCCTTCACACTCACTCACACGTCAACCACTTAAAAAATATTTTTAATTTTATTGTATTCATTGTTCTTTGTACATTTATACAAGAAACACACTTACTGAGAAGATAAATAATTTTAAATAATAATTTTACAAGACATTTGCACAGTACTGCATGTTCACAGCAGTTTGTCCTGCATGACTCTTCTAAAGGTGGGGGAACCAGCACAGAAACTTTAAAGGCATTTATTCCTTACACAACATCCTTCTATGAGGGCCATTTGACAGTCTCTATAGTCTCTCATATAGGGATATACGCCTTTGAATTTTTTATTTTTTTTGCTTTCCAAGAGCTCCTTCAGATGCATTCAATTTGTATGAATCAAGTTAAAAATCAGAGGTGCATGACTGTGCAGTGACAGGGTGCAGAGTAAATGCATGATCAGGCATTGCGATTGTATAGTATGGAGAGCTTAAACGTTTCCAGTGTCTAATTCCTGTCTTAAACCTTACACTGTCTAAGGAACCAAATATTGACAGTGCCTGAAAAGGTTTAGACACAGCACGAAATCTGTTGAACTAATTTTTCAAAGCTGGTTGTAATATGTTGCACAAATACTTAACAAATGGATTTTGATAGTTCACTAGCCAGTAAGTCATCACTCAGCTAATAAACCACAAACCTGTATCACGTCCAAAGACATTAAAGTTCTCTGTGCAGAGCTGTCTGTTAATTAATACAGCAGTGCAGCGTCAGCCATTTACAAAAATCTGTATACAAACCCTGAAAATTTTATATTAGTAATTAGTAACATTAAGTAACAAAATGACTAAACAAAGAATTGCCCATTAGATACTGGAAGTTGCTGTGAATAACAGGCTCTATTGAGGACTTTTTTTATGAAATTGTGATAAGATATTTATTTTGAAACATTTATTTATTATTTGATTATATAGTTTGTGCTTTTTAATGAATTATTTATACATTTATTTAAAATTCAGTCGAAAAATGTAAAAAAAAAAATGTAATGAAAAAATTTACGTGCAAATTCATTCTATTTACCTTTCATGAATGAGGTCTGTTTATCAGTGTTTAACCACAGAATCTCAGGTGTCTAACAGCTTTTAAAAAATCACTAGATAAACTGTCTACTCCTTTAAATATGGAAGATTTGCTCAAGTTCTATTTTTATTTCAATTTTGAAAAGTTCACCCATTTAATATTATGTCCATTTAATCATTCAGCCCTAGGTGCCTAAATTCTTTAGAGCAGCCACTCAACGCATTTAAAAAAATTTAGGACTCACTGGACACATTTGTTTACGCTTTGATATTATGGTACTTTTGGGTCTGGAGAAGTTCTTCATGTTGGCATGTTTGACCAGACAGGTGTAGATGGTATTTTTGTTGTATTCCTCTCTTGTGACAGACAGGATGCTGAAGATAGAGGTGGGCTTCTTGTTGTTTTGGAGGGGGACCATGACCCCTTCTTCCATCATGTTGAAGTTCCTTGTCCACATGATGTACATGTCCCCAAGTGGAGAACAGCTGACCTCACACAGCAGAGACAACTTGTCCACCATTGGCTCAACAGGCTCATAGATTTGGACAGAGCAGCTTTTAGCTATAAATAGTAAAAAAATATGTAACACATTTTAGTGTACATTATACTAAATAATACATGGCACATGATGCACTGAAACATAATGTGGCAAAAATTATTAATTATTAAATAATGAAAAAAATTGATACACAAGATTTGAGTTCTAGCATTTTAATATCCAGAAGGAGAAGAGAGAAATTAAGGAAGAAAAAGGAAATTAATAATGAAGAGAGAGATGGATATGTGAAAGGATTGACAGACTATATCAGATAGATGTAGGACAAAATACATGAAGAGATTAAAGAAATAAAAATAAATTGAAGAAAAGAATTCAGACTACAGCATATGATGTAGTGAGCACCAGATATTATCTGGTTTTCATCTAAATATTCCTGCTTTTCTTTTAACAGTGCTCTGTGCACACTTTATACTGTCTTGTTCTCACCAAATAGAACATGGTACAGGTATTTCCTGAAGAACTTTCAGAGGGTTCATATCTATAATTTTAATAACAGGAAAGTGATGACAGACATGTTCACAACACATTGTATGAAATTACAACAAATACACACACCTTGGATACTTACCTCCTGGTTTTATTTAAATTTGATCAGAGAATTTGTCATTTTCAGTGGAGCACTTCACCTCTGACCCAGAGAACCAGACAGATTCCTCAATGGTCAGCCAGCTGCTCTTAGTGAACAGTTTTCCATTTTGATCAACTCCACCACTTGTAATATGCCACTTATCTGCATGAGTCCCTCCCACTGTCCAGGATATTTCAGCTCCTTCCACCTGCAGCTTATCACCAGTTATAACACATTCCAGTTTGGCCATTTTGTTTATAAACAGCTCTTTGACCACAGGAGGCTTGACCTTCACTGTGATTTTACTTGGAAGACAACAGAGAAACTTCAAACTTCAGAAAGATGGGATGTGAAATGATGATATAACCATCAATGTTTTACATTTAGGTAAATCTAGTTTAGTCCAGTTTATTTGTATATGTATACGTGCACTAATTAGCCACAAACTTACTATGCAAGAGTATATATGATCTGAAGAATTTCTGCTTCGTAAAATATTGGAAAACAAAAATCCTGTGACACTTCTTAATCCAGTTTCCTATCTCTCATTTATGAGAAAATAAAACTCATGGAAATTTGTCTTTTTATAAAGTAAATATGAGAAGAGCTTCTTTCTTAGGTGTGCCTTAGGGTGGCCATAATTAAAGGCCATACATGAACTGATGTTGCTGAAAGAGGACAACAGTGACAATGGGTTTACTATTTCCCCTATCCACATTTAAACAGCCTTCATCCGATAATATAAAATGGATAAAGAACTACTGCGCAATAAACATGCTGTCTAATCAGCATCTTGCGATGCTGATCGACCGATATAGGTTTTTTGATAGCCGATGCCGATTTTTAGACAGCAGTGGCCAATGATATGTAAAGCCGATATTCCTATTCCTCAGGCAGTGAATAAACTAGAGGTATTATCATAATTTTTTTTTACAGAAAACTCAAATTTGTAAAAGAAACCATTTAGAGGTCCTGAAATATCCATGAAGTGGTCAAAAGCTTATGAAAACCACAAAAAATGTAGGTGTGTGTCTTATTTTTGATAACAAAAATGTTAGTGACTATAAACTGAAGAGTTCATGAGTCCCATTAGTTTTTTCTTTTTAAAAGTGTGTCTCCAGGGGTCTACTTTCATCAGGTAAAATTTGGAGTTGATACCTCCTACTGATTGGTAGTTATTCAAGCTGGAGCAGACAGTAAACAGATGGCCTCTCCAAGTGTCTCTTTAGCTCTCCATAAGGAAAATGATTACGTTTACTACAAATATACAGTGTATATATCTTGTCTAGACCTAATGTCAACATCTTAGTGTTTTTCTTTACTTTCTATGACAAACTCTCCTGCCCCTCACCAAGTGGCCATTTACCCCTCACCAAACAGTAAAAACCCTTAGTTATGGTGCATTTTATTCTGATGTACTGAGTTTATTTCTGATGTTTACACTTGTTTCTCACCGAGTACAGTGTTCCTTTAAATGACTGCCGTGTTAAAAGGCGAGAGCTGCACTCTGATTGGCTGTAGCGCAACGCAACCTTCCCCACAGTCCTGCTGCATTTAAATGTCCTCAGTGGGGGAAATGTAACTAGTAAAAGACATCTAAGGCTTGAAATATGTCAGTTTGTGGAGCTTGTGGCTGCCAAACAGAACCGTTGAGTCTCTCGCGCTGTGTCTGTGTCTGTTAGGCGCTGAAAACATATGTGCTCTGCTGCAGGTTTGTCCCTCCTCCTTGGGTGCACATCGCCATAACTCTGCCCCTGATTGGCTTACAGACTTGATTGACATGTCGTTGGAAAGCTGAGAGCCTAAGCTTAGGTGTGACGTGGCGGTGCTCCTCTGAGATCCTATTTTAATTATTTTTTGAAAATGTGTACTATTTATTGGCCAGCACTCTTGACACAAACATGAGGATTACTCACAAACGGTTTGACAGAGAGACTCAGATTTGGTCTTATTTTGAAGGGCACTATCTAAGGTAAACGCTGCTGTGCTAACTTTGTGTGTGAGCTGCGTGTGGACTCTTCAGGCTTCGAGAAGCAGCAGTTTTGTGAGGAAGAGACCTGAAGTTTGGATTATGATATTTTTTCTGCTTTAACTCCTTAGTCCTTCATTTTAGCGTATATCCTTGTGATCCTGACAGCCTGCCCGTTCGATTGGTGTATGATATGTACACATTGACTCAAATATGGTGCCGCGAAAAATCTGAAAATCTGTACTGTCACTAATATTTTTTCATAACAATTTCCAGTAACAGCAAAAATACTTATTTATGAGTGAGATTATATATAAAGTGATTAAATCAATGAAATTCAGTGAATTTAAGCTTTAATTTGGTACATTAACTGTCGACTTTGTACCTGTAGTACTTGAGATATACTGACGGATATAACAATGAGTTTTTTTTTATAGGCGCCGCCGACCAATGAGCAAAATAAGAGGCTAAATAACGCTGGGTTTCTAGGTTACAACTATCAACTCAGTCATTTATGACAACAGTCATACTAAATAGTGAGAGCTGAAGAAGAGAAAATAATTCATACAGCTTTCTCTGATGAGACGGCATCCAGCTACAGGCTTGTACTCAATGATGTCTGCTTTTAAGATGACAAAATGGATGCAAGGGGCGCTCTAACAGCCAGAATGACGGAGATGCCCACAGCATTGCTTGTGCACGTTGTGTAAATATCGGCCTCTTGCGCTAAAATATCGGCCGATGCCGGTTGTATAAAAAATGGCCGATATATCGGTCGATCACTAATATTGATATGCCACACCTGTGAGGTGGATAAATTATCTTGGCAAAGGAGAAATGGTATTCACTAAGATAAAAAAATCTGGTGTTCATGAATCTGGCAGATTTTTTAGGGATGTCCATTTCCTTGTTAATTACGCAATTACGCAATAAACTATGACGATCATTACCTGAGCACACAACACTTGCATCTTCACTATGACCACAGTTGTGAATGTTAAATCCGTTATGACTGCATGATGTAATGGAGCTTTCACTTCCAGAACAACCAACATCATCCAGAAGTATTGGACCACTTCCCTGACCAAAGCGGGCACTCTGAGGGGCACTGATCGCCCGGCCACATCCCATCTGTCTGCACACCACCGCCGCATCTCTCATGTCCCAGTCGTCATCACACACTGTTCCCCACTGGCCGTTATGATACACCTCCACTCTACCAGAGCAGACACCACTTCCATTGACGAGTCGTATGTTTGAGGCATCTGACACAAATGGAGAAACTGAACTCATTAAAAGAGTTGCTTGGTTTCCACACTGTTACAAAGTCTTCATTTCTATATATCGTAATGTCACATACAACAAAACGTACAATTTTAATATAATGTAATTATGTTGAAATTCCATTCAGTAAACATAATTGCACTGGTTAATTTCATTAAGTTGAATATAAAATCTTACCAGTAAACCAGGTCTTTGCATGAACACAGAGTACTGAAACAAAAAACAAAGTTAAAAAAGTGACTTAAGTGATAAGTGAGTTTGTCACCAAGACTTCTGTCTCTATTATGATTTTTTTAAATGAATGTCTCCGCACTTGTCTCCACAGGTGTAATAAAACAACATTCACTAGAATAATCCCCCCTCCCTGGATCACCAGCTCATCGTGGTGGAGGGGTTTGCGTGCCTGCGTGAGCTATGTTGTCGGGGGCAATAGCCCCTGGTAGGGTCTCCCAAGGCAAATTGATCCTAGGTGATGGGCCAGACAAAGAGTGATCCATAAAGACCAAGATGAATAGATTAAGAACAGGGACACAGCCTCCCTTGCCCGGAATAGGGTTACCAGGGCCTCAACCTGGAGCCAGGCCTGGGGGAGGGGCTCCTTGGCGAGCATTGGTGGCCAAACTTTCACTCATGGGGTCCGGCTGGGCTCAGCCCGAAGGAGTAACATGGATCCACTCTCCCATGGGCCCACCACCTGTGGGTGAGGTAGTTATCCGGGTCTGGTGCATTGTGGATCATGTGGCACGGCTGCGTTCTGACACGGGTCGGAGGCCCTGGCGTTCTGATTTTCGGTTACTGAAACTGGCTTTTGGAACATGGAACGTAACCTCTCTGGTGGGAAAAGAGCCTGAGCTGGTGCGTGAGGTTGAGAGGTACAGGCTAGATATAGTTGGGTTCACCTCGAGACACAGTATGGGCTCTGGAACCAATCTCATTGAGAGGAGCTGGATGTTCTTTCTGGAGTTGCCCAGGGTGAGAGGCGTAAGGCAGGAGTGGATGAGGGTAATTTCCCTGTGCCTTTGAGTTGGGGAAAGGGCTCTGGCTGTTGTTTGTGCTTATGCACCGAACAGCAGTTCAAAGTACCATGCCTTTTTGGGGACCCTAGAGGGGGTGCTGGAGAACACTCATTCTGGGGACTCCATTGTTCTGCTGGGGGACTTCAACGCTCACATGGGTAATGACAGTGAGACCTGGGGGGGGCGTGATTGGGAGGAACGGCCTCGCTGATCTGAACCTGGATTGTGTTCAGTTATTGGATTTCTGTGCCCGTCACAGTTTGTCCATTACGAACACCATGTTCGAGCATAAGGGTGTCCACAAGTACACCTGGCATCAGGATACCCTAGGCCGCATTTCCATGATCGACTTTATAGTCATATCATCTGACCTGTGGCCATATGTTCTGAACACTCGGGAGAAGAGAGGTGCTGAGCTGTCAACTGATCCCCACCTGGTGGTGAGTTGGATCAGATGGCGGGGGAGGATGCAGGACAGACCTGGCAGGCCCAAATGTGTGCTGAGGGTTTGCTGAGAACGTTTGGCAGAGGAATCTGTCTTCCACTCCCACATCCGGCAGAGCATAAACTGCATCCTGGGGAAGGCTGGTGACATTGAGCCCAAATGGGCCATATTCCAGACCTCCATTGTTGAGGCGGCTGAATGGAGCTGTGGCTGCAAGGTTGTCGGTACCTGTCATGGTGGCAATCTTAAGAAAGAGTCCTATCGAGCCTGGTTGGCTCGGGGGACTCCGGAGGCAGCCAAAAGTGACCGAGGAGCCAAGCGGCTCACGGCTTCGGGTGTCACTGAGGCAAAAATGTGGGTGTGAGAGAAGTTTGGTAAGAACATGGAAAATGACTTTCGGTCGGCTCCGAGAAGTTTCTCGCAAACCATCAGGCAACTCAGGAGGAGAAAGTGGTTTTCCACCAACACTGTATATGGTGGGGGTGGGGAACTGTTGATCTTGACTGGGGACGTCATTAGGCGGTGGAAGGAATACTTTGAGGATCTTCTCAATCCCACCAGCATGCCTTCCGCAGAGGAAGCAGAATTTGGGGGACCCCGAGGGGGGCTTGTCTATCACTGGGGCTGAGGTGGCTGAGGTGGTAAGGAAACTCCTTGGTGGTAGGGCCCCGGGGTGGATGAATTTCAGCCCGGGTTCCTCAAGGCTCTGGATGTTGTGGGGCTGTCCAGGCTGACACATCTTTGCAACATCGCATGGACATCGGGGGCAGTGCCTCTGGACTAGCAGATTGGGGTGGTGGGTCCCCTTTTTAAAAAAGGGGATCGCTATGATCCTGGAGGGTGCGTGGGAGTTTGCTCAACCAGTCTACATGTGTTTTGTGGATCTGTAGAAAGCATTTGACCATGTCCCTCTGGGTATTCTGTGGGGAATGCTTGGGGAGTATGGGGTACTGGGCTCTTTGCTATGAGCCATCCAGTCCCTGTATAAACAGAGCAGGAGTCTGGTTAATATGGCTGGCAGTAAATCCAGCTCATCAGGGCTGCCCATTGTCACCGGTTCTGTTCATAACTTTTATGGACAGAATTTCTCGGCGTAGCCAAGTGGCGGAAGGTGTCCGATTTGGTGGTCTCAGGATTCCATGTCTGCTTTTTGTGGATGATTTGGTCTTGTTGGCTTCATCGAGCCAGGACCTCCAGCTCCAGCTCAGTTTGCAGCCGAGTGTGAAGCAGTAGGGATGAGGATCAGCACCTCCAAGTCTGAGTCCATGGTACACAATCGGAAAAGGGTGGAGTGCTCTCTCCAGGTTGGAAGTGAGATCCTGCCTCAAGTTTAGGAGTTTAAATACCTCTGGGTCTTGTTCACGAGTGAGGGAGATTGGGAGATTGACAGGCAGATCGGTGCAGCATCAGCAGTAATGTGGGCTCTGTACCGGTCCATTGAGGTGAAGAGAGAGCTGAGCAGAAAAGTAAAGCTCTCGATTTACCGTTCAATCTACGTCCCAACCTTCACCTATGGTCACGAGCTTTGGGTAGTGACCGAAAGAACGAGATCGCGAGTACAAGTGGCTTGTCAGGCTTGGTAAACAAGAGAGACGCTCGCGGGTGTTTAGCAGGAAGAGATTTACTTCAAAGATGTGCAAAGCACACCGTAAAGAGAAGGCAGACACAGCAAAAGGGACAATCCAAAGAATAGTGAGGTACAGGCTGAGGTCAAAAACACAATGTACTAAACAATAGCAGTCCGGATCCAAAAACACAGAGTCAAGAAGAACGTAAGGTAGGGTCAAACATGGTTTGGCTTTCATTAATAAGGTTCGCTCGGTATGTAACAGAAAGGTTAGCAATACTTTGCAAGTAGTAACTGTAACAGCCTGGGTTTATATAGTCAGTGAGTGATTATGATTAAAACAGAACAGCTGTGAGTTAAAACTCAGGTGACCCGGAGCGCACGAAAGAGTTTCTATTGGTTGGTGGAGTCATGTGACCATCAGTTCACCATGGGAAGTGAAGTCCTCGGAGTCATTCACAGCCTCAAGTGGTACTGCGTCCTGAACTGAGGGAGGAAGCGAGACGTCCGCAGAGACAGGCGTGACAGTACCCCCCCCAAGGAGTCCGGCGCAGTCGTAGGACGAGGTCGACCAGGACGACTCGCACCGGAACGAGCAGGTAAGCCCCCCTGAACCACCTGAGTCAAGAAGGTGTTGAACGGAAGAACTCCTCCCAGGATGACCCCCAGAACGTCGAGCAGTAGGAACCCTGCCCGTGCCAAGTGGTTGAGACCTGGGGCGTCCCCTAGGACGAGGGGCTGGTTTGTCAGGAAGGACATGGAGGAGCTCCAACACCAAGGCAGGATCCAGGACATCATGGGCAGGAACCCAACTCCTCTCCTCCGGACCATAACCCTCCCAGTCTACCAGGTATTGCAGTTGACCTCTCCTCCTCCTGGAGTCCAGCAACCCACGAACCTGGTACACCGGGACTCCATCCACAACCACCGCAGACGGAGGTGCCTCGCCTGGTATCACCTTGTCCAAAGGACCTGGAACCACAGGCTTTAGAAGGGATACATGAAAAGACAGTGAAGCTTTATACTGTTTGGGTCGATCCAACTTATACGTAACTGGATTAATCATTTCCATAACCTTAAATGGGCCGATATACTTAGGAGTCAATTTCTTACAACCCCATTCAGATCTGAAGTCCCGCGTTGAAAGCCAGACCCGATCTCCAGGCCGAGTATAATTTCTATGGCTATCAGCAAAGCTCTTATATCTGTTTAGTACCCTTTCAATGTGTTGGTGAGTAGATTCCCAGACCTCTTCACTCCTTTTCATCCAGCTGTCTACAGCTGGGACTTCGGTAGTCACCGCTGTCCAGGGCATGATAGGAGGTTGATAACCCAAAATACACTCAAATGGAGTGATACCCTTTGTTGAATTTACTAGGGAATTCTGTGCCATTTCAGCCCAGGGGAGAAAACGAGCCCACTCTAACTGGTTCTTGTGGCAATATAATCTAAGGAATTTACCCAGTTCCTGGTTCACTCTCTCACATTGTCCATTGGACTGAGGATGATAACCAGAGGTTAAGCTTAAATTGACCCCCAGATGTTCAAAGAATGCTGCCCACACCTGGGAAGTAAATTGTGGACCTCGGTCTGATACAATGTCCTCAGGGATTCCAAACAGTCTAAACACATAATTGAACAGGGCTTCTGCAGTTTCAAATGCTGTAGGTATCTGAGAAAATGGAATAAATCTCACAGCTCTTGAGAATCTATCTACTACCGTTAACACGGTGGTGAATTGCTGTGAAGGAAGTAAATCAGTGACAAAGTCAACGGCTATATGAGACCATAGGCGGTTAGGAACAGGTAATGGAAGCAATTTTCCAGCAGGCAAAGTCTTTGGGGTCTTGCATTGTGCGCAGACTGTACAAGACACAACAACACGAATATCCGCTGACATGTTTTCCCACCAATATCTAGCTTTTACCAATTCTTGAGTACGTGTCTCCCCTGGGTGACCAGAGGTAAGTGAAGAATGAGCCCAAGTGATTAAATAGTCTCTGAATTCAATAGGGACATATTTCTTGTTAACGGGGCACTGAGAGGGAATGCTCAGGGATTCTAAAGCCTTATCAATTTTCTCATCTACTTCCCATCTAACCGCAGCCACTACCACCCCGGGTGACAGTATCTCCTCCGTTTGCTTCTCCATGTCCTCTGCAGTAACAAATTGTCTACACAAAGTATCAGCTTTAGTGTTACGTGAACCCGAGCGATATGTAATGTTGAATTGAAAGCGCGAAAAGAAAAGTGACCAACGAGCTTGACGGGGATTGAGTCTTTTAGCATTACGGAAGTATTCTAGATTTTTATGATCAGTTAAAACTATGAATGGATGTAGTGCCCCTTCCAACCAGTGACGCCACTCTTCGAGAGCCAATTTAATGGCTAATAATTCCCTGTCCCCTATACCATAGTTTCTTTCTGTAGAAGTTAATTTGTGGGAATAAAAGGCTATGGGATGTAGTTTCTTTGTAAGAGCTGAATGTTGGGAGAGAACCGCTCCAATACCTACATCGGAAGCATCTACTTCCACAACGAAAGGCATTTTCGGATTAGGGTGATGTAGAATTGATAATAGAATCTCTAATAAAGCGGCGGTAGAAATTAGCGAACCCCAAAAATCGTTGAAGACCCTTTATAGCAGTGGGAACTGGCCAGTTAATAACAGCGTCTACTTTGTTGTCGTCCATAACTACCCCTTGACTACTAATTATATAGGCCAAGAAAGAGATTCTTGGTACATGGAACTCACATTTCTCTCCTTTTACATATAATTTATTGTCTAACAATTTATGGAGAACTTGACGGACATGTTGAACATGAGTTTTAAGGTCTGGTGAATAAATCAGAATATCATCTAAATATGCAATAACGAATTTTCCCAGCATATCTTTCAGTACATCATTGATAAAAGATTGGAAGACAGAAGGCATCACTAGATATTCATAATGTCCATTACTAGTTGAAAAAGCGGTCTTCCATTCATCTCCCTCCTTGATTCTTATCAAATTATAAGCACTACCGAGGTCTTATTTAGTAAAAACCTTTGCTCCCCTAATCTGTTCCAAAGCTTCAGGCACTAATGGTAATGGGTATGGATATCTTTTGGTTATTTGGTTTAGACCTCTATAGTCGATGCATGGTCTTAAACCCCCATCTTTCTTCTCCACAAAGAAGAATCCCGCTGATACGGGTGAAGTGGAAGGACGAATGAAACCCTGTTGTAATGCTTCCTTTATGTATTCCTCCATAGCTTAGTTTTCGGTTTGTGTGAGAGGATAAATCCGAGCCTTAGGAAGATTAGCTCCCTCTATGAGGTCTATAGTACAATCGTAGGAACGTTGTGGAGGAAGTGACATGGCCTTTAACTTGCTGAACACTTCAATAATATCTCTATACTCATGAGGAATGTCACATCTTGTATTAATATCAGGGCTCTCAATAGAGGTTGAATGAATATTAATTTGTTGCTGAAATGTGTTTTTTTTCCACAGGGTGTCTGGACTCTCCCTTAGAGACAGGGTTAGGAGCTCGGACATCCGGGAGAGACTCGGAGTGGAGCCGCTGCTGCTCCATGTTGAGAGGAGCCAGTTGAGTTGGTTCAGGCATCTGCTTCGGATGCCTCCTGGACGCCTTCCTGGTGAGGTGTTGCGGGCAGACCAAGAACACGCTGGAGAGACTACATGTCTCGAATGGCCTGGGAGTACCTCGGTATACCCCCGGAGGAGCTGGAGGCGGTGGCTGGGGAGAGGGAGGTCTGCGTTTCTTTTCTCCGACTGCTTCCCCTGCGACCCAGCTCCGGATAAGCGGTGGATAATGGATGGATGGACGGATGGATAGAATAATCCACAAGGAAACAGAATACAAAGTTACTAGGAAACATGTCTTTTTCTAATGTTTCGTATGTTTTGTTGATTATGTTCTGCCGCCATATTTAAAGGGCAGGCTCTAAGGACTAAGGACCACCCTGAACCACTCGGGGCCAATCAGCAGCAGCTCTCTGAACTCATTCAGAGTTCAGCAGTCAGAGTTACAGTCAGCAAGTTAATTAGAGTTGGAGTCAACTAGTAGAGGAAAAATCACCTTTGGGAAACATTTGGAGAACTGACACAAAATCTGAACTTTTGAACAAAGGACAACACTTCTCTCAACAAAGAAGACTCCATTTTAAGAACTGAACCATTTGCAGAAAGAAGTAGTACTTTTAAGTTAGTTGTTACTTGTCTTTTTAATTTAGTTTGTTCATTTGTTTTCTTTATTGTTCAACAAAAGCTTCCCCTTTAATTGGAAGCTTGTAAATTTGATTTGGCCAAGCAAGGTAGACCACATCTGAGACTAGTCCACAGATTATAGAACAGCAGACGTTTGGCATTCATCCAGAATCGAACGCTCAACTCCCCCATTGTGTATTCCGGTGGTGCACTAGGGGTTGTGGAGACACCCTGAGCGGCAGGCAGCCATCCCCGGCACCGTCAATGTTCCTGCCAATCCTGGGGATTGAACAGGTGACGTTCCGGTACCGAGCCCAGTCTCTATCCATTAGGTCAAGGCTGCCCCAAATGATATATTGTTAAATTTAAGTCCTGGCTTGGTTTGAGTTCACACTGAAACTTTTAAGTAAAAAAAGTGTGGTATGTAATGCACATATGATTTTTATTTTGCAAACAAATCATAAGAGTTGTCAGCTGTGCTTAAAGTGAGTTTGTGTGTTTACCTGGAGGTTGTACCAATTGGAAACACAGTGAGAGGTGGTAAAATGAATAAAAGGAGACAAAACAGCACCTGAAATTCATCCACCGTATAAACAACACCAACTATTATAGAGATGATTTAAGGAAGTTTGTTTTGCACATTGTTTTTGTTTTTTTTTACACAAACTATTCCCTTGCTTGGACATCTCATCCTGTCTTTAGTTCATTTTGATGCCTTTGGTTCATGTTGCACTCACATGAAGAGTTCTTCTCTTTGCTCAGGCCATCTCTGTCCACTTGCTGGGTGTGTACCAAGGTTAGAACAGGAGCAATTCAATTTACTCTAACAAATAGCTCCAGGGTTTGTTTCAGTTAGACCAAAGCTGAGTCTGAACACATCCTAGAATCACTGTTATACCTTTAAAAGAAGATTTATTGGTACTTTAAGTGACCATAATTTACCTGTACTGTATATTTTTTCTGATTTTAGACTGCTTCATCTGGGGATTTTTGTTGTAAAGCAGATATTTTTTAATACATATTATGTACTACATACTATATTTAGGCAACGTACAGGGTGGGCCATTTATATGGATACAGCTTAATAAAATGGGAATGGTTGGTGATATTAACTTCCTGTTAATGATAGCAACATCGCAGGAGAAATGCTAGCACAGACTACCAGTATCTGTAGTTTCAGGTGCTGCACATCTCGTATCTTCACAGCATAGACAATTGCCTTCAGATGACCCCAAAGATAAATATCTTATTAGATATTAGGTCTATTTAGGTCAGATCAGGAGACCTTGGGGGCCATTCAACTGGCCCACGATGACCAATCTACTTTCCAGGAAACTGTTCATCTAGGAATGCTCTGACCTGGCACCCATAATGTGGTGGTGCACCATCTTGCTGGAAAAACTCAGGGAACATGCCAGCTTCAGTGTTTAAAGAGGAAAACACATCATGTACCAATTTTGCATATCCAGTGGCCTTGAGGTTTCCATTGATGAAGAATGGCCCCACTGTCTTTGTACCCCATATACCACACCATACCATCAAGATGTGCAGCACCTGAAACTGTTGCTGTTGGTGTTGCTATCAGTGTGTGAAGAGTGGGAGAAGAGGGTTGCATTGACAATCCAACACAATGGGCAGCACTCTGAACACATTTTATAAGTTGTCAGAAACTTGTAAACAATTCATGAAAGAATAAAGTTACAAGCACACCATTGTTTTTCTTGTGAAATTCCCAATAAATTTGATGTGTCACATGACCCTCTTCCCATTGAAAAAACAAAAGTTGAAAAGTTGAAAAGTTTCCCCCCTCCCATATACTAATGTGCCACAAACAGGAAGTTAATATAACCAACCATTCCCATTTTATTAAGGTGTATCCATGTAAATGCCCACCCTGTAAATGTAGGGGGGATGGCACAGTTAATGTCATTGTAATAAAGCTCTCAGATCCTTCCGCTCCGAGTGACTGTCTTTGAGGAGTACGGTGGTGCAGCAGGTAGTGTCGCAGTCACACAGCTCCAGAGACCTGGAGATTGTGGGTTCAAGTCCCACTCCGGGTGACCATCTGTGAGGAGCTTGGTGTGTTCTCCCCATGTCAGCATGGGTTTTCTCCGGGTGTCCAAAAACACACGCTGGAATGCGGATTGACTGCTCAAAATTTCATTAAGTGTGAGTTGAATGCATTAGAGCGCCCCGTCCGCCCAGTGAATTCAGGTAGGCTTTGGACCCACCACAACTTTGAACTGGATAAGCGTTTACAGACAATGAATGGTTAAAAAAAAGAAAGGTGCCTGCCTAATATGCCATTGTTGTAGCTTTGTAGATTTTGTGCTGTATGAACAAATTTAGACACAGCAATGAATGAGTAATAAATAATTAATTATTTAAGCACAGAAACTTACACACTAATTTACGTATATTTATGTATGTATTATTATTTTTTATGTATGTATTATATACTTATACATTTAGTTATTAATCTATTAAAGCATTTGATTGTGCACACACACACATATACAGACACATTGTCACGCCCTCATCCTGTTATGTCTGTTTTCCCCGCCATGTGCTCTCTTAGCCCATGGCTCTGTTTGTTATTGTCCATGTCTCCGCCCATGTCCCGCCTTTGTTCCTCCTCCTCGTCCGTGCCTTATTACCCTCGTTATCTGTTCCAGGTGTGTCTTGTCTGTATTATGTATTTAAGTCCCCTTGTCTCACTTCCTCTTGTCGGTCATTTGTTTCATTCTCCTTAGTCATGCTGTTTTGCTTCCATTGTCATGTTGCTCAGTCCAGTCTGTCTGTCCCTCACTTCAGTTTGTTCTCTGTCTGATTTCTTCCTTGTGTCTCTCGTTGTCAATACCATTCAGTCTTTTTAGCTCTCCCTGTTCAGGTTTAGATCTCTGTTTGGCTCTCTGTGTCAAGGTTAGTTTGCTCAGTCCAGGTTTGTCTGTATCTGCATCTGTTTAGTTCCCTCCATGTATCTGTTTCGTTATATTCTTTTGTAAATAAAGTTTGTGTTTTAGCGGGTGCGTCCGCCTCTGTCAGTCCGCCCCGCGTTCCTGACACACATATATATAGACATCACACATATATACATACATACATTCATACATATGCCTTACTTCATCTTCAGAACTTAGATTTTTTGTTTTAATTTACACAGGTCCATAATTAAAGCTTACACATATTCACCTCTCCTGGAGAACAGAATGCAGTGTGTCTTTAGAACACAACTGGACTGTAAAACCAATGTTGTTGTTTTAACGGTACATGTACACTGTTTATACCTTTAGTGCCCTGTACTGTACCTTTTCTACAGAGGAAGAGAGAAATCGATTTACCAAACATTAAGGAGAGTTGAGGTCCAGTCCTGGTCCTTAGATCCATGTTTTTATTCTGTATCTAAGTTCTGACTACACTGAAGTGCTTCTCTACCAGCTTAATCCTTGAAGAGCTGAGGACTCTCATTGAGGTTCAGGGGGTGGAGCTTCAGCTTCCTTTTATTTCTTGTGAAAGAAAATGTTAACCAGATTTGCCACCAGATTTACTGCACGATTTAATCACACCTTTACTGTACCTCTGTTGTTTTTGCTTATTTCTTTTTTTTTTTACTGAACACTTAATGGAAATTAGGGTCAAGGGATGATGTAAATATAAGTAAATAACCTTAAGTAACCAGAGCATTATTTTGTTATTTTACATTGGAGTTGAGGAGATAAAGCGTCTGTGTAAAGTCAAGTTGAGAGCAGCAGGAAACGAACCCAGCCCCATTCATGTGTGTGCAGTAAATTAAGGGTTATCTCAATTCTCATGACTCTACAAATGAGGTGCTAAAGAGACTGTAACTTCCTTTTCTCTTATTTACAGCGATACCACACCACACCAGTGAAGACGGTGTGAGAAATAACCCAGCATTAAATAAGATATAACAACAGCTCCTGTAAGACAGGTAACAAAAACAAACCCCAGAGGCCTCAAAAACATAAACCAAAATTATTTTACAGGGGACATTCTATGAAACAAATCCCTTGTTTGGTGTATGTTCACATTAAAATGTGGATCTAGAGTCCACCAACCCACACACTGTGAAACAAGGCCACCCAGTCAGTTTTCTGTAAAACTGGACCTGTGTTTATGTGAGAGCACAAAGACGAGGTTAAATGTAGCAAGACAGACACGAGTGTGGAAGTGTAAGAGAACTGAGTAAAAATGGAGAAACGAGAACAGAAAAGAAAGAGAACCAAGTGAAAATGGCTAAAAACCAAAGGTCAGGTCGTGGTGAACAGTTCATTATCATGAATGAACGGTTCATTATCATTTAAAGGAACAGGTGGTGAAAATGTAGTCATTCTGAAAGTTACATGGTACATTTTCTGCAGACAGGCTCTATTCTGTGTTTTCCAGCTCAGTAGAGCATCACAACATGTATGTGAACATGTATGTGCTGTTATTGTTTTTGTTTCACTGTATTTTTAGGACTGCTTCACACTTGATATTAGAGACTTCCTGTGAAGTTTTGATGGCATTCACACATGAGAACATTAATGAGATCAGGTATGTACTGATTAGCTCTGGCACTAAAACATGGGCTCATCTGATCACAGCATTTATTTCTGTTGGGTATCAGACCATTTGAGATCAGCTTGGTCCCAGAGATCTCAAAAGTATTGCTGCATATGTGTCATTCACCTTGTGTAATACCAGACAGTTGGGCCAGACATGGGCCACAAGTCGATTTGGCCCAGATTTAACTGCAATTGTGCCACATTGGGCCAACCTTCTGCTGTCTGGGTACAGCCTCAGGTTGCGTTTTTTGATGCAGTAGTGGACTGTATTCATTGACAGTTGTCTTTCCTATAGCCCACGTAGCGTGACGGTTTCTCCTGCAAAGCTGTCTGAGGGCTGGAATGCCAGCTTGTTCAGCAGTGGTGTCCAGCTTTGTCTTGGACTGAGATTTCTCCGGAGTTCCTGAGTCTTTCAAAGTGTTATGGACAGTAGACAGTGAGAAACCTAAACTCTATGAGATCTCGCAATGAGAAATGTTCTTTTCCAACTGTTTGATTCTCTCACGATGTTCGGCACAAAAAGGTGACCACTCTTTTTTCACTTCTGTCGTGAATTTTTCTTGGAGTGTGTTGCAGGTGTCAGATTCTAATAGTGTTTATATTTAAACAATACAGTCGGGTTGTTCAGAGACAACTATGGAAATCATTTCTTTTACTGCAGTTTACACAATGTCAGACTTTTCCAGAAACTATAAGGAGCTTTTCCAGGTTAATGCGATTTTTGTAGTTCCCTTTACTCAAATCAGGTGTAGACCAAAAGACCATCTTTGCCATTGCGTTTCCATTATTTTGTCCAGTGCTATTTTGCTGTGCACTGTAAAACTGTGGTGTTTACCAAAAAAAAAATAGATAGAAGCAGGCAGTGCCCAAAAGGCTCTCATTATTAAAAAGTATAAAACCACCACAAAACTGAAGCATTAAACTCTCTTTGCTGTTGTTACTTCCTCTAGGCTTCTGTTGGTAGATGTTTACAGAGACTAACACAATATCAGACAAAATATTAGACACATTTACAGAGTAACTGTATTCCTTTAACCCTTACTATGTCTTGGACTGAATAATTAAAATTAGTAAAATAATCCATGTGTCAGAATATCTGTGTAAATCCGGTTTCCTCTTTGCTACATTGACTGCCTTTACATTTCGGGGAAAAATGTTCCACCAGGAGAAGGGGCTTACAAGCTGTAATTGCCTTGCTCAAGAGTCCCTATGCCATGGATGTTAAGGGGGAAGAAAGCAGTGATCCTTCAGTATACTGCCCCCATTTTTCCTGAGCTCTTGCAGAGAGAACTTAATAGCTCAAAGATTCTGGTGTTTGTGATCTGACTGTAAGCTTTTCCAATCAAGAGGATCCGACAAATACAGTATTACTCACACAAAAATAATTCTGTATTAACTTTATTTCCAAGATAAAAAATGTCATTGTGGGTATATATATATATATACCTATATATATATATATATATATCATTCATTAATAATAATGAATAATTTTCAATAATTCATTCATTCATCTTCTACAAGCACTTAATTCTGATCAGGGTTTTGTCTGGTCCTAAGCCTACCCAAAAGTATTGGGTACAAGACAGGAACACACCCAGGAACTGAACTAAACTCACACCTGTGGACAATTCCATGCACTCACCCCGTCATGTTCATACATCTGTGGACAGTGTCATACATTCAATCACCAATGTGTTTGGACTGTGAGAGGAATGTGGAGCACCTGGAGGATACCCATGCAGACACAGGGAGAAAACACCATAAAGAAGTCAGTAACCCGAGGTGGTTATAGAAACCACCAACGGAGTTGTGTGGCAGAGAGACAATCTGCAGCGCCATCATGTGGCCCTGCTATACCTTTCAGTAAGAATAAAATTCTCCCCTTCACATTTAGTGTACACATTCACGAGCTGAGCACAAATTATAATTAATAATGCACAGACCCTCACAGTAATCCCTCTCTCAGGTGCACATCATAGAGACCCTACATTTTCAGTCCACCAGCTTCATCATCGTCACCTTCCTCGACTAGTGGGATTATCTTCTTCTTAAAAGCTTAGCAGATTACATTTTCGTGTCCAAAAGAGAGCTAAATGCTTTGACAGGAATAAATCAATTTACACCTCTCAGTTTTTGTTTGAGTAATGTGTAAGGCCTTTTTTTCTTCCTTTTTTTTATTGACAGTAAAATGATAGTACACATTAACAGAGGCATATAGGAAAATATACAAATATTGCTGTTCATAATACAAAGATATGTGTTAGCCCTCAAAATTGTGGCTACACTATACAATGACGTCACGTGTAATAAAAATAAAACTTCTTTTTGGAAATAAACAGGACAAATGTCTAACCAATGGTAGTTTTTAATGAGGCCACGCCCACGCGACCGTTCCAGTCAACGGACAGTCACTCGGGAGGGAACCCGCGCTTCTGTTTAACGGGAATTAGTTCTTAAATATTGCTTAAATAATATTTAAAACGAGAAAAGTACGACTTGGACCAAGATAAAGTGGGTTAGTAGAACAGTGATGAATGTGATTTGTATCTACAAATGCTATTTCTGGGCGAATTCAAAAAGCTAAACTTATTCTAATTTTTCAGAACACCTTAAAGGGGCTGCACTTAAATTGTGGCACCTCAGGCTGTTATTTTTCAAAAATTTCTTTCCACCTTAAACGGTGAAACAAAATGAACCTACGATTAAGTTACTCAGGCCATGTTCGAAATGTTCATTCCACCTTAAAGGGCACAACGATGTAAGGCTAAAACGATTTATTCGCTAAAATTTTTGTTCCACATTAAACGGTTATCGCTAGCTAAATACTTCTGTGAGGCAAGGGTCTATTGCACCTTAAACGTGACGAGGTTGATTAAAGTTTTTCATTCCATCTTTTGGTGAAGCAGTTGAGTACTGACTCTTGACCAGGTGTTTAGATATTTTTTCAGAACTTATTCTTATTTATGAAAAAACCCGCATCCATGTAGCGGATAAAGATTTGCGTGATTTTCTCTGAATACAAAAGTCAGAATCAAAAAAGACTAACGTGTCAGATGTAATGAAACAGCGCCACTTTGTGGGTGAAGAGCTTTCTTTAATCAGTCATTTTTTTAATCTGCGCTCGGCGAATAAAAGCTTAATCAGCTTTTTCTAATCGAAGTTTTGAGAAGATGTATTGTATGATGTGAGGCTCATTTCTGCTACACATTGCTGCTTATTAATTAAAACAAATTATTTTTTCTTTGCTTGGTTATCCAGCTTTCTCATCTTAACACTTAAGTAAGATACTGAAACGTAATACTGCATTAGATTAATCCTCATTCATTAATTCATTCATATTCCATAACCACTTCATTAAAGGGTTGCTGTGGGTCTGGAACCCGCGATGTCACCGCTAGTACAACGGAGGGCACCTTTGGAAAATTTTCAATCACATACACACAACCAATCCACCTGCCAACATGTGTTTGTGTTTTTTGATTATAGAGGAAACCAGAGCACGTGCACAGAAGAAAACCATGTGGACATGGGGAGAAAACACACACAAACACAGGCACAACTACAGGCAGCCTTCGTGTGGCAGCAACTGTGTCTGATGTGCAACCATGATGCCATTAAACTGATTTCATATAAGTATTTATTTATTTATCATATGTCTGTGTTTTTATGTGTGTAGTTGTACGATTTTTACATTGTATGTATTTATTGATTTGAGTATTTAAATGTTTAGTTTCATTAATATTTTTTCTTAACTTTCCCACATTAAACATTCAGTTCAAATCTTTATCTGCAGTTGTGTAAAAATCGCTAATATATTTAAATTGCTAATATGCAATTTAAATTGCTTCCCTCTAGTATTTATGGACAATATTTTACAAATTTGTAGGAGTAGTGCATCCCACAGGATCAGTGGAATCAGAAGAGTCACTGACACAAGTGTATATTCTTCTGGCAGTCAGTTAAAGTGTGAGTCAATTGTTTTATAATGTTCCTACTCTTAGTGTTTAACTTGCTGAGTATTTCTTTAAACTGACTCAATTTACACAGGGTGATTTAGCCTGTACACCAACAAATTGCCTCCTACTCTTTTACTACAACAATTTTACAAGTAGTTTTACACCAGTGCGAATATGCCACTATTGGGTTGCCAGATTTTCACCTTCAGTCTTGTTTTAAACTACAATGTAAGGGATATGTTTGATAAATGTGTAGGGCTGAACAATTAATTATTTCAATAGCAAAAACTTTAATATGAAGGAGTGCAATATTCAGATCACAAAAGATACAATTTTAATAAAATCCTTTGTTACACAGGATTTACCAAAACTTAAAATGTCCAGTCAATTTTTAACAATTTTTAATTAGCTCTCAAAACAAACAAAGTGATTATCTAGGCTATTCAGGAGCTCTTTTTTAATCTACATATTCTGTACTAAATACCATAATTGTCACGGATCACGGGACGGACTGACAGAGGCGGACGCATTTGCTAAAACACGGTGAGATTTAATTTAACAAACGATATACCAAAACCAAGACAGACAACAGAGGAAACAACAATACTGGAAATTTAAACTAAACGACAGGACTTGGACTGGAGAGAAACAACAGGACATGAACAGGAACAAACAAAGGTGAAACAATACGACTGGGAAATTAAACAAAACGACATGACTCGACTAGACTTTAACTTGGACAGAGGAAAACAACAAGACTCGGTATATAGCAAAAGACACGACATGACTAGGGGAACCAACAGTACAATACGAAGTGAAATAAACGACAAACAGGACGTGAGACAAGAGGGCTCAAATACAAGACATAAATGAGACACACCTGGACAGATAACGAGGAGGACGGGTTAACAGATGACACAGACGAGGAGGCGGAACAAAGGCAGGACAAGGGCGGAGACAAGAACATAAACAAAACAGCGATGTGCTTAGAAAGAGCACATGACCGGGGAAAACAGACACGACAAGACGAGGGCGTGACAATAATAAATTTAGCTCTCCACCAAATATGTCATTATTATGTTGTACACTTCTGCGTAATGGTAAGTGAACCCAATTATAGCATCTTTCAAAATTATATGTTCAGTATTTCACATTTCATCTATTTCAAACATCAGTTAACTAAAAAAAACGGTGCAAATGTTATAGCAAACAAAATAAAACTACAACCGCAAAAATACAACCCCCCCAAAAAACAAACAAACAAACATGGACTTGTAATCATAGAACTCAAGAAAAAAAAACAAATTTATACTAACCAAACAACAATGCAGCCATATCAAAGGCTTCATTCTGCAAAATTCAGATTAAACAAATGAGATACCAATATTTACTGAAATAAAAAACGGAATGATCCTACAGATAAAACAAATCTTGTTCTATATAGGTGTACCAAAAGTCCTTAATTTTCTTTAAGGGTGTTATTAAACATGAATATCCAGAACATGGTCTGAATCAAGGTTCATGTTTTGTTGCACTGAATACATTTGATCCACTTAGTTTTGGTTTCACACTGCAGTTAATGAGCAGACTAAAGGGATTTATGTCCTGTCTTCATCACCTACGTGAGCTGAACCCCATAATTTACATTGTTTGGATTATGTGTCTGAATTAGCAGATTCATTTTTACAGTTTATTACTTCTACACATTTGTTGCTAAGCTCCAGCTTATATCTTATTTAAAGCAAAAAACACACATAATGCTTACATATATGCTCCTTATTTGCACTCGTTATACTTACTGTCTGAATAATGCTGTGTCCCTGAGGCTGACCAATTGACTTGAGCAGCTCGTACCAAAGACAATCACAGCATCTGTTGTTTGGACCTGTTGTGTATTGACTTTAATTCTAATTTACTAAACAAATTCACTAAAATTTGTTTAATTCACTAAACAAAAAGAAGTCAAATGAAATAGCTGAAAAAACAAAACAAAACAAAAAAACAATTTCAATGACCAAGGTACAATAACACACCAAATATGAACAATGTTCAAAAAATAAGAGCTCCCAGCAAAATTAGAAAAAAATATCCCATATTTTATACTGGAGCTTAACTTATGAGGGTAAAAAAATACAAAAACTAAACAATTGTTAATTAACTGTAATCATGGTAAAATGTACAAGTAATCGTGATATTGATTTGCGCTCGTATCGGCCAGCACTACTGCATGTTGTCTAGCAAAGGGTGTAGAGTTGGAAAGTATGGACATGTCTTTATAGCAATCCAGTGACAACTGAATTGTCCCTAGCAATTATTTTGGATGAAACACAATACATTAGTCCATTAGTGTTTAGTCAGTGTTTTTGGTACAAATAGTTAAGATCTCATCCTCTATGCTGGCTCCCAAACCCAAGCCGTTTTTCCCTGAAGTGTGAGGTTGTGTTTGTAGGGAGATAAAGTGCTGTAAACATGCTGCTGCGTGAGAGATGCCGTTCACATCAAGTCTCATATTGGCACAGTGCCACTAGCTACTTTGGTGTTTTAGGTCAACTTCAATTCAGCTCTTTTGGAAATTCAATATCTGTGCTTTTCACCAGTGCACTCACACCATAAAACTCAACATAGACGCGCAAGTGGAACTAACTGGCATTCTGTACTCCACTGACTTCAAATCTTTGAAGTATTATGACTTTAATCTCATGATTAATATGACATTATCTTCAAAATATTTGACTTTATGACATGGTATATAGTGTTTTTTAAACTGTGAGCTGGCGCTTTGATTAAAAAGTTTGAGGACCTCTGCTTTATACAAATAATTTTTGGGTTTTATAAATAAAGATGGTCTGATTATCTCAGACCTGAGTTTGAAAATCAAAGAAACAAAAAATATATAATTGAATACCAACATATTTTAATTTGCAAGATGTTTTGGGGAGATTGGAATTGTTTAAAAGAAGTTCAGGGGATAATGTAGTTTTGGCCATGACTGTAGATATATCAAATGAAACTCAACAGTAGCCGTTTTTGTTTGCTGTGTTGTAACAACTCTGTGGATGTTTTGTATTACCATTTTTTACCCTGTTCTCTAATAGTTAATTAAATTTTTTTAATTGCAGCTTTGAGAGGTGTCACATCCTGGCCAATCTTGTTTGTTTTCCCCCGCCATATGGCTCTGTCTGTCTGTTATTGTCCATGTCTCCGCCTTTGTTCCGCCTCCTTGTCATTTTCCCTCATTATCTGTGTCAGGTGTGTCTTGTTTGTTCATGTATTTAAGTTCCGTTGTTGTCACTTCCTTTGATCGGTCATTTGTTTTGAATGGTCTTGCTTGCTATGTTTCTAGTCGTGTTATTTCGTGTTTACCCTCAAGTTCGTTTGTGTTTGTTTTGTTATTTCATTAATAAATTATCTGTGTTGTAGCGAGTGCGTCCGCCTCCGTTAGTCCGCCCTTCACATCCCCCTGACAAGAGGATGTAGGGCATGAAATGCGTCTCTAATTTTTGCTTGATACTGCTATTTGTTAAAAAAAATGTTCAGCATTTTTCTTTGCTAGATAAACCAGCATTCCCATCTCATATAAGTGTTAATATCCTGAAATTAAATAGTACTTTCAACTAATCTTTAATTAATTTGTTCATCCATTTATTTTCTGTAATTGCTTCATCCTGGTCAGGGTTGCTGTGGGTCAGGAGCCTACCCAGAATCATGGGGCGCAGACCAGGACACACCCTAAACAAGGTGCCCATCCATCAAACTGGATATTCACCCAGTCACTAACACTCACAACTGTAAACAAATTTTCACATTCACCCAGTCACTCACACACACTTGAATAATTTTACACTTACACAGTCACATTGTCCACAGAACTGTGGACAATGTCACTTAATCCATCTTTTGAAACAATGTATCAAAAATAATTTTTCATGCAATGTCATATTTAATAAATTTACAAATACAAAAACACAATTCTGTGTTTTATAAATTAACAAGTTTATTTTTGTATGCTCTGGTTTCTTCCCACAGTTGAAAACCACATGTTAATATTGTTCCCAGAGTATGTTTTCTGTTCACAGATTTGGCTAATCAAGGGGCAGCACGGTGGCGCAGCAGGTAGTGTTGCAGTCACATAGCTCCAGGGTCCTGGAGGTTGTGGGTTCGATTCCCGCTTAGGGTGACTGTCTGTGAGGAGTTGGTGTGTTCTACCCGTGTCTGCGTGGGTTTCCTCTGGGTGCTCCGGTTTCCTCCCACAGTCCAAAAACACACGTTGGTAGGTGGATTGGTGACTCAAGTGTGTTAGTAGGTGAGTGTGTGTGTTGCCCTGTGAAGGACTGGTGCCCCCTCCAGGGTGTATTCCCGCCTTGCACCCAATGATTAAAGGTAGGCTCTGGACCTACTGTGACCCTGAATTGGATAAACGGTTACAGATAATGAATGAATGTTTATAATCATTTATTGCTAAAATGCTATTTGAACTAGAATCTGTGTCCACTTTTAAATGCACATTGTAAGACTTCTCATCCTCTCTTTCTCCTTCACTGAATTGTAGGTGAAATGCCTCCTGCAGGGTCAGTTGAAGAAGTGGTGGAAGCTTATGAATGCAAAAGTGTATTTTCTTCTGGCTGTAAGTGAAATCGTGAGTCACATGTCTTATAATGTTCCTAATCTGGTGTTTTCTTTTTTGAGTTTCTTTGCTAAACCATCCTTTTACACATGATAGTTTAGCTTGTGCAACAGCAAACTGCAACCCACACTTTTACTACAACAACTCCAAACTTTACAAATCAATTTACAACATCAGCAATATGATTGACCCAGTTATCCACCTTTCTGCCTGATTTAAGCTCCATTTAACAGGATCCACATGATGCATTTGTAGGGCTGAATGATTAATTGTTTTAGTATCAAGGGTGTAATATTCAATTCACAACATCTGCAGTTTCAATCATATGCTACATTAAACTTTTTCTCAAGCTCTAAATTACAAAATTGAAAATTTAAAATCAGCATTGCATTATTTCCCAGCAGAATCGCAATTAGATATTTTCTCTGTGTATTCAGCCCTGTAGTGTTAACCAAAATTTAAAATGTCAAGCTGAGTCCTTTACTACCTTGGCAGATTTATATCTAAATTGTGAATGCTGAGGGCCGTATGAAAGGCCGGATGTGGCCTGCAGGCCGTTAGTTTGTGACTGCTGAAATGATTCTTTAATACACTCACAGTGGGGAAGCTACCAGTGTTCCAGTATCAAAGGAACTCAGTGGTAGATAGAGGTAACAAGCTAAGTATTAACAACATTAATATTAGTGTTTCTTCTAGAATTGTTTTAGCAGTGGTGGCAGGCACCCTCAACATCACTGGCAAGAAAGACTGACTGTTCATTAACCCCCTGGAGCCTTTCAACCACGTCTGAGGTGATCTGACATGCCTTCATATTTTAACAAATTTCACCTACCTAAAATAGTTTGTTCCTAAAAATCTACACATACTAATTTGTAGCACAAACTCAGCAACAATAACATGAGAGATGTATGTATGCCATTCATCTGTTTTTGTGTAAATTAACTCTAAACTTGGATTTTCAAAGTTGCTGATATAATGTGAAAAAACACATTGTGAACATTTGTTTTCTTTATAGCTCTGAACTCTGTAGACATGGGTGTTGGCTACACACTGGTGTTTATAGCTTTCTGTTATTTAATTATTTTGCTATGAATTTGATGTGACACTGATTTTCTCATTACCTGAGGATCACACATTCATGAGATAGGTGTGAAACACAGGTGAGAAATCCTCTCCCTACTGTCAAAATTATATCCCATTAGCCCCACACCACCAATGAGACCAACTGAATAATTTGTAAATAGTGCTCTTTATTGATTTAGCAAAGGCACAGTCTACATATACATACATGAATACATATGAGCTTTAGACCACTGTTTGAAAGCAGCAGAGAACACCCAAATATTACTACAAGCCTTTTTCTTTTCCTTCTGTCAACTGGTCTCTTCACATTTACAAAACTTTTACCATCAGCTTCACAAATTCCATTGCTAGAAAATAGTACCGAAGTAGCGTAGCGTCGAAGAAAACCAACGCCAAACAATTCAAATATATTTCACTTACTCATCACAAAATTAAACTGTTCCTCCTCATGCAGCTGAAATGCGTGACTATGACATTTTGAAGCTCCGTGCTCAGTTTGAAAACACAGTCATGTGCATTTGTTTATATTACTAAATGAAAATTTTCACACGTTGTAATCCTTCAATAAGAGCGACCGGATTATCATGATATTTTCATATAATTACGAATTGGTGGGCCATCAAGGGACAAGGTCTTAGTCTCAGAGAGAGAAGTGATTTTTGTTACTTATCTTTCTATAACAACCAAGTAAAAGTAAATTTCTTTTCAACCTCAAAATAGACCTTTTATGTTTCTGGGACAAAAACGCACTGATTTGAAGTGTTTTGGCGCAAGCTCTGATTTTTCCTTCCGGCAGGATCTCCAACTCCAGAGGTTTCAAACTAAGACATTTTAACAGCCTGTTGAAAGCCTAGTGCAAACACCTGAATTTAGAAGCAGTGTCAAAATGTTTATAAGGAAGCTGCCCCTGCCTTTCATTATCTATGACTATACAAATTACATATATGTTTATACTGATATATTTAAATCAAGCTTCAATAAAAGCAACATTTTAATTTCCCATACTACACATTTGAATAAATTTGTTCATCCTCATACTCATTGTTCTCTACAGTTTTCTCTGCCTCTGCATCTATATCAACATAGTCATCATTGTCTGAGTCCTCTTCCTGATGGACAGTGGCTTCCTGATTTTCATAATCGTCTTCATTGTCCGTTTCATCCGCTGCATTCTCAATCCAGTATCTGACAGCGCCTGGGAAATGATTTTCAAAATACAATAACTTAAAAAAGAAAGAATTACTTGGTAAAGCAGGTTGTAACAGCAAAATGTCACGGCATAGCATTTTTAATGGTTTTAGCTATTTTCCCAACAGACAGAAGTTTTAGTGAGTGCCTGAGTTTATTTTAATTCCAACTACAATATTTGACATCTGAATTTTTCAGGATATTAGAGGGAACAAGAGGTTCCTGCTTTGATCACCTGCTTTGTTTTTCTTCATTGCTTTATTCACTTTGTCAGCATTTACATTGATGTAATCCTCTTCAGAACCATCTGAATCTTCACCATGGTGAAAAATGGCTTCTGCATTTTCGTAATCGTCTTCATCATCTGTCTCATACATTCCTCCAGTTGTTTCATACGTGTTTTTGTCACCTACAAAAGAATTGTGAGTGTGTGTGTAGATGGGGGTTGATTTCCTGATGTTAAATTGCAAGGGCTTTCTGTTTTTTTCTAAACTGAACACATACTTTGTTAATAATAAACAGCAAAGCCTCAAAAATGATTTCAGAAAAGTCTGTACTTACGATGTCTGGGATCCATCTTTACATCCATCTGATGAACTTCTTGTTTTTTGCTTCTCTTTATGAAGTAAATGATGATAGGCACTAATATGAGGAACAGTCCTGCTGACACTCCTGAGGCGATGATGGGAACAGGGGATGCTGCAGGAGAAATCACCATCAAAACTTACCCCACTTCAAATTTCTGACTTCACATTTAGGAGCATAAGAACTAATATTAGTACTTTATTAGACTTTACTTTTCACTGTGACGCTCAGTAATGGAGTGGAACTGGAGGTAAAGGTGCGTGTAGACACGGCTACTTCATAAACACAGCTGTAGTTTCCTTGGTGGGTGAAATTTGCCTCAGGAAAGAAGAAGGAGGCTGAGTGATTCACAGCTGACTGTGTTCTGGTGATGCTGGAACCACTGAACTCCAAGTGGAAGGATCCCCCTGGATACTGTGGCTCTGTGAAGCAGATGATGGAGAAGCTGTGTCCCCTGGTCATCTCTGAGCTTTGAAGCCACCAGTGGAAGTCTCCATCAGGAGAAGAACTGAAGGAGATGTTGGGCTGCAGCAGGTTCACTGAAAAACAAGAGGGACTCGAATATGAAACAGCAAATGATGGCTCAGATTTGACAGGAACTACAAACGAGACTCATCTTACCCACAACAGAGAAACTAACAGAGCTGCTCTGAGGAGAGCTGAAATCTCGACTGGAGACTCTGGTCTGGTACTGGCAGTAGTAAGACCCCTCATGAGCAAAGTCCACTTTTGTTAAACTGAAGGTGACTGAGGTCCCACTCTTGGTTTCTCTAAATGACCCAGAGCTCTTTATCAGAGAGAAGGATCCACCTGTGAACTTGGTTTCTACAGAGCAGCTGATATCAACCTTCTCTCCCCATGTGACCTCTTTTGGGGCCCACCCAGTCAGCCAGAGCTAATTCCCTGCATGCAATTGCACGAGTGGACTCACTGTTCTTTTGGACTTTTCCTCACAAACACCCATTCCCGTGAGTCGGATTCAGCAGTGAAGCGCAAGGTTAGGGCCAGTTGTCCCACATTGGGATGCTAAAAACTATTTTGAACTACGGTTTTGAATGTATATGTGATGTATATATGTTTTATTCCATATTTTTGATGTTAGACTGATAGGATGATGGTTTGTTTGAGACAGAAGCTCCACTGCTCTCTCTCTCTGTCTGCGGAGGGGCTGATATTTTATGGCTCCTAAACAGAGAATGCGCTTCTCATTGATAATCACATTTATCAATCCAATCAGCAGCCAGAGTTACTCTCCTTCAGTCAGTGTTTCAGCCAATGGAGTGACAGTCCCACTTACAGGAGTTTGTTTTGTGGCCGCGCTGACAGCAGGTTAGTACTGAAACACTGGGAACTTACAACTCTGCTTTTAGATAGCACTAATCTTAGAGTTGTGTCCTGGAGAAACTACATTTCATTCTCCCTCAACACATCCGTGATGACAATAAAGCTTCATTATACATACAAATCTCATTAGATAATTTTAAATTAAAGTAAGATATAACCAATCTTCTTAACAATATTAACAATTCTGACATTCCTTCATTTAAATTCAGAAAGTTGGCAACCTTAGATGTGATTGGAGTGCAATGGAGACACTGTGTAAAACGCACAACCAATAAACACCCCCCATAGCTGTGCCCAGGCCCACTCAAAGGTAAATTTCTGGCTATGCCACTGGTCCAGGAGTTCTGGCTTACTGGTTAAAACATAGTCCAACATTCACATGGAAATGAGACAGGTGATAATGTGCCATTATTTGGAATATGCTTTTTTTTTTTTTTTTTTTAAGTGCTGTAGAAATCAATTTCAGATACTTATATTGAAGGGGTCTAAAACATTAGATGAGATGTGTCTTACCCACAACAGAGAAACGGACAGAGCTGCTCTGAGGAGAGCTGAAATCTCGACTGGAGACTCTGGTCTGGTACTGGCAGTAGTAAGACCCCTCATGAACAAAGTCCACTTTTGTTAAACTGAAGGTGACTGAGGTCCCACTCTTGGTTTCTCTAAATGACCCAGAGCTCTTTATCAGAGAGAAGGATCCACCTGTGAACTTGGTTTCTACAGAGCAGCTGATATCAACCTTCTCTCCCCATGTGACCTCTCTTGAGGAATGGAGAGAGATGCGTGGAGTGGGTAGAGTTACTGGAAAATGAAAGTGTTTACAATAAGAAAAAGCAAATCCAGTTAATTTATATCGTATAACTTAATGTAATTTCATAATAGGTTGAAATGTTTCCAGATTAATGAGAATGAAAGCAGTGATTTCTAAATGTTCTTTGAATATTAAACTGGTCAATTAAGTTTAGACTGCAATGGTAAGGTGTAGTAAAGGAAAACCGTGGAATCGTGAAGACGAGCAGGTATAAAATATTGTAATGCTAATTATCCCTGGTGATATTAAGCATGTCTCATCATAAAATACAAAATTCTCATCACATTCCTGCAGATCTGGCAGCATCTCCATCAATGCCCGACCCATCAACAACCAGGATGTGAACCAACATCCATCATCATTTGTTCTTGAGGGGGAGAAGCGGAGAGTGAGTCCCTTAACACCTGACCTGAGCCTACTAAACGCAGCCAGGGACTGGCAGATGTGAGTTGATCTGGAGCAAAGGCTTATTTTCCCTCCAGACATCGCAATGACCTCTCTGCAGCCAAACCGCGTCCTCTGGTCTAATTCCTCTAGATGTGCATATATAATCGAGCTGACAGTACTCTGGGAAGATACCTTCGAGGAAGCTAATGAGCAGAAAAAGCTTTGGTACTCCAACTTAGCAGTGGAGGCAGAGGATGGAAGATTAAGGTGTGCCAGATGGAGGTAGGGTGCAGGGGTTTTGTAGCCAGAACAACAGCAGAGCTTCTTAGGGAGATTGGAGTCAGGGGACAGGCTCATAGTTGAGCAAGCAAAGAGCTTATCGACATGGCCGAGAGGACCAGTCACTGGCTGTGGATGAAAAAAAAATAACATCTGGGCTGTTAAGGCAAACAGATCAACTCAGATACACACACCCAGGCTTGATCAATCTGTGGTGGGTCTGCCCCAGCTGATGGTGTCTTGTGATAGATGGCTGAAACATCCTGTGTTGCTCTGGTACACAACTGATGATGTGTCCCAGTGGAGAATCCTAGTAATCCTAGTCCAAATGGGGCTCAGGCTTAGTGGATAACTAATCAGACTGACTTAAAACATTATTCAAAGGTAATGTGGAAATGAGGTGATAATCTTTAATTAATTGTAATAGAATTGGTTGTTTAATGTTCTGTAGAAATCATTTTAGGTATTTATATTGAAGGGATCTAAAACATGAGACAAACTCTCAGTAGGGAATCTGTAAAATTCAGATGTCTTACCTACAACAGAGAAACGGAGAGAGCTGCTCTGAGGAGAGCTGAAATCTCGAGTGGAAACTCTGGTCTGGTACTGGCAGTAGTAAGACCCCTCATGAACAAAGTCCACTTTTGTTAAACTGAAGGTGACTGAGGTCCCACTCTTGGTTTCTCTAATTGACCCAGAGCTCTTTATCAGAGAGAAGGATCCACCTGTGAACTTGGTTTCTACAGAGCAGCTGATATCAACCTTCTCTCCCCATGTGACCTCTTTTGGGGCCCACCCAGTCAGCCAGAGCTAATTCCCTGCATGCAATTGCACGAGTGGACTCACTGTTCTTTTGGACTTTTCCTCACAAACACCCATTCCCGTGAGTCGGATTCAGCAGTGAAGCGCAAGGTTAGGGCCAGTTGTCCCACATTGGGGTGCTAAAAACTATTTTGAACTACGGTTTTGAATGTATATGTGATGTATATATGTTTTATTCCATATTTTTGATGTTAGACTGATAGGATGATGGTTTGTTTGAGACAGAAGCTCCACTGCTCTCTCTCTCTGTCTGCGGAGGGGCTGATATTTTATGGCTCCTAAACAGAGAATGCGCTTCTCATTGATAATCACATTTATCAATCCAATCAGCAGCCAGAGTTACTCTCCTTCAGTCAGTGTTTCAGCCAATGGAGTGACAGTCCCACTTACAGGAGTTTGTTTTGTGGCCGCGCTGACAGCAGGTTAGTACTGAAACACTGGGAACTTACAACTCTGCTTTTAGATAGCACTAATCTTAGAGTTGTGTCCTGGAGAAACTACATTTCATTCTCCCTCAACACATCCGTGATGACAATAAAGCTTCATTATACATACAAATCTCATTAGATAATTTTAAATTAAAGTAAGATATAACCAATCTTCTTAACAATATTAACAATTCTGACATTCCTTCATTTAAATTCAGAAAGTTGGCAACCTTAGATGTGATTGGAGTGCAATGGAGACACTGTGTAAAACGCACAACCAATAAACACCCCCCATAGCTGTGCCCAGGCCCACTCAAAGGTAAATTTCTGGCTATGCCACTGGTCCAGGAGTTCTGGCTTACTGGTTAAAACATAGTCCAACATTCACATGGAAATGAGACAGGTGATAATGTGCCATTATTTGGAATATGCTTTTTTTTTTTTTTTTTTTTTTTTTTTTTTTTAAGTGCTGTAGAAATCAATTTCAGATACTTATATTGAAGGGGTCTAAAACATTAGATGAGATGTGTCTTACCCACAACAGAGAAACGGACAGAGCTGCTCTGAGGAGAGCTGAAATCTCGACTGGAGACTCTGGTCTGGTACTGGCAGTAGTAAGACCCCTCATGAACAAAGTCCACTTTTGTTAAACTGAAGGTGACTGAGGTCCCACTCTTGGTTTCTCTAAATGACCCAGAGCTCTTTATCAGAGAGAAGGATCCACCTGTGAACTTGGTTTCTACAGAGCAGCTGATATCAACCTTCTCTCCCCATGTGACCTCTCTTGAGGAATGGAGAGAGATGCGTGGAGTGGGTAGAGTTACTGGAAAATGAAAGTGTTTACAATAAGAAAAAGCAAATCCAGTTAATTTATATCGTATAACTTAATGTAATTTCATAATAGGTTGAAATGTTTCCAGATTAATGAGAATGAAAGCAGTGATTTCTAAATGTTCTTTGAATATTAAACTGGTCAATTAAGTTTAGACTGCAATGGTAAGGTGTAGTAAAGGAAAACCGTGGAATCGTGAAGACGAGCAGGTATAAAATATTGTAATGCTAATTATCCCTGGTGATATTAAGCATGTCTCATCATAAAATACAAAATTCTCATCACACTCCTGCAGATCTGGCAGCATCTCCATCAATGCCCGACCCATCAACAACCAGGATGTGAACTGACACCCATCATCATTTGTTCTGGAGAGGGAGAAGCTGAGAGTGAATGCCTCAACACCTGACCTGAACCTACTAAATGCAGCCAGGGACTGGCAGATGTGAGTTGACCTGGAGCAAAGGCTTATTTTCCCTCCAGAGATCGCAATGACCTCTCTGCAGCCAAACCTCGTCCTCTGGTCTAATTCCTCTAGATGTGCATATATAATCGAGCTGACAGTACTCTGGGAAGATGCCATTGAGGAAGCTAATGAGAAGAAGAAGCTTCGGTACTCCAACTTAGCAGTGGAGGCAGAGGACAGAGGATGGAAGATTAAGGTGTGCCCGATGGAGGTAGGGTGCAGGGGTTTTGTAGCCAAAACAACAGCAGAGCTTCTTAGGGAGATTGGAGTCAGGGGACAGGCTCATAGTTGAGCAAGCAAAGAGCTTATCGACATGGCCGAGAGGACCAGTCACTGGCTGTGGATGAAAAAAAAAAACATCTGGGCTGTTAAGGTAAACAGATAAACCCAGACACACACACCCAGGCTTGATCAATCTGTGGTGGGTCTGCCCCAGCAGATGGTGTCTTGTGATAGATGGCTGAAACATCCTGTGATGCTCTGGTAAATAACTGATGATGTGTCCCAGTGGAGAATCCTAGTAATCCTAGTCCAAATGGGGCTCAGGCTTAGTGGCTAACTAATCAGACTGACTTAAAACATTATTCAAAAGTAATGTGGAAATGAGGAGATAATCTTTAATTAATTGTAATAGAATTAGTTGTTTAATGTTCTGTAGAAATCATTTTAGGTATTTATATTGAAGGGATCTAAAACATGAGACAAACACTCAGTAGGGAATCTGTAAAATTCAGATGTCTTACCTACAACAGAGAAACGAACAGAGCTGCTCTGAGGAGAGCTGAAATCTCGACTGGAGACTCTGGTCTGGTACTGGCAGTAGTAAGACCCCTCATGAACAAAGTCCACTTTTGTTAAACTGAAGGTGACTGAGGTTCCACTCTTGGTTTCTCTAAATGACCCAGAGCTCTTTATCAGAGAGAAGGATCCACCTGTGAACTTGGTTTCTACAGAGCAGCTGATATCAACCTTCTCTCCCCATGTGACCTCTCTTGAGGAATGGAGAGAGATGCGTGGAGTGGGTAGAGTTACTGTAAAAGGAAAGTTTTAAATTAAAATGTATTATTATTTGTTTACAATAAGAAAAAGAAATTCCAGTAAATTCATATTGTATAACTTTATGTAATTTAGTAATAAGTTGAAATGTTTCCAGATTAATGAGAATGAAAGCAGTGATTTCTAAATGTTCTTTGAATATTAAACTGGTCAATTAAGTTTAGACTGCAATGGTAAGGTGTAGTAAAGGAAAACCGTGGAATCGTGAAGACGAGCAGGTATAAAATATTGTAATGCTAATTATCCCTGGTGATATTAAGCATGTCTCATCATAAAATACAAAATTCTCATCACATTCCTGCAGATCTGGCAGCATCTCCATCAATGCCCGACCCATCAACAACCAGGATGTGAACCAACATCCATCATCATTTGTTCTTGAGGGGGAGAAGCGGAGAGTGAGTCCCTTAACACCTGACCTGAGCCTACTAAACGCAGCCAGGGACTGGCAGATGTGAGTTGATCTGGAGCAAAGGCTTATTTTCCCTCCAGACATCGCAATGACCTCTCTGCAGCCAAACCTCGTCCTCTGGTCTAATTCCTCTAGATGTGCATATATAATCGAGCTGACAGTACTCTGGGAAGATACCTTCGAGGAAGCTAATGAGCAGAAAAAGCTTTGGTACTCCAACTTAGCAGTGGAGGCAGAGGATGGAAGATTAAGGTGTGCCAGATGGAGGTAGGGTGCAGGGGTTTTGTAGCCAGAACAACAGCAGAGCTTCTTAGGGAGATTGGAGTCAGGGGACAGGCTCATAGTTGAGCAAGCAAAGAGCTTATCGACATGGCCGAGAGGACCAGTCACTGGCTGTGGATGAAAAAAAAATAACATCTGGGCTGTTAAGGCAAACAGATCAACTCAGATACACACACCCAGGCTTGATCAATCTGTGGTGGGTCTGCCCCAGCTGATGGTGTCTTGTGATAGATGGCTGAAACATCCTGTGTTGCTCTGGTACACAACTGATGATGTGTCCCAGTGGAGAATCCTAGTAATCCTAGTCCAAATGGGGCTCAGGCTTAGTGGATAACTAATCAGACTGACTTAAAACATTATTCAAAGGTAATGTGGAAATGAGGTGATAATCTTTAATTAATTGTAATAGAATTGGTTGTTTAATGTTCTGTAGAAATCATTTTAGGTATTTATATTGAAGGGATCTAAAACATGAGACAAACACTCAGTAGGGAAACTGTAAAATTCAGATGTCTTACCTACAACAGAGAAACGGACAGAGCTGCTCTGAGGAGAGCTGGAATCTCGACTGGAGACTCTGGTCTGGTACTGGCAGTAGTAAGACCCCTCATGAACAAAGTCCACTTTTGTTAAACTGAAGGTGACTGAGGTCCCACTCTTGGTTTCTCTAAACGACCCAGAGCTCTTTATCAGAGAGAAGGATCCACCTGTGAACTGGGTTTCTACAGAGCAGCTGATATCAACCTTCTCTCCCCATGTGACCTCTCTTGAGGAATGGAGAGAGATGCGTGGAGTGGGTAGAGTTACTGGAAAAGGAACGTTTTTAATTAAAATTTACTATAATTCGTTTACAATAAGAAAAAGAAATTCCAGTTAATTTATATCGTATAACTTAATGCAATTTCATAATAGGTTGAAATGTTTCCAGATTAATAGGAATGAAGGCAGTGATTTCAAAATGTTCTTGAATATTTAACCTGGTCAATTAAGTTTAGGCTGCAATAGTAATGTGTAGTAAAGGAAAACCATGGATTCGTGGAGACAGGTAGATATAAACTATTGTAACTTTCTTACTAATTATCCCTTGTGACATTAAGCATGTCTCATCATATTCAAAATACAAAATACTCATCACAATCCTGCAGATCTGGCAGGATCTTCCTTAGTCCAGGAGTTCTGGCTTAGTGGCTAACTAATCAGTCTGACTTAAAACATTATTCAAGTATCATATGGAAATGAGACAAAATTAAGTGATAATCCTTCATTAATTGCAATTGTTTTAACATTCTGTAGAAATAAACATTAGATACTTGTATTGAAAGGGTCTAAAACATTAGACAAACTCTCAGTAGGGAAATTGTAAAATTCAGATGTCTTACCCACAACAGAGAAACTAACAGAGCTGCTTTGAGAACTGAAATCTCGAGTGGAAACTCTGGTCTGGTACTGACAGTAGTAAGACCCCTCATGAACAAAGTCCACTTTTGTTAAACTGAAGGTGACTGAGGTCCCACTCTTGGTTTCTCTAAATGACCCAGAGCTCTTTATCAGAGAGAAGGATCCACCTGTGAACTGGGTTTCTACAGAGCAGCTGATAGTAACCTTCTCTCCCCATGTGACCTCTCTTGAGGGATAAAAAGAGATCCGTGGAGTGGGTAGAGTTGCTGGAAAAGGAACAGATTTTGTTATAACAAAGGAAAAATCAGGAATTTCGTTTTATTTTATTAACTTGATAAAATGTTTCAAAGTGACACATCGCTCTATATAAAACTGATTAAAGTTCAAATGTTCATTGTGCGGTACAGCAAGGTAAAAAAGGTTAAAAAGGTTCAGATCAATCTTTTGTGGTACATTTCTTATCATGTTAACCATTTATTCACAATCACTCACACTCACTCCTAAGGATACTTTTGAGTAGCCAATCCACCTACCAGCATGTGTTTTTGGACTGTGGGAGGAAACCAGACCATCTGGAGGAAACCCGCTTAGGCAGTGACCCGAGGCGGGTCACATATTGACTAGATGAATGCCACTGACACCAGTGATTTCCAAATATTCTGTGAGTAATTATACTAGTTCATTTGGACAGTGTATAATAAAGGAAAGTATTTGTCAAAAAAACAAATAGAGTAAGAGATTGTGTATCTGTTATTCTTTCTTAGTCTCAACTCTCAACTCTCAACTTTATTTATAGAGCACTTTAAAAAACACCAACAGTTAAAACAAAGTGCTGTACAAAAGATGTTTATAAAACAAACTAAAACAAAATAAAATAACCAATAATGAAAAATAAATAACTTAAATAAAAACAACACTAATAAAATTAATAAAAGAAAACAAACGTCTCATGCTGAGTTGAAAGCCAAGGAATAAAAATGGGTTTTAAGATAAGTTTTAAAAACCGAAAGTGAAGAAGCCTGCCTAATCTGTAATGGTAGGCTATTCCACAGTTTCGGCGCAGCAATTGAAAAAGCTCTATCTCCTCTGAGCTTACGTTTTGACCTCGGCACCTCCAGGAGCAGCTGATCAGCTGACCTGAGGTACCGAGCAGAGACGTGGGGGTGTAGCAGCTCAGTGAGGTAAGGTGGGGCGAGTCCATTTAAAGATTTGAAAACAAATAAAAGAATCTTAAAATGTACTCTAAAATGCACAGGCAACCAGTGGAGAGAGGCCAGAATGGGAGTGATATGTTCCCTCTTATGTGATCCCGTTAAGAGTCGGGCAGCAGCATTTTGCACCAATTGGAGACGTCTGAGGGAGGACTGGCTGACTCCAAAATACAGTGCATTGCAGTAATCCAATCGGGATGTGATGAAGGCATGGATTACTGTTTGAAAGTGCTCGTAAGAGAGAATTGGCTTCACCTTTGCCAGCTGCCTCAGGTGGAAAAAGCTGGACCTAACTACTGTGCCTATTTGGCGGTCCAATTTAAAATCACTGTCCATCTTAAAACCCAAATTTAAGATAGTTGGCTTCACATACAAAGTCAAGGGGCCCAAATCAACTGGAGGGGCTTCACAGGGACCACTGGGACCAAACACCATCACTTCTGTTTTGTTGTCGTTAAAATGTAAAAAATTTAAAGCCATCCAGTCTTTAAATGTCATTGAGACATAACAACAGTGGTTTAATTGAGAAAGCATCTTTCTTCTTTAAAGGGACATATATCTGGCTGTCGTCAGCATAACAGTGAAATGCAATGCCATGTTTTCTCAAGATAGAGCCCAATGGGAGCAGATAAAGTGAGAAAAGGAGGGGTCCTAAGATTGAGCCCTGTGGAACTCCATATGATAGGGGAACTGAGGAGGATTCTGAGCCAGCAAAACTCACACACAAAGTTCTGTCCGTCAGATAGGACCTAAACCAGTCCAAAGCACTACCACAAATGCCGACTAGATGCTGCAAGCGGGAAACTAAAATGTTGTGATCCACTGTGTCAAAAGCAGCAGTTAGATCCAGCAGGACAAGAATTGCATGGTCCCCAGAATCATTGGCCAGGAGAATGTCATTAAAAACCCTGAGCAACGCTGACTCTGTACTATGCAAGGTTTTAAAACCAGACTGAAAAACCTCCAGAATATTATGCTCATCCAAAAATAATTTCAGTTGAGCATAAACAACTTTCTCCAAGATCTTTGAAATAAAAGGCAGCTTGGAAATAGGCCTATAATTAGCCAATACTGTATGGTCGAGGCCAGGTTTCTTGAGCAGGGGTAGTACTACAGCATGTTTAAAACTCACAGGAACAACACCAGAAGACAGGCTGCTGTTAATAATGGCCAGAACCTGCTGCCCTAGAGTATGAAAAATCTCTTTAAGAAAGTGAGGAGGCAAAACATCACAAGGAGAACCTGAGGGCTTTAAATGGCCCACCACATCCTCCAAGTGCGACAGAGTCACCGGCTCAAACCTATCAAACACAGCCAAGCAAGGGGCAGAGTCAGAGGGGTCAACAGCAGGAGCTGTGATAAGAGCTCTTGCAGTAACAATCTTATCAATAAAAAAGTGCAGAAAGTCATTACACATGTCAGGAGATGCTTCCAAACAGACAGGCTGAGGGGCCTTAAGAACAGAGTCAATGGTTTTAAATAACACACGTGGCTTATGACAATTTGCCATAATAATATTTGACAAGTGTTCTCTCTTAACCTCTTCGATGGTGCTCTGGTAAGAACGCCAGCAGTCTTTTAACATTTGAAATGAAACCTGCAGCTTATCCTTTTTCCATCGGCGTTCAGCTCTGTGACACTTCTGCTTTGCTGCACGCGCTCGGTCATTGAACCAGGGCTCAGGTTTAACTTTGGGCTGTTTCGTTCTTAATGGAGCCACTGAGTTCAGTATGATTCGGCAGGAGGAGTGAAACCAGGAGCTGAGCTCCTCCGTATTAACACAGGCTGAGTCAGGAAGAGGACAAAGCTGGTCGAAAGCGCAGGTGAACTGACCGGCAGTGAAAGAGTTAAAACTCCGACCAAGCCGAGCAGGAGCGCAAGGTTTAAAAGCAGCACAGGAGAAAACAACATCAAATAAAACAGGCATGTGATCAGAAAACCCACTATCATGGATCTCTAAATTTAACACAGACAGCCCATAAGAAAGAACAAGGTCTAAGGTATGTCCATGTTCATGTGTGGGCCCGGACACATACTGCACTAAATTAAAAGAGTCGATGTTAACAAAGTCCTTCACCAGCGGTTTATCTGGACAGCACACGTGAATGTTAAAGTCCCCGACGATAAGGATGCGATCATATTTCGGCATATGTCCCGCCAAAAAATCAGAAAAGTCATTTATGAAATCCTTATTGTATTTAGGGGGTCGATAGATGACAGCACACAGCACCGGGTCAGAGCGGCCCACCTCAAATAAAGTGACCTCAAAACTGGAAAATGAGGGTGATACAGCGCGCTGTTTACATTTAAAATTATTTTTAAAAACAGTCGCCGTTCCTCCTCCTCGGCCTGACGTCCGCGGGGTATTGAAATAACCACAGACAGCCGGCAGAAGTTCAACGAGAGCACTGTACTCACCAGCACCAATCCAAGTCTCTGTCACAAAAAGAAAATCCAGGCTTTGAGAAGAGAAGAAGTCCCTCAGGATAAAAGTTTTATTTGCCAGTGATCTGGCGTTCACAAGGCCGATCCTGGCAGGAGCTGAGGCCTGTGCTTTAGACAGATTAGGAGCACGAAGCGGCGTCCTCAGGTTGCGGGGAAAAGCAGGGGCGGCGGGGACGGGATCCCTCATCCAGGCCGATGACAGGTACCAGGGAGATGCTGATGGGCTCCAGGAAACGCCAGGACACCACGAATTGGGGGGATAATCCACGTCGTGGCCGGGAACTGGATGACGATTGTGAGAGGTAGACCTTTAGTTTCACTAGCCGACCGCCACGTTTACCGCGGCGACGCTTTCGCTGAAGGCCGAGGCCCGGCGCAGGTGATTCGGAATACACGATAGGTGCGGGGGCACAGGATTCTGTCCACTATGATTAAAAACACCTACATCACAGGTATTATATCTAAGATCCAGGAGAAACTGGCGATCATACACCAGTAGAGACTTCACATGTGAAGTGCCAAAGCTTAGCAACACTAACAACACAAGGCAAAGTGAGAGCAGCAGACGGCCAGCCACACACACCGGCGCCATCTTGATCCTAGTATCTACAACAGAGATAGTCCATGTCCCTGGTCAAATAATTTAAGAAGTAATACTTTGATCTCTTGCCTCCAGATCAAGCTGAATCCTCCTTAGGTCAAGTACTTCTAGTCCATTATTAATCTGTACACAACCCAAGAACTCAGCAGTAATATAATCCATTAGAATTTTTGCGGTGTCTCAGTCTCACCAAGAATACAAACCCAAGTACTTCTCATTCTACAATCATAAAATGTTTTTGGGAAAATGACCATTCCTAAAGCCTCCTTAAAATCTTACTATACTTTCTTTCTCTGTGTTCCTATTTCATGACTGGGCACCTCAGTCTCCTGCCTGTTCCTCATTTTTCTCTTTTAGTTTCATTTCTTCATAAAGAGGAGGTCTGGCCTTCTGATAATAAGAAGCAACTAGAAATACATTCTCTCCTCTAATTGAACAGGATAGTCTCAAACTACAAGTGTATGTTAAACACATAATTAAAAAAATGCCTTGTACAATAGACTTTAAATATGCAGACACCAATGACTGTAAATAAAATGGAGAGCAAAATGTCTCATAACGCTGAAGTCAGCACAGGTTTAGTGGCTGGTTGCTGGATGATGTAAAACTGCCTTTCATCATGTTTTTTGTGGCAAAGCAGCCCATTTTCAATCTCATTTTTCTCCTCTAAAATGTTTGTCTCCCAGTTTTCCCTGTGCTAACTTTTATTTTCTCCCAGGCATTTTTTTTATTTTTTGCTATTTCATGACAAGGTGGATTTATACTGAGGACTGAAGTGATTGACAGCCTTTGCTGGTCTGAGACTGTCTGCAGCAGCTGTCCCTTTCTCACTGACCTTTTCAAGACTGGCATATTTGTAGTAGATCTGTTAGGCAGCTAATTAGATATAATTTATTATATCTATCACATATTTAATTACAATTATCTTATGACTATTACATTTACACAGTCCTGTCATGTTCTGCTGTTGGTTGCACTAACAGAAACACTGAACAATTCTCATGCACTTCTCATCTTCAGAAACTTCTTATCACTTTCCTTTAAAAGGTGCAGCATTTACTGGCGTTTACCACCTTTCCATTCCAATTATTTTATATTTTTTTAATTGACAGAAATATGACAACAGCAGCAATATAATCATTAAAGAGAATGTGAAAAAACATACTTTACCTGAGCACGCAACACTAGCGTCTTCACCATGACTACAGTCGTGTTTATTAATTCCAATATTACTGCATGCTGTAATGGATTTTTCACTTCCAGAACATCCAACTTCATCCAGAAGAATTTGACCACTTCCCTGACCAAAGTGGGCACCGTGAGGGGCACTGATCGCTCTCCCACATCCCATCTGTCTGCACACCACCGCTGCATCATTTATGTCCCAGTTGTCGTCACACACCGTTTCCCACTGGTCGTTATGATACACCTCCACTCTACCAGAGCAGTAGCTTGTTCCATTAACCAGCCTGATATTGCCTGATTTGCAAAATAATATGTTATTTTATTTATTTTATTATTTGTAACAAAAAGAAGCAAAAACAACAGAACTTGTTTGACAGTAAACAAATATACAGAAAGTAAAGTATAAATCATTACGAAAGTTTGTATTTTATGGAAGTTTGCAGAAAATGAATTAAGTGTTCTTTCTGTGTGCTTTTTTTTTTTAAATTTGTTGTCTTAGTTCATTTCTAAGAAGTTGATTTTATTTTATGGTGGCACAGTGGTGCAAGTGGTGTCCTTGAGGAGTTTGGCGTGACTTCCCTCTGTGTCCTTGGGTGGATGGACAGCAAAAGTGTCCACAGGTGTGAGTGAGTGAACATGTGAGTGTGTGATGCCCTGTTAAGGACTGGTACTCTGTGCAGGGTGTACTCCTGCCTTGTGCCCAATGATTCCAGACACACTGTGATTGTATTTTTTCAAATAAATTTTTTTGTGTTTATTATTGAAATTAGGACACAATTGTATCATAATCAGATCTGTTTAGGCTGATGTAAATAGGGAGCCGTGTGTGTGTGTTTTGAGATTCGAGCTTGTAACTTCAGTGTTACGCACATATGTATGAACTGTGTGTGTCCACACCTCTGGCATGTGAAACCTCATTGATAAAAATAATCTTGCAAAAATTGTAATCACTCATACGCAGAATATTTCAGGTTACATATCTGAAAATTGTGTGTAATTTTGCGACTTTACTACTTTTTCTTTACTACTATTTCTCATCTCTCATCTCATCTTCTTTTTCCGCTTTTCCATTTCAGGGTCACAGTGACTACTACTATTTCACAAACATGAAATTTCATATATTTAATTTTATAACGTGCACACAATAGGTGATATACAACTATAGATTGTGAAGATATTTTACTTTGCTAGTATGTCAGGCTTTTGCCCTGTTTTGGTTTTTCCTCTTCTCTTTTGTTTCCTTGCTGACTGTCATTTGCTTCTTAACACATGATTCTGCTTTGTTTAGTACTTGTCTCTGTATTAGCGCTGCCTTAGTCCCCACTTTGTCATTAGTGTTCCCACTTGTGCCTTCTTTGTGGCCCTACACTTTCGTTATTTTTCCCAGGTGTTTCTTGTCTATGGTCCTGTGTATATATAGCCCTTTGTTTTCCTTTGTTAGGAAGCTTGAATTTGGCTTCTTAAACTAGCATTACATTTTTACAGATGCATGCAGGTGCATGAAACCCATCAGATATCTGCCTCAGCCCAACGTTTACTATATCATTTACACATTGATACTGTTTTTTTGAATAATTAGTGTAGAAGAAAAAAGATGAAAATAAAGCCAAGCAAATTATGTTTTAGATAATGATTAATGTTTTTAAAATAAAGGGTTACTAAAACATAATTTTATGCACAAGAGAAACAATTTGATAAAAGCTGTTACTTTAAATTATTTGTATAAAATGAGGTGATGCAACATGACCATTACAGTGTTTTGAAATGAGAATGATTTTCTTTACCTGAGCACACAACACTCGCGTCTTCACCATGACTACAGTCGTGAATGTTAAATCCTCTGTGACTGCATGATGTAATGGAGCTTTCACTTCCAGAACAACCAACATCATCCAGAAAAATTGGACCACTTCCCTGACCAAATCTGGCACTATGAGGGGCACTGATCGCTTGGCCACATCCCATCTGTCTGCACACCACCGCCGCATCATTCATGTCCCAGCTGTCATCACACACTGTTCCCCACTGGCCGTTATGATACACCTCCACTCTACCATAGCAGACGCCATTGCCATTGGCAAGCCTCATGTTTATGGCATCTGTCACAAATGGAGAATTTGAGCTGTTTAAGGCAGATGCTTTGTTTCTATAGACTAGTACATAGAATTGATTACTTAAAATCCTAATTTTACATGAATTACAGCAAATTTATACAATGAACATAGTTTGGTATTTAGTAAACTTCCTCTACATACTTATTTCTGTTTTTAAATAGAAACTTACCAGCCAACCAGGTCTCTCCAACAGCACTGACTACTGAAATAAAGAAGATATTTTAAGCAGTGATAAAAGAAAATTTTTTTCCCAAGAAAGTTTGCTCATTTTATGTCCAGCAAATTATGTCCAGGCATTTCATTCACTGTATGATCTAATGTTTCTTGACATTACTTTTCTTTATATATTCATTTCATTCATTATCTTTAACTGCTTATCCAATTCAGGGTTGAGGTGGGTCCAGAACCTACCTGGAATCATTGGACGCAAGGCGGGAATACACCCTGGAGGGGGCGCCAGTCCTTCACAGGGCAACACAGACACACACACACATTCACTCACACCTACGGACACTTTTGAGTCGCCAATCCACCTACCAACATGTTTTTGGACTGTGGGAGGAAACCGGAGCACCCGGAGGAAACCCAGGCAGACACAGGGAGAACACACCAACTCCTCACAGACAGTCACCCGGAGCGGGAATCAAACCCACAACCTCCAGGTCTCTGTCAAAACGGTGTTTATCTATCGACTTTGAAGCTGCTTCGCTATGTGCCTTTCCCTCAAGTGTAGAGTTTCTATAGTGGATTTCATGTTTGTAAATGTTTAAAAATAAAATTCTCACAGAGTTTTTAAAAGCAATTTTATGTAATTTCCTAAAACTTTGAAGCAGCCACCACAGCACCAAAATATATGTAGCAGAAAAACTCCTTTAAACCTACACAGACCTAGGAGCCAACACATCCATGTGGTGGCATGCAATTTTTTTGTTTTGATCAAACCATGAGGAATTTTTTATTTTTATGCCAGTTTAATAATAAGAATCTTTTGCTAGTATGGACCACACCCATAGAGGCTGAAATGGGGAGGTGAACTCTTAATTTTATAATGTGCACACAATAGGTGATACACGACTATAGATTGTGAAAATATTTTACTTTGCTAGTATGTCAGGCTTTTGCCCTGTTTTGGGTTTTCCTCCCCTTTTTTGTTTCCTTGCTGACTTTCATTTGCTTTGGGGAGGAATTCAGGGTGGCTTATGAATGTGTATAAAGCCGGACCTCACATTGGATAGATGAATACAAGAAAAGGGTGGAGGTGGGAGCAAGTTTGTCTGACACGGGAATGGCGTGAATTTGCAGGGTATATATAGGGCTGAGAGGAGGAGTTTGGGCGTCGTCCTACTCCCAAAGTTATGTTATTACATAACAATTATTTGTATGGCAGCTTTCATTAATAAATGCAGCATTAAGTGGTTTACAGATTTTCTACAAGAAAAAAAAAACTATTAAACTGTAAGCACAATTAAATCATAATTTTAAATGAAAGTGAAAAAAGAATAGAAAGTAAATAAAGAGGAAAAATATATTTTAAAGGAAAATCTCCTTCTTCATTTGGATGTTCCCGTCAGGGGTTACCATAGGGCATCCACCAATCTGCACCATCAATTTTGCACAGTTCTACACTGAATGCCCTTCCTGACACAACTCTCCTCATTTGTCCAGCATTTGGGATCGGCACTGCAATGAGATGCTTTCCAGTGATTAGGTACACTAAGTATATTCTTTAGGAAAATAAGTAATAAAAATGAGAAATAATGTTGATGCAATGTTAAAGTGGCCAAAATATCACTAGATGAATTGTGATTTAAACAGAAATGTTTTAAGGCTCTTTTTTCATTTATTAATGTGCTCCTTGGATCTGTGGTCGATGAAAAAAAATCCAGCGAGAGCTTGACGCTGCAACAAGGAAGGAACAAACTCTACTGAACTGTCTGAACTAATGACGGAGCTGTGTTCTGTCCCCAACAACAACAACAACAACACGCCAATACACCATGAGTAAACAACGCTCAAATTTTTTTAGTGGAAAAACAAATAAAGTTCCAAGCATGTTGGGCAGAGTAGAGTTGAATATAGCAGGTACTATGCAGTGGAAACGCGCCATTAGACAATGACAGGTCTTATTTAGTGTATAGCTTTGTAGACAGTGTGTGGTACACAAGTCAAGACAATAGCTTGACTTGTGTACAACCCCTCTCCTGCGACGCTGTCATGGAGCACAGCAGAAAACTTATCTCGCTCCTAACTTTTATGGAGTGTGTTTATATTTACAAAATACAATCGAGTTATTCAGATACAACATTGGAAATATGGTCTTTGTGATGAGGTCATTTAAATAATTGTTAAAAAAAAAATAAAAATATACACAGATTTTTGTTTAAGTTATATTTCACACAAATACACAACTGTTCTGGAAATTGTGTATATATTAGTTTCCAACATATATGCATTATTGGATACAAAATATTGTAATCAAAATAAATTGTACTTACATATGAGCTGAATTTGAATGATTGTTATTATAGATTTAATGTGGTTTAATTTTATTTTTATTTATACTATGCAATCGTAGTATATATCATTCTATCTGCCTGCTGTCACATTGATTATTTAAGATTTGTGACAAGATGAGCACATTAAAATCATTAAAATGAAGGGTTTTGTATTTTGAATTTACTATATCAATATTTCAGCTGAAAAATAATTAATGATTACATTTAAAGGAAGAAAAATAAATACATTTACAGAGAATAAAGACGAGATGTGGCCTCAGCATTTTGGTTTCATTTAAATCCTTGTTAAATGTTCAGTTTGCACCGCTGTGGGCACTGCTGAAGTATTCAGATATTTTTACTCTGAGGTTTTGATGGCTGTGACTTACAAGCCTCTCTTCCTCTCTGGCCCTTTTTCCTGTTCTGTAAAAGTGAGAACTCAACACCAGCTACACTATATGTCTAAACAACCTTTAGGATTAGTTAATTCAGCTAATTTTAAATTAAACATTTAAAAGTTAAATGTAATGCTCTGGAGCAGCTGCACATAATTCTAAAGTCACTATGCTCAATGCCAAGCTTAGGCTAGATGGGTATAGAGCCCTGGGGGGTGTGTGTGTGTGTGGGGGGGGGGGGTGATGGGTTTACACACATTCCAATGCTTCCCTGAACTCCTACCAAAACAATATATCTGATTTCACCTCCCCATTTCAGTGGGCGTGGTCCGTACTAGCAAAATGTGTATTGTCCTTTTGCAAAGACCTCGTGTTCAGTTATCATTCTGCAAACCTGGTGGTTTAAGCTGAATTTCTTTAGGACTAAAAAATGGGGTTTTCAGCCAGTGCTCCACAGCTCAATTCTGGGGGGCTTTATACCCTCTAGACCACCCTTGACATTGTGCATGGTGACTGTAAGTTAGCAGAAATAACACACAAAAAGCAGTGAGTGGAGCAGTTGTAAAACAGATGATTTAAGAGAAATTTGAAAAGAGATGTTTACAGAAAGCTGACAATGTGAAAGCTGAAAACAGATGGATTATGTTAGTGTCCAAAGTCACACATTACTGAGTTTAGAGGAAAAGCATGGGGCAATGCTTTAAACAGCTGTTACAGAAATTGCATTGTCATATATGATTTTCACATGCTGCAGAATTTACCACAGGCACATGACAACAGAACCTTCACATAGAAACACTTCCTCTGAAAAACCTGCCCTTGAAATCACATCCTATTTTCTTTTCTTTTAAAATTAAACAGCAAGAGTACATTATTATTTATGGTTCTAATTAATGTAATGTTGGATTTCACAAAATAGTCTCAGCTGAAACTATATGAATTAACAATTAACTCAAACTAATTTGTCTGTTAGCTGTAGCAGACATATTGGTGACCTGTTGCCAGCTGATTACACAAACAAAATCGCACTTTAATGTTGTTACGTTTTTATTTTTTTCTGAATTTTTTTTTTCCCATAGACGCAGAAACTTATCTTTTCCCTTTTCACATGAAAGAACTGTTCTCATTAAGTTCACAAGAAATTGCACTAAACATTCATTAATTGTCTGTAAGCGCTTATCGATTCAGGGTACAATGAGGGAACACACCCTATATGGGGAGCCAGTCCTTTGCAGGGCGATGTACACTCACACCAAAAGCACATGCACTTTATCAGATCTACTAATTCTCTTGAAGATTAAACTCATAGTTTACCTATTGGTTTGTTAAATTCTTGGTAAGATTGGGGCCCGCAATCTAAGTACCAGTGATAAAACTCAAGGTTGAACTGTTTGCAGCTGTGAGGTCATGAGCATGAGTTGCAACAGTGTGGTACCTTCTGAAAAAATGTGTGTGTGCATATTGCTATGAGGGAGGAAAATACATAAAACAAAAGACAAAATATATTAATTTCTACTTTTACAAGCTTTTACATAATATTTATTTTCATGACCGTAAAAAAAATATTTATAAATGCCTCAATAAAATAAAAGTCAGATAAATTCTGAAGAAGGTGGGTCCTTCTTGTGAGTTATTGTTCCTCCTCAAGGGAATTTTTTTTGACACTGTTTCCTTCGGCTTATTCTCCTGGAGCTTTTTATTCACACTGTTATCTGTTCTGTTTTGTAAAGCTGCTTGTGACAGCATCAGTTGTAAAGGTGCAATACAAATCATTTTTAATTGATATAAAAATGTATTTAAAAAATAAATAATACACAGAGCATTTATAGGAGCACACAGCCAAGCAGCAGGCTCCCAGTCATTTCCTCTGGCTGTAAGAGACCTGTAGCTGCAGTTCAGTAAGAAGCAACAAAATGCTTTTCAGGGTTCTGAGGTCTCAGGTATATTTTATGCCCAGGGTGTGGCATCAAACTTCACTGGATTCAACTAGAGCTTCTTAAACCTCTTCATTTTCTTCCTTTATTTTATTTTTATTTTAATTTTTTTAGATGTGTTTGATTAAAAAAATCCTGTGTTCTACACCAACCAGTAAACCAAACGGTAATCGTTTTATTAAATGCAGTACAACTATTGCTTCAGTATTTTCCTGGTGCTTGATGTAAGGAAAACATCAAGTTTAGCACTTGTTTTAACAGAAACCACAGGAGACGTGAGTAATCTGTTGGGCCTGTGGTGCTTCATGATACACACGCACACGAATGGAGTCAGATTCTGGCAGGGCTTTGGTCTCTGTACACACATCACACATCTTTAGGGGTGCAACAGCTTTCAGGGTCCTCCAGAAAACATCTGTTTTATTGTGACTGTTGCCGTGCTTTAAATGATTAATTTGCAGTTGTTGTGAGATAATTAGTTCTGGAGCACAAACACCTCTCAAATATTTCCCAAAAGTATTAGATCAATCGCCATCCATCCAGAGAGTAGTTCTACCTCCCAGTGCCAGGGGAGTTTATGTGCCACACCTGGCACTGGTCACAGTGACCTTAGAGACAAAGAGGCTCCGCCAACTAGTCGACTGGCTTCACTATCGGGATTCTACCAGTTGTACTCTGATTGGTTACATGCCTCCTCCTTACATTGTGATTGGTCTTGTTGCATGTCAGTCAGATTTCTTTCCCTGCTGTAGTAGGCCACGTTAAGTCAGGAAAGGTACCAGACCCTGTAACATTACTCTTGTGTGCACCCCAACCCGCATTATTTGTGTGTGCCTGCATAGGCATTTCATGACCAAACTGAGATGACTACTCTGAAAACTGTCAGTAGTCATCTCAACTTTTTTACCATAGACAGCCTAAAATGCCTAAATAAACACATGAACACCAAATTAACAACAACAAAAGTACTTGGGTATTCAAATGATGTCTGCTCCATCACATTTTATGCCTCCATTGCAAGTTTATATGGGCTAATGTAGGAAAGAGACAAACGTCTCTTTCAGTCTTAACAAACAACTGGCCCAACTACCACTTTAAACCAATGGTAACATCAAGGAAATTACAACATGCCGTTCCTGTGTTTTCTAAATCTCAGGTGCTAGGTTTGAAGTAGCGCTTAAGAGTCAGAATATTCTGTCAGCTGTTTTAGCGACTGTCTTCTGTAAAGAATTTGATATGACAGGAGGTTTACTACTGGGCCTAATCACTCAATTCCTTGCTCTCTACTAATTGGTGAATTAAATATCCTGTAAGCTTCATTAGAATTTGGGATATGTTTATCTAAATAGAAAATCTAATAGATGTATTACTTATATAACGTGGAAGCTAAATTATATCTATATTTTGTAGCAAATCTGTACAGATTCCTAAGATGTTCCATGCCTCAGAGTTTGATAATGACAAGATAATTTTGTCCACATTAACTTCTCTTTTGGGATTTTAGACACATAACAGGTATTTGTGCCAAATTCTGACATATTTTGTAACAGATTTAATAAAATAATAATTGAATTGTTTCTCTTTAGTGCAGTGATTCTAATCTTTCTGTTTCAGTATCAAACTCTGTAGACATCGCCTGCCTTAAAAACAAAATATTTTCTGTAAGAATAGATACACCTTTATAATCTAAACTATAAACACATAATAGAATTAATTTGATATTGTCAATATGTCTACTGAAAATTGATTATGATTAAATTTAATGGAACAAAAAGAAAATAACTTTACCAAGCATTAAGAGGAGGTGAGGTTTCGACATACTGGTTCTTGAGTTCTTGTTAAAAAGTTCAGATGCCCTTCTGCTATGTTCAGAAGCTCTTCTCTCTGAAGTGTTAATGGCTGTGCTTTGCAAGAGCAAATTCCCTCCCCCTTTTTTGCACTTTGGCTTGTTTTGTAAATGCCAAAAATGTATACTGTTAAAACCACAACTGCATTTTTTTTCTTACATGTGTTGTAGACATTATTGGAGGAAATGAACATTTGCGGTTTTAAAAGGGGGCATTTAACCAGCCATTCTGAACAGGGCGGTGTGAGTGTGAGAGTGTGTGGGGGGTGGGGGGGATAGGGGTGAGTGACTGGGTGAGTGTATGATGCCCTGTGATGGACTGGTGATCTGTCCAGGATGTGTTTCCTCTTTGCATCCCATGATTCCATGAAGGCTCTGGACCCACCATAAACCTTAAAAGGATGAAGTGGTTCATCAAAGGATGAAATCAATTCATTCAAGAACTATATAGTCTCTTGCAGATGGTAGACAGTTAGAGAAAGATTTGTGCCTGGAAATGATCTCTGACAGCAGTATTGTTAGGGCTGGTGTTATGGCCAAAATGTATATCACAATATAGTTCTTAATTTCACTACAATTTCATCTTGACATTAATATAAATGACATAAAAAAGCCACAAAAATAATGCCAGAAAAACCCACAACTTATATGTACCTTTAAAAGTCTTAAAAAATGAATTTGACCAGTTTATAAAACCTCCTCTATATAATATTTTAGAAATAAAAATAAACACATTTCAATAGACTCCTGCTCTGTCCACTTGATTGTCTTTGGTTAAATCTCTCTCTCTATATATAGACTGATAAAAATACAATTTTCTATTGATTATATCATTCTTACAGCAAAATTACAATTATCCTGCAAAATCTTTGGCTTTAATATCACATATGATTTGGAAAAGGAGATTCCATGGCACTAAACACATTTGCATTTTAGAGCTTTGTTATTTAAGTTAAAATAGGCACTGCTTCAGTTTTATGAAATGCATGCAGAGGGCTTTTAAAGTGAAATATTGTGTACAGAAAGCGGAGACATGATGGCAGGAAATTGGATGAACTGAGTCACATTACAACATTTACAAAGAGGGTGCTTGAGGGAAAATCACTGGAGCGGAGACAATACAAAAACACACATGACACAGCTGTCTACAGGAAAGATGAGCATTAAGATTAAGAACAATACAGCATTTCTAAAAATGTATGTCCTTTTCTTAATGTGGTGTGTATACACACACACACACACACACACACATTTATATTGTTATATTGCTGTAGAAGAACAAAAAATGAAACAGGATGTTCTTGACCAGTATGGGCCATGGAGCAGGGGAACTGCTTTTTAAGAATAATGAGTGAGCAGTTCTCTGCATACTTTTGATCATACACTCTCAGAAAAAAAAGTACTGGTTCATTATTATCAGTAAAGTTACAGACAGTGTAAATGTGCCTTTAAAGGTGCCATGGTGAAAAAAAGTTCAGTTGTGTTTCCTAAAGGTACATTACATTCTGTTAAATAATATTTGTAAACAACATAAAACCTGCATTACTAATCTTAAAATCTCCTTCTGTGACAGTTTATCAGTTAAATTTTGGGGTTGACAAATTTCAGCATCACTTCAGTGTCTGATCCAATCATAACAGGACAACACACACTCGCACACCACCACCGCATCAGAATAAAACTTAGAGTCAGACACTAATCTTAAAAGCTCCAGTTCTATATCTAACATTTTAGTACTCAGTAAAACTTTATTAACATCTCAAGTATTCTGACCATGTATTTTTCTGCATATTTCTTCCTCAGTCCAGCATCTGAGTTTTGCTATGAACCTATCAGCCATTCCCATATTTTTAGCTCACTTGTCCAGTGTTGGAAATGGATATGTAAAGTTTCTGAACATGAGCTAATTTGAAATGGATAATTACAGCCTAATAAACTGGAGGGGTGCTTTTGCACATTTTATTTTAAACAGAGGGCAGAAAACAGGATAAAGAGGGAACATTTCCAAAATACTGCAGGTGATCACCCAGAAGAGCAGTGATATGCATGCCATATGCACTGTGCATGCCTGACTTGTCTGCAGTCCAGATTTCTCTTAAGATTATAATCAAGAACAGAATCAACCAATTATGAGCAGCTAAAGACTTGTATAAAACAAGAGTGGGCAACATTTCCACTTGCAAAACTGCAACAATAAAAGTTCTCAGTCGCCTAAACAACTCGAGTTAAAAACAAGACTCTGTGTTAATTCAAACAGTGAATAAAAACTTACACTTTACTCTTTTAGTGGGTTGAAGGTAGAGAGAAATATAATAATATAACATTTAATCTATATTTCAGCAAAAAAAATATATGTAATCTACCTATTGAACTCAACAGTAGCGACGCTGTGTTTACATCGCATAGTGAAACTGCTAATATGTCACAAGACTCTGTAAAATGTTTATATTATGGGAGTAAATTGAGTAAAATGATTAATTTGCATTAAAAAATTTTAATGTGTTTCCAGATTAATCAAATGCTTTCACTAATGTCAACATTTCCATCATAAACACATTGCTGGATACAAAAGGAAGTGCAGTCAAATTTAGACATGAAGAACAGAAAATTAAATGATGCAAGACTTTGGAAAGTATTTATAAAATGTGGTTAGAGTGTGTCATACCCCCAAACTAATTACAGTGTAAAAAAAAATAAAAAGGGCCTAGGACTAAAAGCATGTCCTCCCCTGTGCTTCAACCTACATATATGGGCCATCTAAGTGAACTTCATGGTTGTAACAGTTCAGAGAACCAGATATGAGCTTGCCCATTCAGATGTATAAAAACAAACAGCAAAATCTTAAAATCAGTCCTAAAACATAGAGGGAAAAAAGTGTGAGAGAAATATGTGCTCACTCGTGTGTTCTTTTTAAAATATGAGTTGCAGCATTTTAGACCAACTGTAAACTGTGAGATGGAGGCCTGACCAACACCAACATTAATGGCTTTAAATTAGCCAAATCTGGGTAATAAAAAAGCATGTTTTAACTTTACAGAATTATTAAAACATAAAAAGGGCTTGACTTTGGAGTTGATTTAATGACTGGGTTGATCTGTTTTTTCTTTAAATTTAAATTTGATCTTCATTATCACACCTATATTATTTACAGAATCTCTTATATATATATATATATATATATATATATTTGTGTGTGTGTGTGTGTGTGTCTATACATCCCTGTAATCATCAGAGACGTACATGTTTCCAAAAACTTGAGTTTTATTTTTATTTCACACAAGTTTAAATTACATAATCGGGTATATCTGTATATTCTCTGCTTGGTAATGAACGGAAACTCACTTATTTCCTAAATTTGAACTCTCAGGGGACCATATACTGTGAAAATAAATTCGGCCCAAAAATTAAACCCTCGGGGGCCCACACGAGAGAGGCACCTGGGAGGCTCTGAGGAAATTTACAATTGCAAAATAAGACATAAACCACTCCAGAGCAGTTCCTTAAATGCCAACACATTACTCCAAATGAGAGCTAGAGACACTATGGTGTCAAACTCAAATGTGAAATTAAAAATCATAAGAATGGCAAAATCCCCTGAATCTGTAGCAGTAAAAGATCATTAAAAATCCATAAATATGCAGTTTCAGTGCAAAGAAATACACTAAATTCCTCAAGAACTACTTCTGTAGGAAGTTTTGAAAGGAATGGGCACTTGGAATTTGGTTGTAGGTTTTAACGTATCATATATGTATTTTACTTGCAATAACATAGCATAATATTTATATTTAAATATGGTATAGTCTTTAAATATTGTAAACTATGTACTCAATTTATTAAAAGTAATTTCAAAAACAGTGTCCAACAAATGATTATATGATAATATACTGTATTTTGTCTCAAATTGTTTTCCATAAGATTTTAACCTTTAATTAACCTAATTAATGTATTATTATAAATATTACAAAAATATAAGCAATCTAATGGAAAGAAAAGTTATGAATAGACTTTACCAAGAATAAAGATGAGATGAGGTCTCAGCATTTTGGTTTCATTGAATCTTTGCTGAAAAGTTGAGTGGTGACTGTGGTGGGCACTGCTGCTGTATTTAGACACTTTCACTCTGAAGAGCAGAGGAAAGAGAAGAAACAGGAGGAGTTTCTCTTCCTCTTTGACCCCCTTTCCTGTTTGTAAAAGCGGATACTCATACTGTTAACACCACAACTACATCACATACATTTACACACAGCTCCATGTTCAAGTTCAAGTTCAAGAAGTTTATTGTCATTTCAGCAGTATACAGTGTTTACAGTACACAGTGAAATGAAATAGCGTTCCTCCAGGACCAAGGTGCTACATAAAACAATACACAACATTAAAGTGCAACTAGTGCAAACATAAAACAGTGCACACGCATTAAAGTGCAAAAGACATAAAACAAAACAATACACAACATTAAAATGCAACTAGTGCAAAGCTAGTGCAAACATAAAACAGTGCACACACATTAAAGTGCAAAAGTCATGGTTAAGAAAATACAAAACAATATCCATACAATACAATACAATACAGGACAGTGTAAAACCATAAGTACGGGGGTGGGGGGTTGCTGAGGGGGAGAGACACTGCAATTTAAAGTGTATTTGTGCTGTAAACGGTAACTGGATGTAACCATGATGTAAACAGGATTTGTAAACAGTTCACTCGTTTTCCGTATATCATTTTAAGTCCAACAAACCAGTGTTTTGTGAAGGTGTGTGGGTGCGCTTCTTCAGTGCAGTCTCAGTCTCTAGGTGTTTAGGAGTCTGATAGCATGTGGGAAGAAGATGTTACGGAGTCTGGATGTGAGGGCTCGAATGCTTCGATACCTTTTTCCAGACAGCAGTAGGTTGAAGAGTGTGTGTGATCTCCCACAATGCTGAGTGCTTTGCGGGTGCAGCGAGTGGTGTAAATGTCTGTGATGGAGAGAAGAAACACACCAATAATCTTCTCAGCTGTCCTCACGATCCGCTGGAGGGACTTGCGATCTGCCACAGTGCAGTTCCCAAACCAGACAGTGATGCAGCTGGTCATGATGCTCTCGATGACTCCTCTGTAAAAAGTGGTGAGGATAGGAGGTGGGAGATGGACCTTCTTCAGCCTTCGCAGGAAGTAGAGACGTTGCTGGGCTTTCTTTCTGATGTTACTGGTGTTAGTGGACCAGGTGAGATCATCCGCTAGGTGAACACCAAGGAATTTGGTATTCTTGACAATCTCCATAGCAGAGTTGTCGATGTTCAGCGGCGAGTGCTCACCCCTTGTTTTTCTGAAGTCTACAACCATCTCTTTGGTTTTGTCCACGTTCAGAGAAAGGTTGTTGACTTCACACCAGTCAGTTAGCCGCTGCACCTCCTCTCTGTATGCTGACTCATCATTCTTACTGATAAGACCCACCACAGTCGTGTCATCAGCGAACTTGATGATATGATTTGAGCTGTGCATCGCTGCACAGTCATGGGTCAGCAGTGTGAACAGCAGTGGACTGAGCACGCAGCCCTGGGGGGCTCCAGTGTTCAGTGTGATGATGCTGGAGGTGTTCCTACCGATCCGGACTGACTGAGGTCTCCTAGTCAGGAAGTCCAGGATCCAGTTGCAGAGAGAAGTGTTACGGCCCAGTATATTCAGCTTCCCGATCAGGTGCTGAGGAATGATGGTGTTGAATGTTGAGCTGAAGTCTATGAACAGCATTCAGGCGTATGTGTCCTTCTTGTCCAGGTGGGTGAGTGTCAGGTGGAGCGTGGTGGATATGGCATCGTCCGTTGAACGGTTAGGACGATACGCAAACTGTAGAGGGTCCAGTGTGGGGGGAAGTAGGGTTTTGATGTGCCTTATGACAAGCCTCTTGAAGCACTTTGTGATGACAGGTGTGAGTGCAACGGGACGATAGTCATTGAAGCAGGACACAGAAGAATGTATACAAAACCCTCCCACACATACTAGCCGCTTGAATTGTTTAGCAGATGTAATGGGTCTTGGGCGATGGAGAAATTCTCTTTTGTTACCCGTACTGCTGCTGAAACCATAGTCCATGCTTTTGTAAAATTCAGATTTTACTAATGTACTGCTCATACTTTCTAGTGCGTACTCTTTGTCCCTCAAGTCTAAAGTAGCTTGAGGTCCCACCTTTATATATATAATTAGTTAATCTTTTTAAAAAATTTTATTTAATATTTATATTTAATCTTATATTTTTTAATCTTATATTTTTTAACTTATATCTTCCATTATTATACAGTGTCATTGGATGTGTTGAAGTGGGCTTTTAACATAAAATGTTATTATTCATTCATTCATTCATTATCTGTAAGCACTTATCCAGTTCAGGCTCGCAGTGGGTCCAGAGTCTACCTGGAATCATTGGGCGCAAGGTGGGAATACACCCTGGAGGAGCCCCAGTTCTTCACAGGGCAACACACACTCACACCTACGGACACTTTTGAGTCGCCAATCCACCTACCATTGTGTGTTTTTTTGAGCATGGGAAGAAACTGGAGCACCTGGAGAAAACCCATGCGGACACGGGAAGAACACACAAAACTCCTCACAGACAGTCACCTGGAGCAGGACTTGAATCCACAACCTCCAGGACCCTGGAGCTGTGTGACTGCGACAATACCTGCTGCGCCACATTATTATATGTCTAAATATTTGTAGTCACCCTTTAGGATTAGTTAATTTTATGTTCACACAGGTGTGTAATGCTTTTAGAGCAACGTGATTTTAAATGTGAGGCTCTGGAGCAGCTGCGCATAAGCCGTATGTTACTGTGCTCAATGCCCAGCTAAAGCAAAACAAGTATTAAAGTTCTGCCATCATTGGTCTGTGGAGAAGTGGAACTATGTTCTCTGGAATGATGGTGTGCTTGAGGTATTAATGAAGTGATGACTGATTTATGAAGGCCCTATAGTTCTTACAGAACTGTTGGATAACAATAATTGCTTGTGTTTAAAGAGCCATTGTAAACGTATTTATTTATAGCAAGTATGGGAGGTTATTTTCTGCTACCGTTACTCTGGTATTTTTTAAATTAAAACGTAAGGAGTATCTCTTTCTGTACAAACATTATTAGTGTATAAATGTAAAGAAAGTGGTATTAATGAAGTATTAAAAGTATTAATGACAGTGTGATTCAGTAAAAAAAGAAACACAGCTGTTCTAAATGATAAGGATCAGAGATTTGATGCCTGTTTTTGGGACAACCAGATCTTGCACAGATCTGGTTCAGTACTGCCATTTCAGGCTAACGGTAATACACACAACCATCAGAGAAACAGTGAGTGGAGCAGTTGTGAAACTGATGATTAGAGAAACATGAAAAGGGATGTTTATAGAAAGCTGACAGTGTGAAAGCTGAAAAGAGATGAACTATGTTAGTGTCCTGAGTCAAAGTTGCTGTTGAAGTTGCATGGAGAACTGTTTTAAACAGCTGTTACAAAAATAGCATTGGCATATATGATATTCACGTGCTGCGGAAGTCAAAGCCATCGTACAGAAATCCTTCCTCTAAGAACAGTGTGCCCTTGAAGTCACACCCTTTTTTATTTCATACAATTTAAATAGAATTAATAAGGCAAAAAAACATTTTGGCTGAAATGAAATCCAGGAAACTCTTGGCCAGTTGGTGAGATTAAACACCAACAGTGGACTGTAAGGCACGCATGTTGTAATTAATGTGTTATTGATTTAAAGGATTTACAAGAATCAAAATAACTTGACTCTTAACAGTATCATACATCAGACATTGAATTGAAAAGTAAAAAAACCCTTTTCCATGGAAAATTGATCAAGTGATTAATCACCTCAGTTCCCACAGGCTTAGTGTCAGTAAAGGAAAAGTAGAGGGACTCAATAAAAACATCCCTTAATTGGCACATGTTGCTGGCATTGAAAAAAACATGAGATATACCAGAAACAAGGGTTTAAATATAAGATTAGAATTTCTGAATGATAATGATTGCTAGCTTTATATGTGCATGTTCTAAAATGAGTGGGGAAAATGTCAGCTAAATCACATTTCACTTAAAGAACTACTGCACTTTTAACAACAGAATTGCATTGCCTTGGGGTAGTAAAATATACCACATTTGCTCAAAATCTGAACATATTGTTTCTGGTTCAGCCTCTGTAGGCACAGATGACCTAGCTCTGTACTGAGGTACAGAGACATACAAATAGTTTTGCTGGTCTATATGACAACACCCTCTGTGTGCAGAGCTCATACACATCCACTTTATTTTCTTGCCACATTCCAGTTCTCTCCTTTGGTTTCACTTTCTTTATGGAAGCAAAACACAACACAGCAGAGCCCGCCTGTGTTTACACCATGCCTTGCAATGGCCACTGAGACGATGTTGCGTGTATCAATAACTGGCAGAGGTACAGTCACTGCAGAGTAAGTATCTTTTTGTTTTATTGGGTGAGATTACCAAAAACAAAGAGAAAAAAAGGAAAAAGAAAACACAAATTTCTTGAGCTATCTTGGGTGCAGCCTCTCCTCAAGCTGGCCCACTCCAACTCCACTTTCCTCCTCACACCCCATGTTTAAATACCTTCCCCTCATTAACCCTACCTGGGATATACCATCCATGAAGGTATGGTAAGCCATGAACATGCAGTTCCTAAAGAAACAAAAATCACTTTTTATCACTTTAAAATAACACCAAGCACCCAAATACAACACATTATTCATATTATTGAACTGAGAAATTAAAACATGCACAATGTAAATATCACCGTCATGTTAGAGATAAATTACACCCCTCCTTCTAAAACAGGCATCTTCCACCCCAGAAGCTCCAATAAAGGGCCATTAAGAGCAGCGTGCGTGTTCCAACCAGGTCCCTAATAATGGATGTGGAAGTGGGAAACGCCCGCATCAGTGTGGGTGCAAGTTTTCACAGCAGTATTTTAAAACATGTTACCATCGTTTAAATGGAGCGTGTGGTAGTGGGTACCTCACTAGCCACACGTCCACCTATTAACATACAGAAAACGCCATTATGAAAACAAATGGCCACACGCTGAACGGATACCCGATGTTAATGAAAACTCCGATTCATATAACATGGCAAAAACTGAAGCGACCACGAGACCAACGCGCCCCGTGAGGAACAATGTGAGTTTTAGCAGGCACTTACCCAGATATTATTAAACAAAGTGATATTTATATATGAAATGTGTGTGTGTAAATAGTGTTTCATTTCTCACAAGCATATGTCCAGGCTCATGGGGCTGTGAGCCAGTGAGAGGGGTTTATTCACCCCTTTCACATTTCCTCCTCCTTCTGAGGCTCGCCACCAGGGTGGCGAGATAAGAAGTCTGCCACTGCATTCTGCATTCCCTCACGATACCGTACCTGGAACCGGTACGGTTGCAGTGCTAAAATCCAGCGAGTAATTCTGGCATTTGAGTCTTTCATTTGGTCCAGCCACTGAAGGGCTAGGTGGTCTGTTTCCAATCTAAAAGTTCTACCCAGCAAATAGTATCGGAAAGTATCCAGTGCCCACTTGATAGCTAAGCACTCCAGTTCCACAGCAGCATACCTGGTCTCCCTGGGAAAGAGTTTGCGACTGATGTACGCCACTGGCTTCTGGTCCACTCCTTCTCCTTGGAGCAAAACCGCCCCAAGGCCAACCCCAGAGGCATCAGTCTGTACCACGAATGGTCGACTGAAGTCTGGGCTTTGCAAGACAGGGCCCTTGCATAACATGTCCTTCAGATGACGAAAGGCTTTTTCTTGTTCCACACCCCAAGTAATCTGATTCGACCCAGATTTCCAGGTCAAGTCAGTGAGAGGGGCAGCTCGAGTTGCAAATCCCGGAATGAACCTTCGGTACCAGCCTACCAAACCCAGAAAGGATCTGAGCTCCTTTTTTGTTTGAGGCCGTGGACAGGATTGTATGGCCTCCACTTTGTCCATCTGTGGACGAATCACTCCACGACCCAAGACGTGTCCCAGGTACCTCACCTCCTGACGGGCCAGAGCACATTTGTGCGGATGGACAGTCAGCCCTGCTTGGTGGATCCGCTGCAGCACTTCCTCTAGATGATGAAGATGCTCCTTCCAGGTGGAGCCGTACACCACAATATCATCAAGGTATGCGGCCGCAAATGCCTCCATACCTGCCAGGACACAGTCCATCAATCTCTGAAAAGTGTCCGGGGCCCCTTGGAGACCAAAGGGCATCACTGTAAATTGGAAGAGCCCCTGTGCTGTCCGGAAAGCTGTGTATGGCCGACATTCTTTTGCCAGGGGTACTTGCCAATAGCCCTTACTCAAGTCCAGTGTGCTGATGTAGTGTGCTTTCCCTAGGCGCTCGATCAGATCCTCTATCCGGGGCATCGGATATGCATCGAAGTGGGATTGAGCGTTTAGCCAACGGAAATCAATACAGAAACGGATGGAACCATCCTTCTTTGGTACAAGCACGACCGGACTACTCCATTCGCTGTAGGACCTTTCAATTACTCCAAGATGTTGCATCACCTCTAACTCCTCCTTGAGGGATGGGAGTAGGCGCTCAGGTACCCTGTACATCCTCTGCCAAAATGGAATAGGATCTCTCAAGGAAATGGAGTGCTCCACCATTGTCGTAGCCCCAGGCTTCTCCTGGAACAACTTTGCCGGGATAACTGCTGCAAGTTCTTTCTGCTGCTGTAGGGAAAGATGGGACAGATTCAAGGATGCTGATTTCTGATGGCTTGGGACAGTCCTCCTCCTCCTCCACAGTTCGTACAAAAAGCTGTAAGCTGGGTAGCCCCTGCTTCTCTGTCCACTTTTTCAGCAGGTTGACATGAAAGACCTGTGTCTGTTTCCTCCTTCCCGGCATATCCACCTTGCCACCGTGCCAGCAGTTTGTTCTCTGTGGTGGGTAGTAGCAAAAGAACTTTCTGTCCTGACTGGAAAGTCCTTTGTCTGGCTGTTTTGTCATATCAGACTTTCTGCCGCTTTTGAGCACTCTTCATGTTCTCCCGAACCAAATCTGCCATTTCTTCCAATTTCTCCCTCATCTTTAAAACATGGGAGAGTATACTGTTTTTCGGGGCTATATGTGGCTCCTCCCAGGTCTCTCTCAGGTTGGTGATAAAGCAGGCCCCTTTTTTTTAAACAATGCTCCCCCGACAGTGGGACTCCGTCTACCTGAACAACTTTAGCGAAAGCCGCCTGTAATGACGGGTCTAGTTTCTGCATCTGCTCTATCTGAGAGGGACCTACTTCTTCTACTGCCATCCCCGACCTCGGGGCACCCTCCACCTGCTGTATTTTTAATAAGGAACCAACAAGCTTCTCACTCTTTCTTTGGCTGCGAGACTTCCTTTGTTTCCCTTGGTCTTCTCTATCCAGTTCAACCCCTCTAAAAGGTAATAGCTGCCAGACCTCAGAACTATCTCCCTCGCCCTTTTGCTTTTCCTGCATACGGGTGAATGCCACCTGGACGGGCTTGGTTGTTTGTACCAACTCTGGTAAAACTAAAACATCCTGCCCTAATATCACCGGATGACTCAAGCTGTTGACCACCCCCACTGTGAGCAGAAACATGTGTCCTCCCACCTCCAGGTAAACCTCTGCTGTAGGGTACTCGTGCTCATCCCCATTAACACACAGTACTTTAAGCCTTTTATCTCCTACCTGATCTCTCCCATCGACCAAAGCTGGCTGCACTAGGGTTTGGGTGCTACCCGTATCTAACAGGGCTTGGGTTGTCCTGCCATTGACTCTCACACTCACTGTCTGCAACCTCCCCATAAACTCAGACTCCTCCCCCTCAGGTCTTGGAAGACAACATTGACTGGCTGCTTTTGCTTTTCTTACTGGGCAATCAGGCTTAATATGTCCTTTCTGACCACACACATAACATACCACCTCTGCTCTGTCTCCCAATGAGTGGCTAGACTTTGTGTGAGAGTGTACTGAGGGCAACATATTCGGTGCCTTACCCAACTCTCTAATCCCAGGACCACTTCCCCCTTTGAACCCTTCAGACTTACCCCTGGTTGTCATCTTTAGGGTTGATTCATAACGGAAGCTCCTTGTGCCTTGACGCGCCGCCATGAATGACTCCATCAGTTGTGCGGCCCTCTGTCCAGTTGGAGGGTCATGTTCCTTGACCCATACTCTGAGCTCAGGGCCCAGGATACGAAGGAACTGTTCCAGAATCAGGATCTCTCCCACCTGTTCCACTGTCTTCTCAGCAGGTCGAATCCATTTCCAGAATAAATCTTTCAGGCATTGGTATAACTCACGGGGGGTCTCACCAGGTCGTATGTCTGGATTCCGAAACCTCTGCCTGTAAACCTCTTCATTAATTTCATATTTCCGAAGGATGACATCTTTTACCTTGTCATAGTCCATTGACTCCCCCATGTCCATAGCCACATATGCCCCACGTGCTTTCCCACTCAAATATGGGACTAAGTAGATCGCCCAGTCTTCCTTTGGCCACCGGTAAGCTGATGCAAGTCTCTCAAATGTTGCCAGGTACTGCTCTATGTCATCTCCTTCCTCCAGCTTTGGCACCATCGCCCTGGTCCATGCTAGAGGTTCTGCACTGGCCACCGATCAGCTGGTATCTGGACTTGGATGGTGGGGCATGGTGGGCCCGGTGGCGCTGTCCTCCTTTGTTGGTGGTTGCTCTTCCTGTCCCTGTCGTTCTGTCCTTGCTCCCTCACCTCGATCTGCCTCCAGATCATCCCGTAGCTGGTCCAGCTGGACCTGCACACTCCTCCATCGCTGCTCCTGCTTGAAAGCCTCCCTTTCCTGAGACTTAACAGTCTTTTGCAGCAGCTGATAGAGTGAGGCCAGGCTCCCTCCTCTGGGATCTGCTCCTCCACTACTGTCTCCATCTAGCACCTCTGCAGATGGAGACAGTAGTGGTAGCACCTCTGCAGGCTCAGAGGGTTGATCCTCGTCCTCCTTTGCCAATCTCCTGTAGGCCATCTCCTGCCGTGTGAGGAACCTCCTAGCACTCCTGTCCTCCAGTCTCTTTGGTTGCACACAAATCCCACCGCTGCCACCAAATGTGACGATGTTGCGTGTATCAATAACTGGCAGAGGTACAGTCACTGCAGAGTAAGTTTATCTTTTTGTTTTATTGGGTATAATTACCAAAAACAAAGAGGGAAAAAAAGGAAACGAAAACACAAATTTCTTGAGCTATCTTGGGTGCAGCCTCTCCTCAAGCTGGCCCACTCCAACTCCACTTTCCTCCTCACACCCCATGTTTAAATACCTTCCCCTCATTAACCCTACCTGGGATATACCATCCATGAAGGTATGGTAAGCCATGAACATGCAGTTCCTAAAGAAACAAAAATCACTTTTTATCACTTTAAAATAACACCAAGCACCCAAATACAACACATTATTCATATTATTGAACTGAGAAATTAAAACATGCACAATGTAAATACCACCGTCATGTTAGAGATAAATTACACCCCTCCTTCTAAAACAGGCATCTTCCACCCCAGAACCTCCAATAAAGGGCCATTAAGAGCAGCGTGCGTGTTCCAACCAGGTCCCTAATAATGGATGTGGAAGTGGGAAACGCCCGCATCAGTGTGGGTGCAAGTTTTCACAGCGGTATTTTAAAACATGTTACCATCGTTTAAATGGAGCGTGTGGTAGTGGGTACCTCACTAGCCACACGTCCACCTATTAACATACAGAAAACGCCATTATGAAAACAAATGGCCACACGCTGAACGGATACCCGATGTTAATGAAAACTCCGATTCATATAACATGGCAAAAACTGAAGCGACCACGAGACCAACGCGCCCCGTGAGGAACAATGTGAGTTTTAGCAGGCACTTACCCAGATATTATTAAACAAAGTGATATTTATATATGAAATGTGTGTGTGTAAATAGTGTTTCATTTCTCACAAGCATATGTCCAGGCTCATGGGGCTGTGAGCCAGTGAGGGGTTTATTCACCCCTTTCACAGCCACTCCCGACTAAGGACATGATTAGCAGAAGCTAGGGTGTGTAGGTAACTTTTAAAAGAGTTTATCCCAAACTATACTTAAGAGAGTAAATATTTATTGTTTTTCTTTTTTGTTTAAAGTGCTGCTCACATGAGATGAAGCATCGAATTACTTTTTTAAAAAAAAGTCCTTGAATGAACCAGTTTATGCTCCATAGACAGGTCCCCCATATGGAATATGGCTGTGTTTAAAATAGATTTACTACAGAATCTCTGACAAATCAAGTCCACTAGGTGTCAGTATAATGGCGTTTATATAAACTGAAGAAAAATATAAATTAAATATAAAAATATTAAATATTTATATAAATTAAAGAAAATTACTGACTGCTTCTTTAAATAAACTAAGAAGCTTCAACAGCCAGTGGAAAGCATTACGCAAATACATCTGAATTTAGAGGCAGCTGGGTGTAAACTGCATGTCATTAAACTTAAGAATGGGTTTTTCTAATGTATTTAATGGTGCTGTGGATCTGTTAAAATAAATTTCTGCAGTTTTCTGAAATTAATGGAGATCAATCACATGATCACTTTCTGAAAACTGAATCCTTTAATAATGGCTATTTAAATGTAAAATGAATAAATCATTGTTAGACAAACACAGTTGTATTCATATTAATGTCTATTGATTGAAAAAATATAATCACAAAAATAAGTTAAAATTTAGAACTACTTTGTGTCATTGGGAGAGAGATACATTGGTCGTTTGTGATATTCATGACAAACTGGTGAGAAGAATCCCTTCTTTTTTTTTTTACTTTATTATAAGATCTCAGGTAGTTCTGATGATTTTTGGATTAGTACCTCTGAATTTTCAGGGAGAGCTTTAGCATCAGACAAAAACCTTTCATTCATTCATTCATTCATTCATTCATTCATTCATTATTTGTAACCGCTTATCCAATTCAGGGTCGCGGTGGGTCCAGAGCCTACCTGGAATCATTGGGCGCAAGGCAGTAATACACCCTGGAGGGGGCGCCAATCCTTCACAGGGCCACACACACACACACACACACACACATTCACTCAGTGCATGTGATCAGCTCAAACATGAAAACAGGAACTGTATGTGTGTGAGACAGAGTCATGGAGTTTATGATATTTATGACATATTTCAGCATAAATAAAATGAAATCAACAATAGTGATGCTGTGTTTACCCCAAATACCACCACGAATACAGACTCTGTTAAAAGTGTGAAATATGGGAGGAATTTGTGAAAAATTATTAATTAAAATAAATATTAACGTGTTACATTCCAGTGTGCGTTCACATGCGTTAACTTGAATAAAAACAATGTTTCATTTTCCATACTACACATTGGCATGAACAAGTATCCCCTCATAGTCATTGTCCGCTACAGTTTTCTCTGCCTCTGCATCTATATCAACATAGTCATCATTGTCCGAGTCCTCTTCCTGATGGACAATGGCTTCCTGATTTTCATAATCGTCTTCATCATCTGTCTCTTCCTTTTCATCTTCAATCCAATATCTGTTGTTGATACCTGGGGAATGATTGTCAAAATAAATTTCTTAAAGAGATGTAAAATCACCTGTTAAAGCACATGCTACAGAATAACACTTTATTGTTTATTTTAATGGTTTCCCAAGAGACAGGAGTTTCAGTAAAAGTGCTTGAGCTTCCTTTAATTCCAGCTACAACACTGAATAGTTACATTTTTCAGAACATTAGAGGGAACAAGATTTACACAGAGTTTGTTTGATCACCTGCTTTGTTTTTCTTCACTGCTTTATTCACTTTGTCAGTGTTTACATTGATGTAGTCTCCTTCAGAATCATCTGAATCTTCTTTGTGGTAAAAAATGACCTCTGCATTTTCATAATCGTCTTCATCTTCTGTCTCATTGTTTCCTCCAGTTGTTCCATGCATGATTTTGGCTCCTACAGAAGAATTGTGTGTTTGTGGAGAGGTTGTGCGTTATGGTTAGTAAATTGCTACATTTTTCTAATTTCTTATCTGATATTTTGTTAATAATAAACAGCAAAGCCTCAAAAATATATTATGAATTCAGAAAAGTCTGTACTTACGATGTCTGGGATCCATCTTTACATCCATCTGATAAACTTCTTGTTTTTTGCTTCTCTTTATGAAGTAAATGGCGATTAGCACTAATATGAGTAACAGTCCTGCTGACACTCCTGAGGCGATGATGGGAACAGTGGATGCTGCAGGAGCTGGGGCAACAGCATCAACAAAAGTGTCCTGAACAAACTGGACAAATTGGTTAAGAAGGCTGGCTCTGTTATAGGAGTCAAACGCCGGGCAACATATTCACATTTATCAACACACTCACATCTATGGACATATTTGAGTCGCCAATCCAACTTCCACTTTTGTGGACCATGGGAGAAAACCCACACAGACACTCAAAAACTCATTAGTCAATGAGAAGGCACCGCTGAGAAAACCTGCCCACGCAAGAGGTTTGTGCCAAAACTGCCTGCAAAACTTGGATCAGGCGCACAAAACTCAGAAAGCTCGTGCACATAACTTGTGCAGCTTCCGCACAAGCCTGAGAGAGTACACACAGGACTCTTGGAGTCCTCAAGTCATGGAGCTGGATATTTTGTTTGCAATTAATAAGTTTTATGTTTGAGATGTTTGCTTTGCTGGATTAAACTATAGCTTTCTAATTTTGCTAATTGAAATAAAAATAAAACTTTGCGATTTCCTATTGCCTTGATGCAACAGCTCTAAACTTAAATCCATCCATCCATCCATTATCTGTAACCGCTTGTCCAATTTAGGGTTGCGGGGGGTCCAGAGCCTACCTGGAATCATTGGGCGCAAGGCGGGAATACACCCTGGAGGGGACGCCAGTCCTTCACAGGGCTCTAAACTTAAATGAAGTAGATTAAGTTTAATTTATTTCATCTCACTTCATTTCTGCAGTGTGGAACTTCCAAAATGGGAGTCCAAGTTTCCCAAGTAAAATTTCTCTTGTTCCTACAGACTGGAAACTGAACTGAACTAAAAAAAAAAAAAAAAAAAAAAAAAAATTCACATGAAAAGTTTAATCACCTCTGGTTTTCAAACCAGGTTTCAGGAACCTTGCCTTGAAGGCCTGATTGGTCCTCAGGGATTGAGGATTGGAGCATTTTTTGCCTCTGATTGGATGTTCGTTTAGACTAAAACCTCCCTTAAGTAGTGACATCATATATAATTTATGACATTTGGCAAGACAAAGACTTTGTTTTACCATTTTTTACATAATTCTTAACGAAATAACACACACATAGTATGTGATGACCTTGGTGGTTGCATTTTAAACACAGGATTACTGGAACTGGAACTAATTTTACCCCATATCCAACTTTTTTTTAAACCAATGGGAATTAAGGCTTAATTCTACGGTTTGAAAAGTTCTTGATTAAACAGTTTTACAGAGATCGTAAGTGGATCCTTGAAGTGTCTCTGACATCACCAAAAATTCATTTCTTGACCCTTTTAGAGACCTTGGGTCATAAACAGGGCCTGGGTTGACCTGTAGTGTTGGTTTTATGAACGTCTGGGTGCCATCTCAGATTTCAATCTGGCTTGGGGAAGTGAAGATGTATCTGAAAGTGACCAGTCTAAATTCTAGTATTAAAAACCCAGAAAGTCAGATTTCTTATTAGAAATTAAAGCACATTCATCTCACTACAGTAGGAAAATTATTTGATATCTGCCTCACCCCAAATCTTCCATTTTATTTGTACCACAAATGAAAAATATCTATCTATCTATATATATATATATATATATTTTTTTTTAAATAATTGTTCTAGAAGGAAAAAAACAGCATTATGTTTTAAGTCATGATTAAATAGTGCTTTTAAGGTAAAGGGACACTGAAATGTAATTTTATGCATGTCAGAAACAATTTGATTAAAGTCATTTTAAATAATGTGGACAGATTAAGGTGAAATGTTTAAAGAAATCATCATAATAGCAACATGACCATTACAGTGTTTTAAAGTGAAAATGACTTTCTTTACCTGAGCACTTAACACTAGCGTCTTCTCCGTGACTACAATCATGTTTACAATCCCCTGTGACGACATGATGTAATGGAGCTTTCATTTCCAGAACAACCAACATCATACAGAAGAATTGGACCACTTCCCTGACCAAAGCTGGCACTCTGAGGGGCACTGATCGCTTGGCCACATCTCATCTGTCTGCACACAACTGCAGCATCATTCATGTCCCAGCCGTCATCACACACTGTTCCCCACTGGCCGTTATGATACACCTCCACTCTACCAGAGCAGACACCACTGCCATTGACAAGTCGTATGTTTGAGGCATCTGTCACAAATGGAGAACATGTTCTTTTTAAGGCAGTTGCTAGGTTTCCATAAACTGGTACTAAGTATTGATTACTTAAAATCCTAATTTTACATGCATTACATCTAAATTTATTTTGGTAATTTCAGAAAACAGATTTACACTATATATTAAGTTTTATTATTTTTTAAACAGCTTACCAGCCAACCAGGTCTCTCCCACAGCACTGATTACTGAAATAAAAAGAGTTTTTTAAGGCAGGGATAACAGAAAACACTGTTCTGTGAGACAGTTTTAGTCATTTTGACATTGTATATTTAGATGTGGATTTTTTTCCAAGAAATTTTGGTCATTTTTGATCCAGCAAATTGACCTTTCATTCACTTGCACTGTAAACAGCTGACAGTCAGGGCAAGCTCATGCACACAGCGCAACCAGTTTGAAGAACACACTTTCTAGAACTGCAGAGAGCTGGTCCTGTGAAAGCAGTGTGTAACTAATGACTCTGGAGCAGCTTCAGTTTGAGCTTTTTTCTCGAGGGCAGCGATTCTGAAATGTATTTCATGTTTGTAAATATTGTTGTGATACGGCTCAGCTGATCACAGTCTGTCACATCTCCACCATCTGTATTTGATATTTGCAGAGGTTTGTAATGGTGATTTCATGTACTGCAGCAAAATATTTTAGTGGAAAACCTACACAGTTACACATCTACAGTATGTGGTGGTATGGAATTTTTTTTTTTTTATTTATTTATTTTTTTTTTTGTGAGGAAACATTTTTTATATTAATGTTATGATAATAATATTTTTTTATTTGAGTAATACCTGCCATGTGTAAATGTAGCACAACATTCTTTACTGATTTTCTAAAAAGAAAAAATTATAAAATATAAAAGGATAAACAAAGGTAACCACAATAAAATCATAATTTAAAATAATAGTAACAAACTAAAGTTGCTAGTTAAGCAAAGGGAAATAAATTTGTTGGCAAAACAGAAGAGATTATTTACTTGTATACAGTGGAAAATAAATATCTTTTCCTTTTTTGTTATTGAATAAAAAAGAATTCCATACTCCATACCTATTATCCATCCATCCATCCATTATCTGTACCGCTTATCCAATTTAGGGTCGCGGGGGGTCCAGAGCCTACCTGGAATCATTGGGCGCAAGGCGGGAATACACCCTGGAGGGGGCCATACCTATTATTCCATTACTTTTTCTGATGCTAAAGTGTTTGCCATGGCACTTGTTTTAGTATCTGTTTTGAGATATTTAGAAAGGCATCTTATCAAAGTCATAATATTGGTATTATGACAGCACTATTCTGAAAGCCAACATTTGTCATGGTATTGGGGGTGCATCTTTGCCCATGGCATGGGTCTCTTAGACAATTCAAAGTGATTTTGTTGACACAGTGCAAGGGCTTCACATGCCAGCTGCCCTGCAGTCCCAATCCGTCTCCTACAGTGGGGTCATGGAACAGAAAACTCATCTCCCTACCAAATTTTAGGGAGTGTGTTGCAGGCATCAAAATATAATTGAGAAACACAATCAAATTGTTCAGGGACATTGAAAAAATTATTGTGATTTTGTCATTCTAATAAGTAAATAACAATAAATGCTATACTTTTAGTTGTATTTTACACAAATCACAGCTGTTCTGGAAATGGTTGTATATCAGAGCATCCATCTTAAATGACTTTAAGATGAACTGCATGATTCTCTAGGTTATTTTAAAGATATGCTTACAATGTGTCTTAAACTCAAACTAATAACATTGCACAAGAAATAGGCAAAATTTTGATTGTTTAATGTGTTAGTGTTCTTAATTTTCTTAAATGTAACTGAGCGTGGGTGAGATTTCACTAAACCACTAACACACAATACAGAGCCTACGGTGTCACCAGACCAAGGTAATGTTGCGTTATATTGCACAAAATAGGCAATACTGCTCACGCTGCAAATTATTATGTATTATATTTTTATATTGGATCATAATTTTTAAATATTATAAACTGTATGTGTAAAAAGTTTTACATGATAATATACAGTTTGCTAGTACGGACCACGCCCATAGAGGCTGAAACGGGGAGGTGAAGTCTTTGCGGAGGAGTTCAGGGTGGCTTAAGAATGCACATGATGCCGGACCCCACCCCCCCCCACCCCACATAAATGAATACAAGAAAGAAGTGAAGACGGGGTGGAGGTGGGAGCAAGTTTAAAACAGGAGGCTCGGTAGGTTTGATAATGGCCGAACACGGTTCAGAATATGGGGATCAGCAGGAATGACCCAGCTCGGAGGAGCGAGCTGACGTAGTGAAGCAGTCGAGTTGAGATCCGTCTCCTGAACTAAATGAAGAAAGTTTGTCTGATGCGGAAATGGCGTGAATTTGTGGGTTATGTATAGGGCTGAGAGGAGGAGTTTGGCCGTGGTCCTAATCCCAAAATTGTGTTATTACCAGTGGCGGATGCTGGTCTTTCAAGGAGGGGAAGCTTAATTTCGGCCTACATCATAAAATGTGTCGGTTTATTTATACATAAATTCTACCCTCCGTTCCTTTTCAAGAAAATGATCTGTGACCCTGTCGTATCATCAAGGCGTCTTTTCCAGGGACTTGACTAGTGTCCTCTCAGTGGCCAGCAGAGCTAGGCTGCTTAAACGGCCTTGGCCCATGTGAAGTGTACCCGCCTCTGAGTGCTTTGTGATGGTGGAGGGGCTCAGCAGCACCCGCTGGACAGAAACTGCGATAGAAGTCAGAAAGAGTGATAGAAGTCTCCAAACACAAGCAGCTACAAAAAAACCCACCAGAAATAGAAGCTAGATTTGTCACTACTCGTTTTTAACAAAGAAAATGCCGCTAAGAGGATTAAGAAAGTCTCCGGTGCAACTCAGAACAGAATGAAAATGTAATGCTCCCACGGATCTTTACACCAAAGGATCACTGATTCGCTCATTTCGCTGTCAATCAAAAAGGGATTCAGCCTCAGACAGATCATCCAATCATCATGCAGAAGCTGAGCGTCCAGGCCAGCCGAGGCCAGCACACTGCCCCATAGACCCCCACACTGCCCCACAGAGACGCTGAGCGTCCGATGGGCGGGACAAGGCCCAGCATTTATTTAATGACTCTTCTCGTTTCGCTGCACTTCGCTGCTTTGCTATTGAACTCTGTGGAAGCTGTTTAAATCACTGTGAAAGCTGCGGGAATGACTGAGAGGAAAGACGCGTCTTTACCAGTGATAAGAAGCTGATTCTGAACAAAGGTTGAGTGTGTTGTAGTGCATATTTATTCAATGACATGTACACACAACAGTATATATTTGATCACTTATTTTTTGACATTTTAGGGGAAGCTGAGCTTCCCTTGCAGTCTTAGAGCAATCACCTCTGGTTATTACATAACTTCAATTAATATTCCTCTAATTTTTTTTTTTTTTTTTGCAAAATTCTGAATTAATTTACTTTTATTACATATTCCTGATGTTTTCTGTGTTCTTGTTGATTATCTAAAAGTTGTGACGAACATGAGTTGAAGAGAATACAATAATTTTAATAATCGACTTTGCATAATTAAAAAAAATCAAAAATCACTTCTGAGTGGTAATATTATTGTTTTCATTTTCAGTTTCAAAGAGCTATTCAAGAGGCTCTGTTTCCATGAAAATAATCTCTTCATTGTGGGAATTATGCCTTTACTGATTGAACTACACATACAGCATTAATTAAATTTGTCAATATTTCTGCTGAAAAATAATTAATGAACAAATATAAAGTAAGAATAAACAAATACATTTACCAAGAATAAAGAGGAGAAGAGGTCTCAGCATTTTGGTTTCACAGAATCCTTGTTAAATGTTCAGTGTGCACCGCTGTGGGCACTGCTGCTGTGCTCAGATACTTTTGCACTGAGGTTCTGATGTCTGTGCCTTACAAGCTTCTCTTCTTTGGCCCTTTTTCCTGTTCTGCAAAAGCAATAAGACTTACTGTTAACACATACAGGCAACCACAGCTACACTGTATGCATGGATGTACCATGATCATAAAGCATGTCACTTCAATTTCTGCAACAGAGGAACAGACTCTTGTTTTCTTACATTATTTTAATTAATAAGTTGTTCAAAACCCAGAGAAGAGGATGCTGTATAAATGTCTGTCGGTAACTGAGGTTTTATTTCCTCAATTGGGGTGCTGGAAATGACTTTACAGAGGATCAGTTTCATCAACTGTCCACTTTAAAGGAGATTTTCAGTCGTCTCTTTTAAAACTGCTGCATAATTAAATGTTTCTGATGTAAACAGTTATTCGGAGCGATCTGAATGTGCTACACTGGGTATTGCACAGAGTGTTATTTCATTACAATTCCATATGTAGCTCTTTAGACGGGTGGCAGGTCATTGCTGCTGCTGGTGAAGCAGGAATAAAAAGCTGTATTTGTGTACAAATTCACCACCACTGTGAAGAAATCTACAGTCAACTACTTCACACCTAAACACACCCTCTCCATCACCATGGTTACAGCTCAAACACTGAACTATGAACTATGAACATTAAATGCATCATGGTCTTTTGGCAAATAATGGAACCCCCACATTCTGTGTTTGGGTCAGAGGTCGGCCAGGATTTGTTCGAGGAAATCATGTGTGACTCAAGATCCAAATAATGTGTGGAGATGCTCCAGTGCTGAAGGATTTTCAGCGAGATTAGATCACTGACAGCACAAATAAGGATCAGCTAGCAGATTCAGTCCAGGGTTCTGCTGTAGACCAGCAGCGTACAGAGGCAGTGCTGTTGGGGAGCTACAGGTAAAGTGATTGTCTCACGGAGGCAGTGGTGTTGTTGGTGGTGGTGATTGTTCAAAAGGACCGAGGCAGTGGTGTTGTAGGGTTCATGAGGCAGTGGGGAAATGGGGCAGAGGTTACGTCTCTTTGCTGACGGGGCGTCTGGTTTTGACTGCGTCATAAAATACTCAAAACAATGATGTTTTACAATGATGTGTGTGTGTGTGTGTGTGTGTGTTTTAGTTTTGCTTTTAACTGGTTTTGTTGCGTGAGAGTGCAAGTGCACATGATGTGAACCATGCGATTTAGTTTTTTGCCAAAGTTAAACACAATCTCCATAACCCTCCACAACAATCTCCTGCAGTGAAGGTGACAGTGGGCAGAACACATCTATTCTCCTGGAACAACGAAGAGTAAAATATGATTTTTTTTTCCTGCATCATTCATCTAAGACAAACATTTCAAATGATCTGTTCTGTTTTCCTGTCAATATAGATATTCATATATTCATATTTTCAAGGTTGTCGGGAGATGAGGAGGCGGACAAAAGCACAGACAGAAGATAAGCAGGATAAACAGACAAACAAACTAGAATATATGGAACAAACTGAAGCAGAAACAAACTGAAAACAACAATGAACCATTGAGGACATATACGGTCAAGTACACATTCACACACAAGAACCAACAAAGGAGTACTGAAATCAAGGGGTATGGCAAGGGCAGGGCAACAAAGGAGACACAGGTGGAAACACTGATGACAAGGCGGAGACAAGGGAGGAGACTGAAATAAAACAAAAACATTTGTACTGAACTGAGCAGACAGCAGTCAGCTCAGCCCTAAGAACTCAGAGCCTGCAGTACCTCCATGGACAGAGCCGTCTCTGCCTTGTCCATCTCCAGTGGCAGCAGCTGGTTAGTGAAGGCAAACATGAGGTTATTGAGGGGGCCTGTCGTTACCCGATTTGCGCAACCTGCCCGATTTCGACAGCACATGCGCTGACATTTCATGCATGTAGCTTATAGCAGAGCAAACAAGAGCTTTATATTCAAAAGTGAGTAATTGTAAACACAGTCAGATACTTTACAGTCAGTAACTTTATTCAGTCAGATACATTATTCTGAAGTAGCCTGGTTACATCAACATTTCATGTCGTCAGCAACTGAGCGTCAAATTAAATAAAGCCTCTTGTAGAAGAGCTTCACTGCTGCTTTGAAAAATCACCTCAGTCTCAGAACACGAGACATGTTTCTAACAGACGGTGTGAAAAAGAAACATGTACGACTCTGCCCACTTTTGGTTAACAGCTCTGTTTCAGCTTTTCTCTTTTTAGAGCACTCCCTTTAAATTCTTCCTCTGACTTGCGTTCTTCTCAAACCTCGTACCTCGCTGAGCTCATTAAATGCACAGAAATGGAGGTCCTAAGTAAACTGTTACTATCCATCCATCCATCCATTATCCACCGCTTATCCGGGTCCGGGTCGCGGGGGAAGCAGTCGGAGCAAAGAAACCCAGACCTTCCTCTCCCCAGCCACCGCCTCCAGCTCCTCCGGGGGTATACTGAGGCGTTCCCAGGCCAGTCGAGACATATAGTCTCTCCAGCGTGTTCTTGGTCTGCCCCGGGGCCTCCTCCCCGTTGGACATGCCCGGAACACCTCTCCAGGAAGGCGTCCAGGAAGGCTCCTCCTTGGATCACCACCTTAACGTGGTGGAGGGGTTTGCGTGCCTGCGTGAGCCTAGGAGCTATGTTGTTGGGGGCAATAGCCCCTGGTAGGGTCTCCCAAGGCAAATTGGTCCTAGGTGATGGGCCAGACAAAGAGTGATCCATAAAGACTCGGATGAACAAGATACAAGCATGGACACAGCCTCCCTTGCCTGGAGCAGGGTTACCGGGGCCTCACCCTGGAGCCAGGCCTGAGGTAGGGGCTCCTTGGCGAGCGCCTGGTGGCCGGACTTTCACCCATGGGGTCCGGCCGGGCTTAGCTCGAAGGAGATACATGGGTCCACTCTCCCATGGGCCCACCACCCGTGGGAGAGGTAGTTATCCGGGTCTGGTGCATTGTGGATCGGGTGGCGGTCGGGGGCCCTGGCATTCTGATCCTCGGTTACTGAAACTGGTTTTTGGAAACTGTTACTATATATATATATATAAATTTGATTATTATTAATGTAGTACTTCCGTACTACAAATGATAGCACAGGGTGGGCCATTTATATGGATTTATATGGATTTAATAAAATGGGAATGGTTGGTGATATTAACTTCCTGTTTGACAATCCAACACAATGGGCAGCACTCTGAACACATTTTATAAGTGGTCAGAAACTTGTAAATTACTCATGAAAGAATAAAGTTACGTTAAAACAATTTACAACAATTTTCACCATTGTTTTTCTTGTGAAATTCCCAATAATTAAAAATAATAAGTTTGATGTGTCACATGACACTCTTTCCATTGAAAAAAACAAAAGTTGGATCCAAATGGCCGCCATGGCCACCACCCATCTTGAAAAGTTTCCCCCCTCCCATATACTAATGTGCAAAAAAAACAAGAAGTTAATATCACCAACCATTTCCATTTTATTAAGGTGTATCCATATAAATGGCCCACCCTGTACATTACCTGAATGTGCCCACATAATGTTGAGTCTAGTAAGTCAGGTGAACAGGGCATTACAGTAGTCCAACTGGGAGGAGATAAAAGCATTTTGGGTTTTTCAGTGTCCAAAAAGGGCAGAACATTTTTAACTTTAGTGATATTTCTAAGGTGAAGGAAGCATGTTTGAAGAAGCTTCCTAATGTGAAGTGTTGAAGGTAGGGCCAAAGGTCACACCCAGATTTTTAACAAAGGGCCTAGCCTTCATCCCTGCACAACAAAGAACTGACTACACCCTTTTGGACACCCCCTCTGGACCCACAATTAGGCCTTCTGTCTTGTCCTTGTTCAACCTGAGAAAGGTTTATGATATCCAGATTTTAATCACATCTGGGTGTTGTTGTATATACAAGGAAAATAAAAGAGGAGCCAAGATAGAGCCTTCTGGCACCCCACTGGTAAGAGATGCTGGGGTTAACATCCTATCTCCCACCGACACCACAAACGACCTATTCAGTAAGTAAGAGTAAAACCATTTAAGTACAGTCCCAGAAAAACCCACCCATTTCTGATAAATATTATTATTTCTAATAAAACGCCATGGTTGATGGTATCAAAGACCAGGCTAATGTCTAAGAGAATTAAAACACAAACTTCACCAGCGTCAGCATGCATTAAGAGGTCATTTAAAACTCTTATTAGGGCTGTCTCACTGCTATGTTTTGCACAAAACCCAGATAGATTTTTTTCAAAAGAAATATTGTCTTCAAAGAACTGTGCTAGCTGAGCTGAGACGGCTTTCTCAACAATCTTGGAAATAACAGGAAGTTTGAAAATAGGCCTAAGATTATTCAAATTTGATGGGTCCAATTTGGCTTTTTTTCAGAAATGGCTCAATACAAACCTGATAAAAAAAAAAAAAAAAAAAAACAGGAACACAACCTGAGGTGAGTGATGCATTTACCATCTGTAACAGGCAAGGGGCAACATCCGACAAAATCTGTTTTAAAAACTTTGATGGTACTACATCAAAAGGCCAGGAGGGTGGATGCAAGCCTTGCACAATAGAAATCAATTCCTCAAGAGAAATTGGGTCAAACTGAGTAAGATGAGCTGTAACTAGGAGTGAAGGGCACAGCTGAGACAGAGATATATTATAACATTAATTAAGTTAGCCGTAAAGCATAAAAAAAAATTATAATTTCAGAAATGTCAATAATAACAATGTCTGGAATCTGTTTTTACATCCATCTGATGATATTTCTGTTTTGCATTTCTGTAGCAGTTTACTCTCAGAGAGTCAAAATAAATACAACTAAGAACCACACAATAACATTACTTAGGTGTGGAAAAACACTTACTTAATGTACTTAATACAAATTGGTTGAATTTATTATAAAGTGCATGTTTTTATTTGGAGTTTTTTCTAATATTGGCCATTCAAAGAAAGGAAATAAGTAACAGTAATAATAATAATAATAATATCAAGAGCTTTTGAGGAAAGTCAGTTCTGAAAAAAGTAAGGGCCCATGACTCCTGGGAAGCGAATGTATATTTGTGCTTATCTGATTCCTGTTAGGGCGGCACGGTGGCGCAGCAGTGTCTGTGAGGAGTTGGTGTGTTCTCCCCGTGTCCGTGTGGGTTTCCTCCGGGTGCTCCAGTTTCCTCCCACAGTCCAAAAACACACGTTGGTAGGTGGATTGGCGACTCAAAAGTGTCCTTAAGTGTGTGTGTGAGTGAATGTGTGTGTGTGTGTGTTGTCCTGTGAAGGACTGGCGCCCCCTCCAGGGTGTATTCCCGCCTTGCGCCCAAAGATTCCAGGTAGGCTCTGGACCCACCCCCTGAATTGGATAAGCGGTTACAGATAATAAATGAATGAATGATTCCTGTTAAGACGAACAGTTCACAGTCAAAAGTTCCAAAGCTCTGGCAGCTCAGCTCCAATTCATTGTGTAGGTCGAAGAGTGTTCCAGGATCCAATGGGATGTACTCACCATCAAAGCTGACCCATGCAGTAAATCCAATATGTAGTATATACAACAGTAGTACAGTGTACTGCTCGTCTACTATGAATACAATCTTCACGTTCAGAAATTATACTCCACATCTCAGAACAATAACATTTTCCCCCTCAAAACATATGTATATGAACACATCAGCAAATTCATGTTCACATAAACTCCATATGAAATTCACATAGACTTTTTCTTAGTTTAAATTCAACATTCATTAATTCATTATCTGTATCCGCTTATCAAGTTATCTAGGGTGGGTGCGGAGCATACCTGCTATCATTGGGTGCAAGGCAGGAACACAACTTGGAGGGGGCACCAGTCCTTCACAGGGCAACACACACACTCACACATTCACTCACACTCATTCTACTAATTCATTCACTGGGGATGCTGCCTTTTGTACATGCCCTGGTACTAATGACTTCAGTCACCACACATAAAGTAAAATGCCCTTAAGTAGTAAGTAAAAAACAAAAGGTATCAGTTCATTTTTATCATAGTGTGTTGTGAGTTTACAAAAGTGCTGAAGTAATTAATAACCATCATCATTTTTCAGCTTAGCACTAGAAGAGCATAGCGCTGTCATTTAAACACATTGACTCCCCTTTAACAAAAACAAGAGAAAAGATAAACTAGGCAAGGTGTTTCTGGTATTTCCAAAACAGGAAAGCCCAAAATACATAGCCTTATTATTGGAAGGTCCGGGGAAGCTTTGGTGCTTCATATCAATGTCTTTGTTTACATGTGGTTTTTAGTTAGTGATTGTGTTGTACAGAAAATATGGAGGACAGGTAATAAATGCAGAAATGAAAAAATGTTCATTTTATTTAAAATAAAATCCACTAGGTGTCAGTATAATAGCGTTTATTTAAATTCAAGAAGAACTTAAAGAGAATGACTGAATGCTTCTTTAAATAAACTAAGAAGCTTCAACAGCCAGTGGAAAGCATTACGCAAATACATCTGAATTTAGAGGCAGCTGGGTGTGAACTGCCTGTCATTAAACTTAAGAATGTGTTTTCCTAATGTATTTAATGGTGCTGTGGATCTGTTAAAATACATTTCTGCAGTTTTCTGAAATTAATGGAGATTAATCACATGATCACTTTCTGAAGACTGAATCTTTGAATAAAGGATATTTAAATGTACAATGAATAAATCAATGTTAGACAAACACAGTTGTATTCATATTAATGTCTATTGATTGAAAAAATATAATCACAAAAATAAGTTAAAATTCTAGTACTACTTTGTGTCATTGGGATATTCATGACAAATTGGTGAGAGGAATCCCTTCTTTTTTCTACTTTATTATAAGATCTCAGTTCTGATGATTTTTGGATTAGTATCTCTGAATTTTCTGAGAGAGCTTTAGCATCAGACAGAAACTTCATTCACGCATTGTCTGTAACCCTCATCCAGTTCAGGGAGAACACACCACACTCCTCACAGACAGTCACCCGGAGTGGGACTCGAACCTACAACCTCCAGGTCCCAGGAGCTGTGATAGAGACACTACCTGCTGCACCACTGTGCTGACCCAGAGAGAAGCTTAAATAGAGAAAATTTACGCTACAGCGCCTCTATGAGCTCAAACATTTAAACAGGAGCTCTGTGTGTGTGTGTGTGTGTGTGAGAGAGAGAGAGAGAGAGAGAGAGAGAGAGAGACAGTCAGGTTTATGATATTTATGACATATTTAAGCATAAATAAAATGAAATCAACAGTAGTGATGTTGTGTTTACACCAAACACCACCGCTAATACAGACTCTGTTAAAAGTGTGGAATATGGGAGGAATCTGTGGCCAAATTGAGTAAAATGATTAATTAAGCAAAATAAATATTAACATGTTAGATTCCAGCGTGCGTTCACATGCATTAACTTGAATAAAATCAATCTTTTATTTCCCATACTACATATTGGCATAAACATGTATCTCCTCATAGTCATTGTCCGCTACACTTTTCTCTGCCTCTGCATCTATATCAACATAGTCATCATTGTCCGAGTGGTCTTCCTGATGGACAATGTCTTCCTGATTTTCATAAACGTTTTCATCATCCGTTTCATCCTCTGCATCTTCAATCCAATATGTGAAGTCGATACCTGGGGAATGATTTTCAAAATATAATTATTTTAAAGAAAATTACCTTGTAAAGCACATGCTACAGAGTAACAATGTATTGTTTGTTTAAATGTTTTAACTGTTTTCCCAAGAAACAGAAGTTCCTAAGTGTCTGAGGTTCTTTAATTCTAACTTAAAATACTGTATAGTTGAATTTTTCAGGAAATTAAGGGAACAACATATAAACAGAATTTAGACCTGCATTTTCATAATCGCCTTCATCTTCTATCTCATTCTTCCCTCCAGTTGTTTCATACGTGTTTTTGGCTCCTACAAAAGATTGTGTGTTTGAGGTGGGGTGGGTTATGGTTGGTTATGGTTGATAGTAAAATGCACATTTTTCTAAACTGAAAACAGATATTTTGTTAATAATAAAGGCAATAGCAAAGCCTCGAAAATGTATTATAATAATCAGAAGTCTATACTTACGATGGCTGGGATCCATGCGCTTATATTTTTTTTTGCTTTTCTGTATGATGTAAATGCCGATGAACACTAATATGAGTAACAGTCCTTCTGACACTCCAAAGGCGACGATTGGACCTACAACAGAGAAACGAACAGAGCTGCTCTGAGGAGAGCTGAAATCTCGACTGGAGACTCTGGTCTGGTACTGGCAGTAGTAAGACCCCTCATGAACAAAGTCCACTTTTGTTAAACTGAAGGTGACTGAGATCCCACTCTTGGTTTCTCTAAATGACCCAGAGCTCTTTATCAGAGAGAAGGATCCACCTGTGAACTGGGTTTCTACAGAGCAGCTGATAGTAACCTTCTCTCCCCATGTGACCTCTCTTGAGGAATGGAGAGAGATGCGTGGAGTGAGTAGAGTTACTGGAAAAGGAAGATTTTATGATAAGTAAGATAAAATGTATGTACTTCTAATTATTTTTGTTTAAATAACTTCATAAAAATAGATTCATGTATCAAAATATATCAAATAGAATCAATTTCAGTCTCATACTAGAAGTCAATCAATCAAATTTTATTTATATAGCGCTTTTCACAATAAAAAGTCAGCACAGAGCAGTTTTACAGAGATCCGGGTCTAAGCCTCATATGATCAAGCCAGGGGCAACAGTGGCAAGGAAAAACTCCCTCAGCACACGAGGAAGAAACCTTGGAAGTAACCAAGACTCATACGGGGAACCCATCCTCCTCGGGTCGACACCGGAGACACAACAGAGAACAGAAGTAAAAGTGAACTGATGACAGATGAAGGGGTTATAGTAATGTGAATGTAGAATATTAGTGATATATGAGTCTGAGGAAGGAGGAGGTGATCAGTGATTCTGTGTGAGTTAAAATTAGGTGCAGAGTTAATCTGAGATAAAACAGCACAGCCAAGCATGATAGTGTAGATGAGACAAGGCCAGGATCTTGTACAGGACACAGAGGGGCTTGATCAGGGCAACACCTAGAGAGCAGCAGGACATCTCAAAGCACGAGAGAGACAGGAGAAAGAAAACCAGACAAAGGGAACAAATAAAAATCAATTTTCAAATGTTATTCTGCTATATAATGACAAAGCGGGGTTATACTTACAAAAGTGATTGACAGCCTTTGCTGGTCTGAGACAGCCTGCAGGACATGCCCACTTCACAATAACCTAATCAAGGCTTTTTTGTAGTGGAGCTGACAGGCAGCTGTCTAGTTGCATTACTATTATCTAATATATAATTTCTTATACCTGATCAATTTAGAAAGTCTTGTAATGTTCTGCTGTTAGTTGTGCTAACAGAAACACTATCATGTGCTTCTCAGCCTCAAAGACCAACCTTACTAGACCTCTCCCTAAAAGGTACAGAATTTACTGGTGTTTACCACCATTTCATTCCAATTTAAATGGGGCACAGTGGCATTGGCTTTCCTCTCTTTCATAAATGGTGCAAGTGTTACGTTCTGTCATCTACAGAATGTACAATTCTAATTTAAAATGTGTTACAGCTACATTATGGCACATACACAACTTTCAATTTAACTTTAAATTGAGGAGAAATTATTTTGTCCCAGTATAATTATGCATTCTACCCTAATACTCATTTATAATCCATTAATGTATGTAAATGAATATGTCCTTTGTAATCATCACTGCCCACATAATGACAGAAGGCGTCATGCGCATCCATATCCATATGTATATTATTGAACATAAATGAGTGTTTAAAAAACATAAGTCACCTGCTAACGATTCATTCCACCTCAAATACAGGGGATTTCAATGTGGTCCATGTAGAATTATCCATTTCACCTTAAATGCTGCACTGTTTAAGGTGGAATGGGTAATTCTCAGACACAGAGTAGGTGTGGTTTGAGAAAATGAAAATAAGAAATTAAGGATGTTTGCAGCTGATTAAAATTCGCAACCACTCCTGCTCTGCCAAGGAGCTCTGTGTGAAGAGGACTTGTCAGCCCTAAGACAGGGGCATTTTAATCTTTAATTTGTTCATATTTTGTGGATATGGAACCCACCAACTCACATACCGTGAAACCCACCCAGTAAGTTTTTCTGAATACAGAATGAAAACTGAGAAAACGAGAATGGAACAAAAGGATGAACAGAGGGAATATGGCTAAAAACAAAGCTTCTGCTCCTTGCTCCTCACTGCTGTGCCCTGAGAATTTTTTTCACATTCACATTCAGATCCTTTTTTTTTCACATGCACGCCAAAGGTAACATATAACTACACATTGTGAAAGTATTTGTATAATACTATAATTTGTATAATTTCACAGGCTCAAAATAAATATAACCCTTATTTGATTAATTCCATAAATATTTGCTTTAAAAACTGTCTTTGACCAGTGTCTAGATTTAAATAAAATTTCAGACTGATGATGAAAATATTTCACTTTGCAAAGGAAAAGTGGCTGTGATTGATGATATACACTATACTTTGTCTGTGCGCCAATGTTTTGGATGATTCCCAGGATAATCATAGACTTATTTAAACGCATTAACTTTGTGCAGCATTGAACTGCTCAGGTTACAACTGCTCAGGAGAGAGAAGAAAATTCAACCTGGAGATTTAGAAAAAGACCATGTTGATATTCTTCAGATTTGTAATTTATTATATCTACCTTTGGATGTTATGGATCATTTTTATCATTTGGTTTAAAGTAGTTGGCCAGTAAAATACATTGTTAAATAGTCTAAGAACTGATAAAAGCTACCCTGACAATTGTCTTAAAAACAAAGAATGCCTAATATTTAGCATTTGCTTCCTAAAGGCTAAGCACCAGCTCTATGAAAGTGTCAAACAAATAAATACAGTGGAATTTGAGTTCCTAACTTGTGTTTATTGATAGTCAGAAAACATGTTATTTCTTACTAATTCAAGGATTCAGAACGGTGTTCTGAAACTCTAATAGTCGTCTTGCATGTGACGTAGATGGTGGACAAGAATTTCAAGAATTTCCGTAGCAAGCTCGGGTTTTTCCATCAATTTAATAAAATTGTCAGTTTTAAAGCAAATTAAGCTGCTATTTTCATTTTAATTCATACTTATATATGTCAGTAACTAAAATAATGTGAAATATTAATGGAGGTCAATTAAGTGGTGCTTAGCCTTTGCACTTTGTGCTTAAACGTGTATTACATTTCTAAAGATGTGCATGAAAAGTATCGGAGATCTGCAGGGGTGTAGCACCAAATTCTGTGCCCTATGCACAAGCAGTGCCCATGAGCCCTGCTCAACCACAACACCCCCTAATGCTAATAAGTTGCCAGCCTATCCTTATGAATCTATGACATTGGGTCTATTAAGTTAGGCTAGGACCAACAATTCAATCCATCAATCAACCAATTTATTTACTCAAAACATTAAAACGTAAATAAATTTCTTTACCTGGGCACACATCAGCATGATTACAGGCATCTGTCACAAATAGAGAATGTAAGCTGTATATGGCAGTTGCTAAGTTTCCATGGATTTGTACAAAGTATTGATTAATTAAAGTCCTAATTTTACATGCATTACAGCAAATTATTAAAAATTAAATTATTTTGGTATTTTTCAGTAAACCACTTTTCACTATATTCATTCATTCATTCATTCATTCATTATCTGTAAGTGCTTATCCAGTTCAGGGTTGCGGTGGGTCCAGAGCCTACCTGGAATCTTTGGGCGCAAGGCAGGAATACACCCTGGAGGGGGCGCCAGTCCTTCACAGTGTTCACTCACACACTCACACCTACGGACACTTTGGAGTCGCCAGTCCACCTACCAACGTGTGTTTTTGGACTGTGGGAGGAAACCGGAGCACCCGGAGGAAACCCACGTGGACACGGTGAGAACACACCAAACTCCTCACAGACAGTCAACCTCCAGGTCCCTGGAGCTGTGTGACTGCGACACTACCTGCTGTGCCACCGTGCCGCCCTACTTTTCACTATATGCTAATTAAAATTTTATTTTATAAACAGAAACTTACCAGCTAGCCAGGTCTCTCCAACAGCACTGACTACTGAAATGAAAAAAAGATCTTTTGGTAAAACTTCCTATGAATTCTGTTTTTATAATGCATTATAAATACACTGATAATGCATTATATGAAATACATGATACCTTATAATGCCTGCTAAATGTCTGCATTATTACTCACAAATTGGTTTATCTACATATTATAACCCCTTAAAAGGTGCAAATTTAAAAATGCAATATAATATCCAGTCATAATCAATCAAACCTTCATTTTCACTTAAAAGTACTTTGATGGAAACCCTCATTTACAATGTAGCCGAGCATTACAATTTTACAACAAAGGGACCAAGAATAAGACAAAATAAAGAATAAATAAATATGATAAATATAGAAGTTAAACTTGAAAGAAGAATAATATAAGAATAAACTACGTAAATTAATAAATAACAGTGCAACCTAAAAACATAAGACAAACAGTAGTAAAATAATCAATAATAAAAAAAAATAATAAAAAAGTTACAAAAAGACAATAAACCAGCGAGCTTTAGTGTTTCCTGTAGGGAATAGAGCTGGTGCACTATAAATAAAAGCAGATTTTGAAGGGTGATCCAGTCTCTGGAGCAAGTTCAAGTTGGGTAATTTGTGTTATTTTCAGTGAGCCTTGCTGTGTGATGGCATACGGCCAGAAAGTGCTTTAAAGATAAAAAGAAACAAATGTTTTTCTCAGCACACAGCAGGAGACGTCCAGCCAATCTTTTCAAATAATAAACCGTGATGAGCGCTGTAGGGGTCATCAGTAATGAACCTTAAAGCCGAAAGATATATAGAATGTAATGGTTTAAATGTAGCTGCAGATTCATGTCTGTAAATCACATCACCATAATACAGCACAGACAGCAGTGTTGCTTTGGCAATATTTATTCTTTTTGAAAACATGGTTTGTTTCGATACAGGAAGAAAACTTTTTGCCTCAGCTTACCTGTAAATTTGGTACATGCTGTTTAAAAGTACATTTATCGTCTAGCCATAGGCCAAGGTACTTATATTCACTAACTGTTTCCATGTCAGATCCCTTCATGGTTGATATTTTAAAAGTGTTAAAATCTATGATAGGTGATCTGGAAAATAGCATACATTTAGATTCCTCAGCATTTAAAACCAGTTTGTGGTTAAAAAAGGCAGACTGTAAGGCGGTCAGCTGATCAATATAAAAGAGTGAATATAAATCAGCAAATAGATGTATTTTGCAATCAACTGTGGGGGTGTCAATATCAGATTATATAAAGGTTAAAAAGTGTTGGTCCAAGAATTGATCCTTGGGGGACACCTTTAGTGATTTGTAGCTGTTCTGTTTTTCTTTGTCCCAACTGTATCAACAGCTTTAGAGCACAGTATTTCTTTTTGGCAGTTAGAAGATCATCTAGAATGAGTGTGGTAGCAGAGATTGTGCTGTGCTTCTTTCTAAATCAAGACTGATATTCTGACAGAACCGAGTTTACACAAACGAGAGTTTGAGAGTTTGGAGTTACTTGTGCAGTTTTCCAGATACTGCTTGTAACGTGTTCTAAAATGACCGGAGAGGCAAGCTCCAGGAAGATGAGGTCAAGTTTATATTATCCTGTGACATTTTTAATGTTGATAGTGCTTAGGGCTTTAGCAACCATATGAGGAGAGACTATGTGGAATTTAAATAGACCATGGCTTACAGCAGGTGAATTATGTATTAGGGGGACTTAGGCATTAGCACTGTCAAATAAATATCTAGAAACTACAACATGGTTATTAAATGCTTGACAGGGAATTGCACATCAGTAATAAAACCGATCTCATCCTCACTAGCTCCAATCCACCCTAAATAAAACCAGTTCTCTCACACTCTCAATTGATGATTGCTCTGTCCCCCTCGCTTGTGGTTCGTAAACTCTTTCCCAGTCCGTTGCTGAACCTCTCGATTACTGTCTCCAAGAATCTCAATTACTCACTTCTTTTTGCATCAGCTCCACTACTCCATAAACTTCAGATGGTCCAGAACTCTGCTACTCATTTCCTCATTCAGTTAAAACACAGTTAAAAATCCTCCTTCTCACCTTCAAATCTCAGTCATTTAGCTTCTTCTTATTAATCAGACCTTCGTCAACCTTACACACCGAAGAGCACTTTCGACACACTTTCTGTTGCCTGTAACCTCTGCACTTCCTGTAGTCTATCTGAGGCCGATTCATTCTATTATTCCTGCTGAGTTTTGTACTGTGTTATGTAATATTTGTTCTTTTCATTTTGTTTACTGTCCAAATGTTATTGTCATTTATGTGTCCTCCTACTGTAACAGCGTTAGTGCCTTGGAAATGTCATATTATTATTATTATTTTTTTAATAATATATTTTTATTACACCATTCACCATGAATGGAACACCACACACTTTCAGATTACACACACTTACAGACAGCTCTGCTCCTCAAAAACTTTGCGGGAGTTTTTCCTGAGAGCAGGCAGGAGTTTCTCACACACTCAAGCCGTGTCCGAAACAGAAAGCAGAAGACACCTTGCACTCTTGTTGCTTTAGCATTTAGAAGTGAAGGTATTTATAACCAGGTCACATTGGAGTATTCAATATTTCAGCACATTGCCAGGGCACCTGTACACTAGCACTCCTTCGCTAGAATAATTACAGCTACGACTCGCTCAGAATACTGCCTCAGTAACAGCACTCCGCTCATTTCAGACACAGCCTGGATGTAAACAAACTCTGTGGATGATTGTAAAAAAAATCCCAGCTTGACTCTTATTGGTTTATCACCTTTCAGGCATGACATTAACATTGAGTTTCACACCTGAGAATTGGCGACCACCCTACACTACAGGATTCTGAGCCTGAGTACATACTGAACATGTCCCCAACTGCACTGGGAAAAGATTGGAGAAATAAAGATTAGATTATTGACTAACCACACTATAGGAAAATCTGGGAGGATAATCCTTTACATTCACCCTAAAATTCAGAGACCTCTTGCAATTGTCTGCAGAACTGAATCACCTTCAAATGTATCCTGTAATGTGGGCCAGGCTAAAGATGATAATTTGCTTGATGCAAAAAGAAGCTCTGCAACTCTCCTTCCGCTGGAAGGAGGGGCAAATATTCCACTGCAACAGAGAACCAGAGCCCTGCAGAGTGCATTTCTTATTGGTCGTCACTTCCATTTAGCCAATCAGCAGCCAGGGTTGTCTATCATTTAGTTCTGCAGCCAAAGGAGTCTCAGTCCCTCCTACAGTGTTTTTTTTTTTTTTTTTTTTTTTTTTTTTTTTTTTTTTGGCAGTGGCACTGAGAGCTTACAGCTCTGCATTTAGATAGAACTAATGTTAGCGCCATATCCTGTAGAAACTACATTTCATTCTCCCTCAACGCATCTTTATAAGTAATTTTTTATACATAAAAATCACAATAGATGCTTTCATACAAGATTAACAATTCTCACATTGATTCATTTCAATTCAGAAAGTTGGCAAACAGGTAGATGCTGCATAAAGCCCCCCCACACACACACACACTCTGATTTAATGCATTAGTCATGTTGAAGATGTGTCATGTGTGATTAAATGTTAAAGCAGCCAAGCTCTCCTAAATAAACTGCATTGAATGACAGTTTTAATCTTGTTCTGTCTGAGAGAAATTGTTTATTTTTATTGTTACAGTTTGCCAGAAATTATCTTACAGATTATTACAATTTTGACAAAAACAATTAATTACCCAGTGTCTGGCTTTAAAAAACACATTGCACCTGTCTATCCATTATATACGTTCAAACTGTGAATTCAGCATGCACCCAGTGGATAAATCAAAACATTTAAGAGGAGTTGCTGATATGTTATGGATTAATACTAAGCTTTAGTATTAAAGCTTTAGTTTAGTATTTAAACTAAGCTTTAGTTTAGTATTTAGTTACCCCTGCAGTAACACACAATACAAAACAAAACGTATCGAAAGACCAAGGTAACGTTAAATCTATTCACTCATAATAAGTTAGTAAATAATTATAAAATTCTGAATTGAAAACATAGGTTAGAGTATAATTTAACATATAAAATCATTTTATTTGAAATACGCAGTCATAAATGATAGCATTTGGATTTAAATATTATAATCTTAAGTATATTGTTAAGTTGAACTTTTTTTATTATTATTCTAAATGAATGTAATTTTATTACATACTCCTGATGTTTTTCATTTTCTCCATCATATTATCTTCTGCAGCTCTGTTCAAACAATACCCATTGTTCTGCTGTCTTATTGATTATTTAAGATTTGTGACACACTGATGAGCAGATTATAATTATTTAATTAAGTGGTTTTGTATTTTGAATTTACTCTGTCAATATTTCAGCTGAAAAATAATTACTGATCAAATGTAAAAGATGTAAAACAAATGAACTTACCGAGAATAAAGACGAGATGAGGCCTCAGCATTTTGGTTTCATTTAAATCCTTGTTAAATGTTCAGTTTGCACCGCAGTGCTGCTGTGTTCAGATATAATTTGCTCTGAGGTTTTGATGGCTGTGACTTACAAGCCTCTCTTCCTCCCTGGCCCCTTTTCCTGTTCTGTAAAAGTGAGAACTCATAACACCAGCTACACTATATAAGTTCATAAGTGTATATATATATATATAAGTTCTAATAAGTTCAACTTATTTAGCGCCTTTCCCAAACCCAAGGACACTACATAAAGTGGGACAGAAAAAAAAAAGTTCCAAAGTTTAGGGTCAGCAGCACTGAAAGATCTATCACCCAAAGTAGAACGTTTAGTTGAGGGGACAGTGAGGAGACCCAGATTTGGAGGAGCAGAGACGGGGAAGAACAATACAAAGAAATTAGTTCAGACAGATATGAAGGGGCCAGACCATGTATAGCCTTGAATGTGAGAAGGATTATGTATTTAATCCAAAGCTCAACAGAAAGCCAGTGCAGCTGCAGGAGACCAGGTGTAATATGTGATGTACGCATGGTGGATTTAAGGACCCTAGCTGCAGAATTCTGGATTGTATTGAAGACAGTTTAACAGTTTGACTGGAAGTACATAGAACAATACAATAAAAAATCTAAGTATTCAACAACAATTTAGCATCAGTGTCACTAAGAATGGGATGTAATTGTGCAATATTCCGCAGACGATAAAATGCAGTTTTAGTGACTAGATTAACATGAGACTCAAGAGCGAGACTCGTATTTAGGAGGCAGCCAAGGTTCTTAACGGAACGAGCCTGACTTAATATCAACACCATTAATACTGTCAGAGAGATTTCATACACGAGAAAGTGATGTCTTCATTTCAACTAATAAAACTTAGGTATTGTCTGCATTTAGTTTGAGGAAGCTGTTTTGTAACCAGATGTTTAACTCCATAATGCATGTACTCAAAGCCTGGGCAGAGGCAGCAAGGAAAGAAATGCTGATGTAGATTTGGATATTGTCAGCATAGCAGTGTAATTTTAAACCATGCTTGCGGATAATCTAACCAAGAGGAAAAATATAAATAATAAAAAGAAAATGACCAAGGACTGATCCCTGAGGAACACCACAACCTACCGGGGCCAAAAAAGATTTATGAGAACCAATAGTAACATACTGATGTCTGTCGGCGAGGTATGAATGAAAGTACTGAAGGGCAAGGCCAGATGCCACCCAGTCAACATGAGTCTTTATTTACGATTATTCTTTTGTGCAGCTATCAATTTTGAGATGGTAAACAATCTTTACCATCTTTATCTTTATTTAATCTTTACATTTTATTTGGTGCATCAATGTGATAAATGACTGAGCCTGAAATTTTGTTAAGAACAACTCAGTTTAAGGAAATTTCTTACTGTTCTTGGTAAAAGACCATGTTTCACTTCTCAAAAATAAAAATATTGTGCAGCGCAGCCCAGCAGGCCAATACAAAGCTCATTGCCCTAGATTGTTGCCATTATCACTATTATTATTATTATTATTATTGACTTAACCCCCATTACTTAGATCCCTCTTACATCAGTAGTATAATATAAAAACACTAGAGCATAATAATAGACCTTACTGCTGATACTGTTAATGTCTATGTCTGCTGTTTGTGTGATCTGAGGAAGTTGGGCCCTTCCTGTGAGTTACTGTTCCTCCTCAAGGGAATTGTTTCCTTTGGCTTACTCACCTGGAGTGTTTCATTCACACTGTTATCTGTTCTGTTTTATAAAGCTGCTTGTGACAGCATCAGTTGTAAAAATTAATTAAAATCAATAAATAAAATACCCAGCATTTGTAGGAGGACACAGCCAAGCAGCAGGCTCCCAGTCATTTCCTCTGGCTGTAAGAGACCTGTAGCTACAGTTCAGTAAGAAGCAACAAAACAACTTTCAGGGTTCTGAGGCCTGAGGTATCTTTCATGCCCAGGGTGTGGTACCAAACTTCACTGGATTCAACTAGAGCTTCTTAAACCTTTTCTTTTTCTTCCTTTTTTTTTTGAGATTGCTTGATGTAGGTATTTGATCAAGCGCCATCCCTCCAGAGAGCAGTTCTACCTCTCTACAGGTGTGGAACATAAACTCCCCTGGCACTGGTCACAGTGACCTTAGACTCAGCCACAGATGCTCCGCTCAAAAGTTGACTGAGCCTGATACTTTAAGTGTGTTAATCTGGCTTCACTGTCAGGATTCTGCCAGTTGCACTCTGAATGGCTACACGCCTCTTCCTACTCGTTATGCCAAAATAGCAAACTGATTGGTCCTGTTACACACACTAACCGCATCGGTGTCTGAAAGTCATCTACCAGATCTGCGGTGGTCCTGAGCATTGGAATACAAAGTGAAAAGGAGCTAAAACCTTGTAATTGTAGAACTACAAAGTGCATACACATGGCATCCCATTTAAAAGCATATTCATGCTGTACTTTGCAATTCTGCTTGTAATTACATTTAATATATTCAATATACAGACTGGGCTGTGCAGAGATGCAATTAATCATATAAAAGAATTCTGTTAATTATAATATTTGCCATTCAAACTTTCAAATTTGTATCTGATAGCACAGTAAATAATGTGAATAATTTTAAGATTGCTCAGTTTTACATTTTGATATAACAAGGGAAATATTAATGTGTAAAGCATACCAAGATATTCTGGATATTTGAATATTTCCTATATTTTTAACATCATACAGCAAGGCTAGCAGCCATAACATGCACCAGATGTCTGTGAAGCTGGTGAGTGTAGTGGAACAGTACTAATTAAAAAAATAAAAAGGAGATATGAAAATGTCTGTGTACATCAAAGCTGACCATTAAGGAACCATATTAGTAGCCTGTGCTGAGTTGAGATATGTGTGAAGTGACAAATATACACGCTTTTAAAAATAGCATAAGCATATGCTACAGCAGAATTCACTGTAAGTATTTATGTGAATATGTCTGGCCCTTGTTCAAAGACAGTATAATAATTCAGGATCCAGTTAGATAAGTGATGGCCCATCTGTAAATGTTCCAGGTTTTCCCTCAGGAGCCTAGGCTTAATGGTGCTAAAAGCACTGGAAAAAAAAACAATAATAAGGGCGGCACGGTGGCGCAGCAGGTAGTGTCGCAGTCACACAGCTCCAGGAAGTTCCTGGAGGTTGTGGGTTTGATTCCCGCTCCGGTGACTGTCTGTGAGGAGTTGGTGTGTTCTCCCCGTGTGGGTTTCCTCCAGGTGCTCCGGTTTCCTCCCACAGTCCAAAAACACACGTTGGTTGGTGGATTGGCGACTCAAAAGTGTCCGTAGGTGTGAGTGAATGTGTGTGTGTGTCTGTGTTGCCCTGTGAAGCTGGCGCCCCCTCCAGGGTGTATTCCTGCCTTGCGCCCAATGGTTCCAGGTACTGGACCCCCGCAACCCTGAATTGCGGTTTCAGATAATGAATGAATGAATAAACAAAACAATAATAAGGGTGGCGCAGCAGGTAGTGTCACAGTCACACAGCTCCAGGAACCTGGAGGTTGTGGGTTCGATTCCCGCTCTGGATGACTGTCTGTGTGGTTGGTGGATTGGCGACTCAAAAGTGTCCATATGTGTGTGTGTGTCTGTGTTGCCCTGTGAAGGACTGGATTCCAGGTAGGCTCTGGACCCACTGTGACCCTGAATTGGATAAACGGTTACAGATAATGAATGAATGAAAACAATAATAACATAATCCTCACAGTGTGCACACTTCCCCAGGTGAGAAATAAAGCTTCAGGTAGATGGTGGAGTTATTGAGCTTAATAGGTGAGAGATTTATAGGGACAGCCTCTCTAGCATTTATTTTATTCATTTTATAGCATACAATTCTATCATTGGCACCAGTACCACACAAAATGTTTTCCAGTTTTCGTACTCCCCAGTGTAGTAGAATAAGTTATAATTAATTATTTTAATTTGAATGATTCTTGGCTCAGAAACTGAATCTGTCCAAAATTCCATACAAAAAACAGCACACACACAAATAAATAACCAAAGATTAGTTTTATCAACATTGCTGTTTTATTATATGTACAGGATGAATCAAAAGTCAAAGGACACTGTTTTATTGCAGAAGCTAAAGGGAAAATGACATATCTGAATATCCCAGCTAGTAATGGGTGTGGGAGACTGGATTATGTCCAAATCATGCCCGCCATCATGAAAGTGACCATATTGGATCAGGCGAAAGTTTTTTTTAATGGGAGGTGGTACTGTATCATATCAAAAAAGACCAGAATTATCTCAGAAATCGATTGCCAGTCAGATTTGCATTGTAAATATGACCTGTGACACTGTGAGACGACCTGCAACACAATGCCTGAGTAAATGCTTCAACCAATAGCAGCCTTGTTAATAACAGTGTGGGCACAGACTGACAGACTAATGTTAAATCCCAACTAACAAGTTTAATATCTGCTGACATTACTGAAATAGCTTAAGCCCACATGAAAATTTGACAGTCATCCAACAAAATTATGTAGAATATGTCTATGTTTTCAGAGTTTTCCTGAATGGGCGACATTTACCTGCTGTGTGAACGTAGCCTTTGTGTCAGTAAGGTGGTTGAACCAAATGGAAACATGCCTGAGTTCCAAATGTTTTTGGAGTGTGTTGCAGGTGTTGGTTTGTATCTTGTGTGTTGTGTTTGTTTGTTTATTTATTTATTGTGCTTGTTGTTAAATTAATGTTACATATTCTTGTTTCTTTCGTTTTAGAAATGAATATTACATATTTATGTGATGAATCTGTTGTCACAGTAGAGTTACTTGACCTAGTCATTACTCAAACACAACTTAAATAAACACAGTCATATTTAAATTGTTTCAATGTTTCTGTCAACACTTGTAGTCCTCCTTTAGATTTTAAAATGATGGATATTATATCCGTGTCACATTTGTAAACAGCTCTGTGTCAGTCAGTAGAGGAGCCCGGGCCATGTCCCAAAGTAGTGCCATACTCCCTATATCATCACAGATAATAAAACTAATAATACAGACCACAATTAGACACTTATTCAACACGGAAACTTGAACCTTATAGCTTATTAAAAAAAAAAGAACATACAACACTATGTGAGTGCACAAACTGCTGACTTGCTAATGTTATATTTATAGAGCTAATTTTGCGGCTACTAAGCTAATGAAATGCTAATGTTGCTGCTAACCTGCTAATGTTAATGTTCTAGAGCTAATGTTGCTGCTAACTTGCTAATGTTACTGATACAGAGCTAATGTTGCTACTAAATATTCAGCCAACGCTAAATTGGCTATTTAAAGCACAGCTGAACTTTGCAGACACCGAATGTAGCATCACTTGTTTTTTGTTACTTTAAATACTCATGTTTTAGTGTATGGTATTGTTACATCTTGCAAGGTAAACATGGTTAAGAGCAGCATTTTTGTCTGTCTTACCTGTCGTCTCCTGTCACTGTTTTACACACATCTCATGTTACATCCTCTCTGTCCCCTAAAGGGGACCGTAACAGCTCTGACAAATCCAGGCCAGTAGGTGTCAGTATAATGGCTTTTTTATAACCTGAAAACTCATTGGAGATAAAGACTGGTTGATGATTTTTTAAGTTAAAATGAGATATTTAAACAGCCTGTGGAATGCACAGTGCAAACATCTACATAACATTTTAGAGACAATGTTTTACAAACTGCCTCTGATTATACGTGAATGTGCAAATTATATATATTTTTTTCAAATTTCAATAAAAGTGATGCATAATTTCCCATACTACACATTTGCATAAATCTGCTCATCCTCATAGTCATTGTCCACTACACTTTTCTCTGCCTCTTCATCTGTATCAACATCATAGTCATAGTCATCATAGTCATCCTCTTCCTGATGGACAATGCCGTCCTGATTTTCATAATCATCTTCATCATCCGTCTCATCCCATGCCTCCTCAGTCCAATATCTGTCGTTGGCATCTGGGGAATGATTTTCAAAATACAATTACTTAAAGAAGAAAGAACTTTCAGTAAAAGTGCCTGAGGTTCTTTTAATTTGAACGACAATACTGGATAGCAGAGGGAAAAGATTTTCACAGACTTCACCTGCATTGTTTTTGTTCACTGCTTTATTCACTTTGTCAGCGTTTACATTGATGTAGTTTTCTTCAGAAGCATCTGAATATTCTTCGTGGTGAAGAACCGTTTCTGCGTTTTCATAATCATCTTCATCATCTGTCTCATTGTTCCCTCCAGTTGTTCCATATGTGTTTTTGACTCCTACAGAAGATTGGGATAGGGTGGGGTGGGTTATGGTTAGTGTTATTAAAGTACTTTTTTTTGTTAATAATAAAGTTAACAGCAAAGCCCCAGAAGAATATATTATAAATTCAGAAAAGTCTGTACTTACGATGTCTGGGATCCATCTTTACATCCATCTGATGAACTTCTTGTTTTTTGCTTCTCTTTATGAAGTAAATGATGATAGGCACTAATATGAGGAACAGTCCTGCTGACACTCCTGAGGCGATGATGGGAACAGGGGATGCTGCAGGAGAAATCGCCATCAAAACTTACCCCACTTCAAATTTCTGACTTCACATTTAGGAGCATAACGAACTAATATTAGTACTTTATTAGACTTTACCTTTCACTGTGACGCTCAGTAATGGAGTGGAAGTGGAGGTAAAGGTGCGTGTAGACACGGCTACTTCATAAACACAGCTGTAGTTTCCCTGGTGGGTGAAATCTGCCTCAGGAAAGAAGAAGGAGGCTGAGTGATTCACAGCTGACTGTGTTCTGGTGATGCTGGAACCACTGAACTCCAAGTGGAAGGATCCCCCTGGATACTGTGGCTCTGTGAAGCAGATGATGGAGAAGCTGTGTCCCCTGGTCACCTCTGAGCTTTGAAGCCACCAGTGGAAGTCTCCATCAGGAGAAGAACTGAAAGAGATGTTGGGCTGCAGCAGGTTCACTGAAAAACAAGAGGGACTTGAATATGAAGCAAATGATGGCTCCGATTTGACAGGAACTACGAACAAGACCCATCTTACCCACAACAGAGAAACGGACAGAGCTGCTCTGAGGAGAGCTGAAATCTCGACTGGAGACTCTGGTCTGGTACTGGCAGTAGTAAGACCCCTCATGAGCAAAGTCCACTTTTGTTAAACTGAAGGTGACTGATGTCCCACTGGTTTCTCTAAACGACCCAGAGCTGTTTATCAGAGAGAAGGATCCACCTGTGAACTGGGTTTCTACAGAGCAGCTGATATCAACCTTCTCTCCCCATGTGACCTCTCTTGAGGGATGGAGAGAGATCCGTGGAGTTGGTAGAGTTACTGTAAAATTATAAAAGTTTTACCATGAGAAATATAAAATGCATTTATTTGTAATTATTTTGTTTAATTAAACTAAGATTAAAAACTGTTTCTAAAAAGAGATTTATTATTCAATTTATGTTCAAATTCATATACATTTCCCACTGTGTTCCATTTTTCATCCCTGAGCACTCTAGCATTTCTTTGTTTCCTCTCTGTTGCACTAAAATGCTTTTAAAGTACTTTGTAAACTTTAAAAACCAAACATTTCACATGATATAGTTTTGTATTTTACATATGTTAGTGTTATTGTTGTAGTCTTATACTGTATTTGTTATCTATTCCATTTCTTGTCAGAAATGCCATGCCATTGTAAATAAGAAGCTGTTTTAATTGTTTATGGTTAAATAATGGTTAAGGAAAGTAAAGTAAAAAAAATGTTTATTAATCTCTTCATAAAGAGAAGATTTGGCCTTCTGGTGGGAAGTAGAAAATAGAGCTACATTCTCTCCTCTAAGTCAAGCAAGTCCTTCTCACACTACAATGTAGTGGAGATGAACAGATGATTAATTTTAATAAAAGATATTATATTTTTGGGGACTTAATATGCCAAAGCTATCTTATTATGCTGAAAGACCTCTCTTAGCTCAGAGACATCCCCAAGCCACACCAAGCCATGATTGGAATCTGAGCATTAACTGGCCCCAAATTGGTGCCTGAAGGTCTGTGTCAGAGAGTCATAAAACTGACACTACAGGCCCTTTTAAGGACAGTTTTCGACACAGGGTCTTGGAGGGTCATGTAACTCTTCTCAAATGCAGAATGCAGAGAGACACACAGACTCAACTTTGATTAAAACTTCTCACACATTTTGAAAGATTGTTAAACAAAATAATCATATTCATTAGCTCCTTGGTTTACCTGATGAACAAGTTGCCTATGGGCACAACTGTTTGAAATTAATTCCATTTGGACAATCAAAATGGGTGGGAATAATTTACATGTGCTTAAAGTCAGTTTTTTTATATGAATTTATGTAGAAATTAGGTAGACACATACTCTGTGTGTTGTTTGGTTAAGAATTATGTAAAACATGGTCTGAATGATATTACTTTGTGTTAACATATTATCTTTTATAGTGCAAAGTATGGTTTTTTAAACTCTGGATAAAAAACCCAGTGGCACGAAATGACACAGACACACTTTTTGAGAAATTTTGGCGAGAGAATTTTGGTGAGTTTTTCTGAAAAACGTCTTTCTCCTGTTTCCAGCAGACAGTGCTTCTCAGATAGGGTAGTCAGAGAGCTCTCCAGCTCTGCAGACTTCTCTGCAGGCAAAGACTCTCTCATGGCTCCCCTAAACAGTCTTGGGCCCCTCAAGCGTGGTCCAGATAGAACAGAAGTTGTATTTTAATTTTATCTCTAGTAGAAAACTATAGTAAAAAGAGCTGTAGTTTATTCCAGCAAAATTCAGTGCCACCCAGGGCATGAGGAGACCTCAGACCTCTGACCCTCAAAGTGATGACAACAGCTTCCGGACCAGCGACGGACAAAACGGCCACACGCAACCTCAGGATGACCTTCTGAGATTAGGCCCAGGAGAGACCTGCATGGACGTGTCTCTCACAAGGCGGCAGATCAGTGAGGATGGAGAATCCCCACAGAGAACTTCAGAACAACACCAGCTCCGACGGAGGGGTCGGCGTGTCTCTGAAAAGGGGGAGAAAAGGAACGTCCATGGCTGCAGTGCTCTAGGAAGCCGCGCTGAAAAGCAACGCGCGCCAGCGACATACTCCCAGCTATCTCCAGGGATACGTAAGGTCACATGGTTTCATTCCTTTCATAGCTCAGGAGATTGGTGCTGAATGCTTGCTGGGATAAACAATAGACTTTCTAGAATTTAGGGTAATTATCATAGAGAAATACCCTCATATATTAATCTCCCTGCTCCCTCATGTATTGCTGTAATCCATTTCATTATATGAGCGTATAACCAATATTAATTATTTGATATTATTATTAATAAACCAGTTGTGTGATAAAACCAATCCTTGATTATTTGTTTGTGTGTACACCTTACATGTATGGAATTATTCCTTCTAGTTCAGATTCAATTTCGGAGCCTACAGAACCTACAGCGGGTCAATGAGCATAATTCATTAATAAGAATTAATTCTAGCTAATTCTGCTATATAATATGTAAAGTCATCTAACATGATGACCAACTTCTCCAAGCTAAAATTAGACAGGTAAAGACACTACATATTATTTAAAGGCTCCCAAACATGGAGCTCAACCAAATTAATTAAATAATTAATTATTAAACAATTAATAATTAATTATCATTGACTCCGCTATGTAGTGCTTATGCCACCGCAACGTGTACATAACTATTTCCACTACAACAAGTATATGTTGAAGGCATATTTAGAAATAAATTAAAGTTGTTTGCAGCTTATAAAAATCTGCTCTGCTCCATTGCTGCCAAGGAGTTCTGTAGTGAAGTGTGTGAAGAGAGCGTTTCTACCCAAATGAGGAGGCAGGTTTGTCTCCACAGCTGGTGTCTACTGCGCAGATTCTGATATCAAAATTGACAACATGGCGGACAATATGTTCACGTGTGGTAAAAATATATGTCCCCTTTAATTTAGGCTGAAGTCAAATAAACATATTACCAAACAGTTTTAAAATGTACTGAGTCATTGTATGTGCCCTTACCCACAGTAATGCTGATAGAGTTGCTCCTGGATGATGTGATAGAAGGACGTCTCCAGTAGGAATAGTCACAGCTGTACTGGCCTTGACTTGAGGAGTCCACTGTGAAACTAAATGTTGTTGAAGATTCAGCTGTTTGGGTTTTTATAGTTCTCCCATCTCTGTATAAACAGTATTCTGCAGATATGTATTCTGGGATGGGTGAAGTACATTTGATCTGAACAGTTTCTCCTGGTGAGACGGTAGAGTCTGAGGACAATACAGGGCTCTGTAAGGTGTCTGTAAAAGAAATAGTTTCATAAATGTGAGCATTTGTACAATAAAAAAGGATTGCAAGAGAAGTGACTACAGCAGCAATATCATCATTACAGAGAATGTCATACTAACTTTCTTTACCTGAGCACTCAACACTAGCGTCTTCACTGTGTCTACAGTTGTGAATGTTAAATCCTCTGTGACTGCATGATGTAATGGAGCTTTCACTTCCAGAACAACCAACATCATCCAGAACAATTGGACCACTTCCCTGACCAAAGCTTGCCTTTATAGGGGCACTGATCGCCCGGCCACATCCCATCTGTCTGCACACCACCGCCGCATCATTCATGTCCCAGCTGTCATCACACACTGTTCCCCAGTTGTCATTATGATAGATCTCCACTCTACCAGAGCAGGAACCTCCTCCATTAACCAGCCTAATATTGTCTAATTTGTCAAGAATAAAATTTAAAAAAAAATTAATAAATCATTATTTTTAAAAAAGTATTTATTTATTTATTTATTTGTTTGTTTGTTTTGCCATGCAATCAAGCATGAGCACCAGAGATTGTTTGACTGTAAACATATAGAGACAATAAAATGTCTTTATGAATGACTGTTAACATTTTGAACATGGAAACTCTTAACATGGAAATCTGCATAAAACAGTTAAGTTCTTCTTTTTCTTTTTAAGTGCTGTTTGTTTTCTAATTGAGTAGGTTGTAGAGGTATTTCATTTCTAAGAAATTGATTTTATTTTAAGGTGGCACAGTGAATAGAGCGCAACATGTGGTGTCACTGTCACACAGCTCCAGGGTCCTGGGATTGTGAGTTCAAACTAGACCCCGTGTCACTCTCCGTGAGGAGTTTCATGTGTTCTCCCCATGTCTGCATGGGTTTCCTCCCGGTGCTCTGTTTTTTTCCGACAGTCTGAACACGTTAGGTGGATTGAACGTGTGGTGCCTCGTCCAAAGTGTGTTCCTGTTTTGCACACAGTAATTCCTGACTCATCATCACCCTGAACAGAAATGGATGGATTTTTGCTGATTACTGTGCAGGGGCTGACGATTGCTTTAAAAAATTTATTTAAAAATTCTAAACTAAAAAAAAAATTTCACACTGGTATTTTTTGATTAATATATTTTGCTCTACGAAGGCCAAGTGATGGTGGTAATGATATAGACGACACAATGTGCACCCACGTATAATATTTTGAAAATATATTCAAAATGATTTTAATGCTCTTCTGACCTGTAATAGGGAGGATACTGCCTCTCTCACTGCTCTGCGGGCTGCTTGCTTCTATGGCGTTACTTTTGGGCAACAATTCTGCACATGGATATTTTTAGAGAGCAAGATTATTTCTTAAATGCACACTATATCCTGCATATCTTTTCTCTTGTCATGCTCGCTCCCTCCACACTTACAACCATTACAAAGTGCCTCAGTTTCAGCCAATCAGAAATGACAAAGGTAATTTTTGATTGGATGGCTTGACCACCAAATGCGAGGGACATACAGGCCGGAGACCAGTTAATAGGCGGATACCGGCAAGTGGGAGGTTATGGTTAGGGGGAAATCTGAAAATGTTCTCAGAATGACAACAGACGAGTACACCACAGCCAGTAATTTGATTTTATATTAATTGAATTGGCAACATTGTAGAGATTTTCTCTGTTGTTTTTGGACTTTTTACCTAGTTTTACTGAGTCAGCAACATAGCTGATGTGCTAAACATAATGTACATTGAGTAAAATAGTGCTAGCAACGACTGTTAATGGAACTGTAACTACTGTAGAAACTACTTTATTAGTAACAGAAGGTACTGTAAATGCTAACTGTTATATTCCTCTCCATGTGTTTGAGCAAGATAAAGAGAAATGTTCATAAAGAGCTGTTTTTGACCGGTGTGAATATCCTTTGGCTCCGAATTTGTCTGTGAGTGTGTTTGCGAGAGAGAAAGTGAGATGTGTGTGTGTGTGTGTGCGTATGTGTAACATGACAATTACAGTGTTTTAAAATGAAAATGACTTTGTTTTACCTAAGCACTCGACACTAGCATCTTCACTGTGACTACAGTCATGTTTGTTAAATCCATTATGACTGCATGATGTAATGGAGCTTTCACTTCCAGAACAACCAACATCATCCAGAAGAATTGGACCACTTCCCTGACCAAAGCGGGCCTCTTTAGGGGCACTGATTGCTCTCCCACATCCCATCTGTCTGCACACCACCGCCGCATCATTCACGTCCCAGCCGTCATCACACACTGTTCCCCACTCGCCGTTATGATACACCTCCACTCTTCCAGAGCAGACACCACTGCCATTGACGAGTTGTATGTTTAAGGCATCTGTCACAAATGAGAACATGAACATACTCTGACATTGATTGAGTCAACAGAACTGCAGTCTATAATTTGTACTTTTAAACAGAAACTTACCAGCAAACCAGGTCTCTCCCACAGCACTGAGTACTGAAATAAACAAGATTAGTTTAAACAGTAAAATACAAAAATTCAGTTCTGTGAGACAATAATTCACTGGTCAGTTTTCATATTGTAGATTTATATGTGAATTTTGTTCTAAAAAAATGTGATCATTTTATTTTTTCGTATGCTGATCTTATATTCACTTACAGTGTAAAGCCTAATGTTCTTTGCCACTGGTTTATCCAGTTTTCTTTAACAGTAACAATCAGGAGTTTGTCTTTTGTGTAGTGAGGATTACAAGTTTGTGGTCATATTGACCAGTGGAGGGAGAACTGCGGAGTTATATGGTCCTTTAACACTGGCATACAACAGTGCAGCGTCCTGTACATCACAAACTGATTGAATATGGGCAGACGGGAATGAGAGGGAAATGTAGTTGATGTTTCTAGATACTGCAGTAAATACATAGGAACTTTGGTTCTGCACTCTCATGATGGTAGTGTGGATCACATGGTGTGTCTGCATTGGCATAAGGTGGAATATACACTGCACACATGACCAAGTTCGTGAATTCTCTCTGCAAATAGTACAGACACATTCCCACCACACACGTGTCTGGATGTGACAAGTTACTTCTTTCACTGTGATGTGACTAGGGTTACATCTGGTGCATTCTGATTGAGCCAGGACTTTGTGAAATAAGGAATGCTGCACTCATTATATTCTCGCTGTGTCCAGAACATTTGTTTGGTTTATTATTCCCTTCCTTTCCATTCCATTCCATTCCATTCCTTTCTCCTGTTCCAAGGCTCATTCCTCACTTGGCAGGCACAGTATGGCCACCTCAGCTCTGTGAGCTTCTCCAGCCAAGAGGTAAAAAAAAAAAGCTGTTGCATAAACTGCTGATCCCCCGAGTAAGCATGAGGCTTGTTCATTAACCTGGGACTGTGCAGACCGATCGCCTCATGGTTCTGTGGGGCACATGTAGATAGTTTTTTGTCCAACTTCCTGTTGGCACCACTGGTGTGTCACATTGATACATGCTGTTATAGTCTCGCCAATGTGAGTCTTTGGAAGGTTCCAGAGGCATGGTTTAATCCTCATTGGCTAGAAGGTCAGCTGACAGTTTTGACTTTTGTTTCTTTTCATTCTAAAATGTGAAATCTCCATTATCTCTCTTAAAGGCACGATAACAATGCCATGCTGTACTGTAGAGTGAATTGTTTACTTTATTATTTTAATTATGATGTTTCATATCATGAAATACAATGAGATCTGTCAGAGATTTCATGGACTACAGATGGCTGCTGTCCATCTTGAAGGCTTTTTTTCTACTCTCCCCTCCCATATGCAACTGGCTACTCTCGCTGACCTCCAAGGTTAGGAGCAGTGCATCTCGGACAAGCTTAATGCGATAAGGCACTGTGCATTCATACTGAAAACGCTCTATAAGTAGTCATTCTTATTTAGCCAGTTTGTCAAATAACATGTTACATTCCCATAGACATACAATAAAGATGTGAAAAGACAAATTTTAACCCATAATAAAAACACACTAAAAAGCACAACCTGGCGCGACTGTGACTGGCTGCATCGATAGTGCATCTTCATTTAATCATCAATTAAAAAATAGAGAGAATATAAGAGAATATTTAAAAATATTTAAAATTACTATATAAAAGTTTTATTTATATTAAATAATACATCCTAGCATTTGAATGTAAATATTATAAAGTTCTCTCTCAGATATATTAAAAAATTATTACATGATACTATACTGTGTTCATTTATCTCAAATGTTATAAATATTTACATCATAATATTTACATAAATATTTTTCAATACAATATTGAAAAAACATAACCATAGCATTGGTATTATTTTAACTTTTCATTTCAAAGAGCCATTCAAGTGGCTTAGTCTCCAAGAAATGTTCTTTGTTGAAGGAAACAATGTACCCAGCCTTGTGAATAAATTACACATACAGCATGAACTGAGTTTAATCGGTTAATATTTCTGCTGAAAAACAATTAATTGTCAAATTTAAAGAATAAAACAAATGAATTTACCGAGAATAAAGGTGAGATGAGGTCTAATCATTTTGCTTTCATTGAATCCTTGTTAAAATGTTCAGTTTGCACCGCAGTGGGCACTGCTGCTGTGTTCAGACACTTTCACTCTGAAGTACTGATTGCAGCGTCTTACGAGTTTCTCTTCTTCTTTTGTCCCTTTTCCTGTTTTGTAAAAGTAATAACTAAAACAAATACACTATGGTATTGTTTCCAAAACAAGGATTAGGCATAGTCCAGGACTTTTGATTCATACCCTTTATTATATAGTAATACTAGGGATATTAGCCAGTACTCAAAATCCCAGTTCTGGGGGATTTATACTCATCTAGCCCACCGTTGGCATTGGACATGGTGACCATAGTTTCCTTTGCAACTGCTTCCAAGAGTCTCATTCTCTTGGTCCCTGTTTTTCTGTGGAAATGGTTAGAAGGTTATCAGTGTCAGATTCAGTTTCAGTAATTATGATCCTGTAACACTTTCTAAGGTTGGTATGGCAATATTTCTCCCACTTTTAACTATGGCTGTCTTTAAATGAACAGAGCAGCATACAAAACAAAGACATTTACTACAATCATTAATTTTATAAGCAAGATAAAGATATAATAACATGTATTTTCCTTAGTCTTTAAAAAGTAAGGTACAAATCCATTGTTTAATTGGTTTTTAATTGTTTGTGTTTGAAGTGGGGGATAAGAGACTCAAAACACTAGAAAATCAATAATGATTTCCTAAAATGTTCAAAAAAGTTGTATGTAGAGAGAGGAAGCCTCTAGAAAAGAGAAGTCAGTCTCATTTTTACTTCGTCTTTAAGATGATACCAATGCCCCACTGCATTAGCTGAGGAAGCACGCTTTAATGCTCTCTGTGTAGAGAGAACACTGGGTTTTGACCTTAATAATACGTAATACTTAAAGTTGCAGATAAATAAATGTTTCTGGTCAGAAGCATTATACGTTCTTTTATCTGAAACAAATGAGATCACCATTATATCATCAATGTAGGACCAATGTTGAACAGCTACCATTTGGAAAATATGGTAAAAATAAGGACTGTGTAAAGGAAAGCTGACAAGATGAAAGCTGAAAACAGATGAACCATGTCATTATTAAAGTCTCACATTACTGAGTTTAGAGGAAAAGCGTGGGGAAGTGTTTTAAATGGCTGTTACAAAAATAGCATGTATATATATATATATATATATATATATATATATATAAAACATCAGACAACATATACATATGACATCAGAGCCCTTTCGTAGAAATGCTTCCTCTAAAATGTGCCCTTTATATTTAATATGATTTAAAACTAACTACTGAAGCATAGAACAAAACGTTTTGGCTGAAATTAAATCCAGGACCCAACTGGTGAGATTGAACAACAACAGCACACTGTAATGCATGGTTATAGTTAGTGTAGTACTGAAACTAATTTGACTCTTAGCTGTAGAAGGCAGGTCTGTGGCATGTTGCCAACTGATTACACAAACAGAAACACTCTTAGAAAACGGGCTGTAATTATTTATTTATTGTTTTTTCTTTAAAATAGGGTCAAGTTCTACTGTAGAATAGAAGCTTTCTCATGAAATAACCTTTCTCAAGTACATGATGTACTGCAATAAGCAGCACTATCTATTCTCACTTTCTGCCTGGTGAAGATTAGTATCTCTGTGCTGTGGGTGCATGTTTGGGAAAGTGGACAGAAATTGTGCCAATGTTGAAGAGGGCTATCATTTCTGGAGTGGGGGACTCCAGTAAGGAAACTGCTCTTGTGGTCGGTCTCAAATTTTGGTTTGTTGATTCTTTCTTCATTGTCAGCTGAAATTTCCATTAAATCCAGTTGATCCTGGATCTGAGTGATCATTTTCACTCAGTGGACAGTGACAATATTTTTTTCCAGCAGATTTTTCCACTTCTGCTTCTAGAGGACTAACCTCTGCAGTGAATTTATGGCATTTTTTACTTACACAAATGTTTTCTATTAACAGCCACTGGTGTTTAGTGAATTCTGCGGGCAGATTATAATCAACTGTGAATGAGGTTAGGGCTTCCTTTTGCTCAAGCAGACTCTCCAGCATGAATTAAATTATTTTTCAGGCCGTGGACACATCTTGCTGGAAGAGTTTGGGTGGCATTCTCATCTGTATCTGCCAAGTGTGTAAGAATATATAAACAACTTGGCCGACAATTTTATTCTCCTATCACTGTAATATCTGTGATAGGATATATAATATAATAATATATATGTGTGTTCTAACAGTGTTAACTTTCAAATGAAACGTCTGGGTCATGTATTTTGGGTCATGAATGTGTTTTGATTTATGTTAAATTTTGAACGTGTCTCGGCTTTCATTGCCATTTTTGAAATATGGCATGGAGCTGGGTGTGAGATCTCACAACGCAATATTCAAGAAGCAGTGTTGTATCTGGGGGCTTCATGTGAGGCAATCCTTCACCCTCAACAACTGAGAATGGTTTGTCATTCATGACATTAGGTGTTTTCAGGGTTTTTTCACTTTTAAAACAATTGAGGCTGCAGGTGGCGGTAACATACCAATGGACAGATTTTGTGTATTCTGTTTAATGAGTGGTATTTTGTGTTTCTGAAATGGCGTATCAGAACTATACAGAGAGAGAGAGCATATTTATTAAAGATTTTTTTTTCTGCAATAAAAATCAGTTTGTGCTGGTACAAATGTTGAGAAGCTAAACAATCAAATTCCCATAAATCTGTCTAAGGAAATCACCATGTTTCACTTCTCATAAATTAAAATATTTTGTAGCTGGGCTCAGTAGCTCGAGCAGAAACTCATTATTCTGAACTAAATATGGTCAAAACTTTTTTTTTTTAAACACTACACCCTGAGTTTATATAAACACACACCCAAGCACTAGGCTCTCAGTCATTTCCTCTGGCTGTAAAAGACTTGAAGCTGCAGTTTAGTGAGAAGCAACAAAACATGAAGCAGCACATGACTCATGACCAATGGGACACATAGGGGTCCTCAGACTCCTATAAGTGTTTCATTTCTAGAAAGAAATTTAATCTAAAAAGCATTTTCACCTCTCTCTCTCTAAAATCTGATCTGAAATAACTTCAGTCTCTGTGTGAAATACTTGCTGAAGATTTACTGCCTTTTTAAAGAACAGTGAGCAAGTTTGTATTTTTGTTCATTGTGTTAAAAAAGTCTAAATCCTACTCTGCTTCATAGCTGTCAGTATGTGTTCGTGCTCAAATGACCACAGAAAGAACTCTGACATTTCTAACCTGTGCACTCTGAAGATACAGCAGCTCTCTGAAAGTTCACATTTGCCTTTATTTGCTTTGACTGAATTTACCATTGCCACCCAGTTCACATCCTGTTTGTTGTGAGTGTAACATATAGGAAATAACCTCTTAAATACCTGATCATATGATTATGTAATAACTGGAACAGGCCTAAATAGATTACTCTCTAGTGAAAAAAAGGAATAATAATAAAAAGGTTAAAACATTACACTTTTAATGATATTTACAACAAAAATAGAATAAAATACGAGAGTGAGCCACTTCCCAAAGCGAAGCACCAACATCCACAAAAAAGATGATTCAGAAGCTGATCTGGATCCTGTTTCAATCAGAGTCCACATTTAAATCCTATAGAGTAGATCTGAGACTCAATTTAATGGTGTTATAGATTTCTTTTGGAAATGTCTAAGCTCATCATTTGTTAATATCCTCAGCTGTGATTGGACAATAAACACCTGACCCTGTAAATCACTTTCACTGGACGTCAACAGTTAAGAGCTCCTTTTTCTCTTCATATTTATTGCTATGTTGGGGCTTGACCCTCTGTCATATTGTGCATAGAATCGTCATCAGTAAAGAAGCATAAACACACTGCTCATAAACACACACAAAACATGAGTCTTTATTAAAGATTATTCTTATCATCCAGGGAACTGATACAAGAGACAATTTTTATTGTGCGTTTGATGGTGTAACAAGTGTTAGAGCAGTACAGATCTGTGTCTTGTGCTGGACACTGTGTGTGTGTGTGTTTGAGATGGACAGTTGTTCATTGGTGTGTAGTTGTGAGGGGACGACCGTACACCGTGGCTCACTGGCAGTGAAACATCAGGGCAGTATCTAGAGTCCAGAGAATCGCTCACATCAGCATTATCATATACACACATACGCTTAAAAACAAAACACAGGTTTCTGAGAAGCCAGCGGGAGTTCAGAGCAAGTGGACGCTCAACTTCATGTGCAAGTCGTGTGCATAGTTGAAGTGAAATGAGGAAGTGAGACCCCAGCAGCAGTTGAGCTTATCGAAAGGTTTCAGCTCAAACTACGGCCTTGAGTTTCTCACTGAACACGGCGTAGAGGCGGAGGTATTGCAAGAAAGGTACAGTGATGGCCCCGACACTGATCTATAGCAGAAAACTGGATTAGAGTGAAACCCCACAATTCAGCTGACATTATGATTTAGTTGAATCATGATTAGCTGTAACACTTGAGCTGACAGAGAGGCAGGTTTGTGTCAATACGGAGGATCAGTTTCATGAACTGTCCACTTTAAAGGACATATTCAGTCATCTCTTTGAAAACTGCTCCATAATGAAATGGTTCTATTGTAAACAGAGTTATTCAGAGCGAACTGAATGTGCTGCACTGGGCATTGCGCAGAGTGGTGGTTAAGAACTAGACTTGGTTTCCCACAGAGTTACCACACACTGAACATTCAAACACATGAAATGTCTGTCAATACACCGCCTGGTGTCTGAGAGTTTTCAGAGAAAAACAGATCTGTCTCTTAAAATAATGACTGTTATTTTATTAGAATTCCATTTAAAGCTCTTTAGACGGTTTAATCTAACCCTGGTGTTCCACATGGGTACTGACATCACATTAGATTTATTTCCCCACTTTCACATCAACGTTTGTGCTTGTTTTGCATAATGTGGAGTCGAGTGGTGGAGCAAAAATTTAGGAGCCGTTGGGTTTGCTTCGTTAGCCTCTTTAAGCCACAAGTTTTGATAAGAATATTCTCTGAAACTCAGCACTAACAGGTGAATGTTCATTCTCCCAGCAGCACAATCTCCAGTGTCATTTCAGGGAGGTTTTGGACTGTGACCTGTTTGTACTAAACTGAATAGACAACAGTTCACTCTGGATAGTTAAATCTATTCTCTGAGATACAGGTAACAAAGAGGTGGTGAAGTTGAACAAATTCAAAAATGAGGAAAATAAATGCTGCAGATTTAAATATACGTTATTCACAGCTGTTTTAATTTGTTTCAAGTGTGAAACAGCAAATCCCGGTTTAGATTTCAGTGGTTATTTAAAAAGTGACTATGAATCGTAACAATGCACCAATGAAAAACTACTCTGAAATAGCCTGGTTACATCAACACTTCATGTCATCAGCAACTGAGCGTCAAATCAAATAAAGCCTCTCGTAGAGGAGCTTCACTGCTGCTTTTAATAATTGCCTCAGTGTCAGAACACGAGACATGTTTCTAACAGACCGTGAGAAAAAGAAACATGTACTACTCTGTCCATTTTTGGTTAACAGCTCTGTTTCAGCTTTTCTCTTTTTAGAGCACACACTTTAAATTCTTCCTCTGACTTGCGTTCTTCTCAAACCACTATTTCTCACCTCGTACCTCAGCTGTGGGTCGCTGAGCTCATTAAATGTACAGAAATGGAGGTCTGAGAGTGTCCTGAGTAAACTGCTACTGTAAAATGCTAGAAAAATACTCTGGTTCAAAAAGAAACAAACAACAATTAAATCATGCTCAATTTTTCATCAGATGCAGGCCCAGGTTCAGATAAGACAACAGTCTGGGTCTGGATAAAGCCTGAGAACATCACTGACACCATGAAAGGAAACTCTCAAACAGCCCAAACTCTGCTGCATATAACACACTCATGACATAAGGTTTTTTGAGTGAGACTCACCAACATATCGAGGCAGGCAGCTTTCAACAGTGTGATCTGGTCAGCGATGGTGAGGGTGGTGAAGCCTGGGAGCTGTTTTGCAAACTCCACTGTTTTTATGCTGCACTTTGTGGAGAGCTCACTGAACTTATCCCACAGGTCAACGTCCAGAGAGACCCTGTGGTCTGCGCTGTTGTTCTACAGAACAGAAAGACAGACTTAATGTTACAGTGTACAGACAGGATTTAGGACACGGTCCACACCATCTCCACTTTTCTCTTGTGTAAACAGAAGCACAAACAATCCTGATCTGCACAAAGTCATGAGAGTTGATTCAAAGCTGAAACTCTGTGTGACACACTCTCCATCCACTGATCAAGTGTTCAGGAGCCACACCAGAAAGTGATCTGAGATGCTTCAGTTTTTCACTGTGTAAAATTGTGTGTTTTAAAAAGGTATGAATTTTCTAATTTTATCATTTCAAGATCTGCAAAGAGTCATTGTACAATATTCAGTTATATTTCCTGGCTGCAGAAAGTTTTACTTTAATGAACTGGATCACCACTAGATGGTGTAACATACAAGTTTCTTGTGGCTCTTATTTTTTAGTTTAAGCAGCGTGTTTCTTAAAAGCATAATCATCACTGTCTGAAGACCCTTGTTTAAGCAAATTAGTAACTTTTAGGTGGGATGACAATAAAAAATCTTAACTTTGCATGAGTTAATGGAAAGTAATTTCATTTGGACCATTTCAGTTGTTACTACTGGTCCATTCAGCATCATTTAAATACACTGTTAAAGAAAAAGAAAAGTGACTGGTGACTGTTGGCAGAGCTCCCTCACCGTGGTGTAATACTGTGGTCAAGCCAACCTCCACTTAGAAAAGCTCGGTCAAATTAGCCCCCCTCTGTTTTTTTCAGAAGAAAAGCCACAAGTTGCGGACAGGAAGTGAATGTGATTTCCTGTTCATAAAATACATTTTATAAAAATAAAAATCTCTTCTAATTTAATACACAAATGTAAACAAACAAATAAATAGGATTTTCTTTGAGAAATAAATAAACATTTTTGTGAAAACTGTACGTGGGAAAAATGAAAAAAAAAAAAATAGGATTTGCTATTCTGTGGATGCGATGATGATATCAGGGCATTCTGGTGTTTCATTTCAAAATAAAGGCCCTTTAAATGATCATATTTCTATTGTTCATGTTTTATTCTAAATTGAGATTGTTATTAAAATTAAAATTGAATGCTTCAGTTTGTAAAGATTTCACATTTTCACATGTGTCAAATGTTTAATATCAAAGCATTGTAAGATGTTATCACATCTCTGAAGTTTTAATTACAAATTAGACAATTATTAAAAGGATTTTGCAAGGCAGAATGAGAGTACACCACATGAATATTTTACTCACTTAATATCAAGTCATTCTAGTTCATCATTCTGAATAGTAGCACTTCAAATGATAATATTTCAGTTATATTTGCTGTGTTTTTATTGTTTTTAAAATGAATTCTCCAGTTTGCACACTCCATTTTCACTGCAGAATTACAGCACACTGCCTGAATATGTCACTCATTTAATATCAAGACATTCTGGTGTGTCATTTCAGAATAGAAGCCCTTAATATGTTCACATTTGTAATATTTGCCTAAACCTAATTTGCCTAAATTTGCACTAATTTTGTTATTAAAAGGAATTCTCCAGGTTGCATATACCAGTTTCACTTCATAATGATAGAACCCCACCTGGATATGTCTCTCCCATAATATCAAGCCATTCTGGTGTGTACTTTCTTAATAGTAGCACTTTATATGATCACATTTCAGTTATATTCGCTCTATATTTAGACTATCATTTAAAATATCTTTGATTTTACACACACCAATTTTACTGCAGAATAATAGTACACCAACTAAATATGTCAGTCACGTGCTGTTGAGTCATTCTGGTGTGCAATTTCAGAATATTAGTATTTGAAATGATTAAATATGGATTTTAGACTTTTAATAAATATTCAAATGGAATAACATAGATTGTTGTTTTTCTTGAGTTTTAGGAACAAAAATCCCAAAACAAGGATTTTAATATAAGAACTGAATTTCTGCATTCATTCATTATCTGTAACCCTTATCCAGTTCAGGGTCGTGGTGGGTCCAGAGCCTACCTGGAATCATTGGGCGCAAAGCAGGAATACACCCTGGAGGGGGCGCCAGTCCTTCACAGGGCAACACACACACACACACACCTACCTACGGACACTTTTGAGTCACCAATCCACCTACCAACATGTGTTTTTGGACTGTGGGAGGAAACCGGAGCATCCGGAGGAAACCCATGCAGACATGGGGAGAACACACCACACTCCTGACCCTAGGTTGCTGGGATCTGAGGACAAATTTTCAAAAGATCTTTGACCTTTTGAAGTCAATCAGTGGTTCGAATTGGTTAAGGAGGTCTTTGACGATGAGAAAGGGAATGGTTTCAAGAGGAGACACATGAACTGGATGCACCAAAGTCATCAGTCCGATGGCTAAGTGTATTAGCGCCATAGATTGAATTGTGAGGCCTGCACGTGAGTACGACTGAATTTTAAGAGCACAGTCTTGGAGCTGTAGCTCACAATTTTCGTGTCGAGCAATGGCTCGAACCTGGGGGAATAAGGTGGAAGACATTAGAGAGACGTCTGATGCAGTGTCCAGCAGGGCCCTGTGCATCAACCTTCCTTCCACAATGGTGGACAAATAGAACTTACGTGCAACCCCTTTTTCAGTTAAGTGTCGCATTAACTGTTGGATGGGTGTGTCGCCTTTAATGACCAAAAGGTCATCTGGCATTAAACCCTCTCTGGCATCTAGCTGAACAACCAAGACCACACTGGAGGGTGTTTGTGAGTCACCCCCCTGCACCATTTGGTTCTCAGTGTTTGTCTGGGTCACGGGGAGATCACACTGTACACCGGAAGACTGAGCTTCGCTTGTCACCTCTCTTACATAACTCTCTACAGTTTCGGGGGTGTTAGAAAATGGCTCTGAGTTAGGTTGCACAGAGGTGATGAAGAGAACATCAGGTTTGCATTTTGTTGGGATTTTAGGAAACCTCTAAGAGCTGTCTGCTAGACAGGGTGCGAGAGCAAGCTGAGACTCCCAGCTGGTGAGTAGTGTGGGGATGGAGGTTTTGGATAAATAATCATTTAAAATTTATCTTTTCCTTCATTCCGGAGTCATTTCTAGGTCCGAAATAGGCCTGCCTGAGTCTGTTATAATACTGCTGAGGGGATTCCTGGTGTTGCTGTTTTACATTCAAGGCAGCGTCCAGTCCTGTCTGTGACAGGTAATTGGAGAATTCTTCCTCCAATGCTTGGCAAAGCACTTCATATCGCACTTTCACATAGTCTGGCTGGAGTTCAATGAAGTTACTGAAGTCTCGGCTAGAGGTCAGTTTAATTACAAAGTTTGTCATCTACTGTGATTCCGGGGAACGGTTGTAGATAGAAATCAATATCTTTCAAGTGAGAAAAGATACAATTAGAGCCATCTGGTTTGGGATTAAAGCGTGTTATATTGCATGCAATTTTGTCCAGGTCCTTGTATGAGGGACTGGGTGAGTGTAGAGGCTGTGGGGGCCAGGCACTGGTTTGCAGTGCTCTGGATCTAACAGGGTTTTGGTATGGGCGGCTTACAGGAGACACGGGGGCAGGCGCAATAACTATTGATACCAGAGGAGATGCTGCAGCAGCTCTAAAGGTTATGGTCCCTGAGTCTGGTTCCTGATCCTCACTGTCTTCTTGCTGGTCCTGTCTTTCGCTAGTGGGACTAGGTGGCACGGAGTAGGTGGCTAGGAGTGACATGTTGCAGCGTGTTCCCTTCAGCCATTTCTTGCTGAAGCTGACTTAATTCTGCCTCCACCTTTGCTTTCTGTCACCGTGACACATCAAGTTCACGTTCACTGGCCATGAGCTGTACTACAGGTAGGATTGCTATTTGACCTAATGCCTCAGTTAGGGGCTTGCCATTGAGTATGTCTGTTAAGTGGTCATCTATCCACTTGGCCACCATTCACCGTTCACAAATGGCCTGTGAGGATTTTGCACTATTTCTGTGAGTCTAGGTATCACATCACTGGTGAGGCTGGTCAGGACAGAGAATGCCTCATCCCATAAGCTATCTCCATGTACTTCCAATGGAGAAGCCCCTTCTGCCATGTTAGTGGTGCCTAACTGTGTGATGTACTTTACTTCTATTCAACCAGGATTAATCTTGTTAATCCCTTTTAAATTCACCTGAATTAAAATTCACCTGCACTGAGTACCTTTAGGAGAAATGCTATGGTCTGTATGTTGTTCAAGTTCACTTGTGAATTTCTAAAGGAAGACTCTTAGTGGTAAAGTGAGGAGGGAAAGTTGCTAATGCACAAGTGAGCAGGAAGGGAACATGTTTTTTTTATACTAAGAGAAATATTATAAAAACATAATAATCACCCTTTTAAATGTATTTTTGAACTGATATCAAGTTAAAATGACAATCTCTAATTACTGCACACTGTATGTTTTAGCTCTATCAGTTTAACTGTATTTCAAGGTCTTGTTTGCAGTTACTCAGATATGCAGGGTTTAGAGACAGCAAATCAAACCGTAATACCACGTTTGTGAATGAAAATTATCCAAGCAACTTCAATTGCGATAGCAAGAGGGCACTGAAAGGGAATCTAAATTGCAACAGCAAGCTTCAGTATTGAAGTCAAAATTAAATTGTAATACCAGACCGGGACACCAGAGGGAGTGACACGCAAATTTAAAATGCAATGGTAAACAATGAACACCAGTCAGCGCTGGTGGGGATTCAGATAATCACAGCACGAGCAAACACCAAGTAACACGAATAGGAATTTCCACAGTAGTGGCAAGTTTTAACACTGGAGGGGGCTGACAGGAAATTTTAAAATGTGAACGCAGATTTCAAACACTAAGATACACTAAAGGGATTTCAGTTGTAATGACACATTTTAAACACCAGAGGGCTGACAGACACTATAGACTGTCTCAGCGAACAACCTCAAACCACTAGGGGGTATACGGAGAATCAAAACATCAAGTGTAACACCACAAGGAGAAACACGGGAAAGTACACTCTTCAACTTGTGCTAGTTATGAAGTAGAGTTTCCCTGTAATCGCGCACTTTAACCACAAAAGAGAAATAGGCTTCCTCTGTTTTGGGGGTGTTTTGAATTTCCCCCCTCAGTTTAGCTCCGCCCCTTAAAGGGGTCAGCCGTTTTTTGAATACGAGGTCAGTTTTTAAGAGAGAGACTGGTGAGTCAACATAGACCTGCTTCACTATAGCTCATGGTCTTTCCATGGCTGTGTTCTCAGACTGAAGCGGAGATTCGCGGTTCGTCAGTAACCTCCAATTTCCCAGTGCGCTATTTGTTTTTAGCCCTGGTAGCGACCCAGTTCTGTAAACGAGCAGAGGAGATTCGGTGGTCCGTCGCCGGAGTTCGTGGCGAGGGTCGAATCGGAGCAAATTTTTACCACTGCGGGGACTCGCACGATGGGAATTTGCTGAGGCCTATTAAGCTTATGCATGCAAAATGGCGCAGAGCCACGCACTTCAAAAAGCAACAATTTTTTCTACGGTATAACAACAGCAACGGATTTATCAACAAACACAACACACAACATGAAATTGCCCAAATCAAGCTTTTGAATTTTGCATCAACCGTTATCAGCGACACAGATATAGCGAAAAGGAGTTATATGCAATGCAGTACACCCCAAGCTGAGATTTTAATTTTAGTGTATAGAGTCTGTTCATAAAAGTCTTTTTCCTGCCCCACGTTGGGCGCCAATAAATTTATATATGTAGCGTGGTAACAGTATTTTAATTATTTCTGCTTAATTGTGGTTATTAATTATAAATTATTATTACTATTATTTTTAGATAATAACAATATTAATAATTTATCAAAAATGTGGATACTATTCACACTAGAATGTGAGTTTTCAGGATCTTCAGGCTTTATGGACAAACTCTCTACACAGTGTTATTTCAAATCAAAGAACACTTTGTTGAAAAGGAATAATAATCATTTAAGAAACATAGCACAATTATCATATTCTCACAAACGGGATCAACGCAGATGAAACCCTTATGAGTCTAATAAGTGGCTACGCTATCGGGCTTGTGTGAATAATATGGTTTGCGCTAAATTAAATATAACTAATGATTAATATATACGTTTATCAAGAGACTTAATTAGATATCAGCTCTGAAAATGATATTTTTGTAGCTTACTCTTGATACAGGTATATTCAACCGATGGATCCAGTGAATCAATCTCCTCTCTCCAGTCTGAGGCTTTGGCTGTCAGAAGTCACAGCGGGTGAGCCTCTAGAGTAGTTTAATAGCGTTCTCACATCTCACTGCTGTGGAATGTGCCCCCCCCCCTTTTTTTCTTTTATTATAAAAATGGAGGCCTAATCTTAAAAAACTTTTCCGTTACTTGATCTGGATCCATAGTCTTAAAAAGGTTCAGCATACCTGGGCCTTGCTCCACTACAACAGAAAGCTAGAGGTGATGTAATATAACTATTAATATACCAGCTGCTTCTTCCAATTTTCAGTTCCACGTTAAATGGAGTAGAAATTGTAAACACATTTCTTTGCTACTTAAGTTGCAATGGAAAGCTAAAATAAATAGGTCAGGGCTGGGTCTGCTATAGAGACAGAGAGAGAGAAAGAGCTTTTACTAAAGATGATTCTCTTGTACAACAAAACTAAGTTTGTGCTGGTACCAATTTTGAGAAGTTAAAAATATATTTTTAACTTTAATCTGTGACATGAGGTGATCCCATCAATGTCATAAATGACTCTGTGGATTCTCTGAGGGCAACCTTTCTGTTTAAGAATAAATTACTGGTAAAAGACAATGTTTTACCTCTGACAAGTTCAAATATTTTGTAGCTGAGCTCAGCAGCTCGAGCAGAATCTCATTACTCTGAACTAAATATGGTCAAAATTAATATTTTATTCATTTCATATTTAACAGTGTTTCTCAGTGTTTCTCAGTTGTAGGTGAGGCACAAAGAGGCACAAAGATTCTGAAGAAATTAGCATTTCTTTATTAATGAGCCTGTCTTTATTAATGTCCTTCTGTTTTCCTATAAAGCTCACTCAGTAAAAAGCACCCACTCACAGTGGATTCACTAATAGCCCTTAAACATAATAAAAGAACATTAGAATAGAGACCAGAAAAATGTAGCTTGCCAAAAAAATGCTTTAATTTTGAAAATGTGCCACTGAGATTATCGTGCTTAGGCAGAGAGTCAGACACTGTGGGTCCTCTTTCAGCTTTCGTTAAGGCGCCTGTTCAAATATAAATCTGCTCCAATCATCAGCTTCACTGGCCTCGGCTTCACTGTCAGAGTCTGGTTTATAAAGTTAGTTTTGACCCGCTCTGAGCTTGAGGTCAGTCACAAGAGCACAACAAATAACAACGACAGATAATTACAGTTATAAAAACGGCTTGTATATAACTTTTAGTGTAACGCAGGAGGATCTGAGAGTTAGTGAACGTTAATATTAGCTGTGTTCAGGTTGTGAGAACGTTAGTCTCTGGCCATGTCCCAAACTGCACACTGCTGCTCTGAATAGTATGAAAATACACATATACCACCCCATGGCATCAAAATAGGCTCTAAAGTTCTGAGAACAAAAAAAAACAGAATTCATAACCAATGAATTAGATTTTCAATTTGTGAGTTATATTGAGAGTTATAAAAACAGGTTTGTAAACAGAATATTTCTGTATATAATTGACTATTTTGAGCTTAATATTCTGGCAGAATCCGTTTTCGCTTTCATTTTGCCTTTTCTCAGTTGCGCTTCTCTCAGTCTTGATGTCGCCTCCAGAAATTTCTCGCTTTATGACGTAGCGGGGAAACAGCGAGAATGACAGGAATTGAATGTAATTTCACAAAACTCTGCTAATTTAATTCACAAATGTCTAATCAAACAAAAATAGGATTTTGAAATTAGAAATAAATAAACATACCTTTGTTTAAACTCTATGAGGAATAGAATGAGAAAAATAGAAGATTTGTATTCAGATAAAGATATCAGGGAATTCTGGTGTTTCATTTCAAAAGAAAAGCCCTTTAAATTATTATGTTTTTATTATTTTAATTCTACCTTTTGATTGTTATTAAAAAGGTATTTTGCTTTTTAAAAAAGTCCTTGAATGAACCAGTGTATGCTCCATAGACAGGTCCCCCATATGGAGTATGGCTGTATTTAAAATAGATTTACTACAGAATCTCTGACAAATCAAGTCCACTAGGTGTCAGTATAATGGCTTAAATATAAATTGAAGAACCATTAAAGAGAATGACTGACTGTTTCTTTAAATTAACTAAGAAGCTTTAACAACCAGTGGAAAGCATTAGGCAAATACATCTGAATTTAGAGGCAACTTGGTGTAAACTGCCTGTCATTATACATAAGAATGTTTTATCCTAATGTTTTTAATGGTGCTGTCAAACTGGTGAGAGGAATCCCTTTACTTTTACTCAGGGTAGTTTTGATGATTTTTTCATTAGAATTTCTTAGTTTGCTCAGTAAAAGTTTCAGGGAGAGTTTTAGTATCAGACAGAAACTTAAATATGCAGTTATCAGCTCAAACAGAAAAACAGGAGCTCTGTGTGTGTGTGTGTGTGTGTGTGTGTGTGTGTTTGTGTGTGTGTCTGTGTGAGAGACAGAGTTATCAGGTCTGTGATAAGGTCTTATCAAGTTTATGATATTTATTACATATAAATATATTACATAAAAATGTATGTAAATGTATTACATAAAATGAAATCAACAGTAGTGATGCTGTGTTTACACCAAACACCACCGCTAATACAGACTCTGTTAAAAGTGTGAAATATGGGAGGAATGTGTCCAAATTGAGTAAAGTGATTAATTAATCAAAATATTTATTAACGTCTTACATTCATGCGTTCACATGTGTTAACTTGATTAAAAGTGATCTTTAATTTCCCATACTACACATTTCAATAAATTTGCTCATCCTAATAGTCATTGTCCACTGCAGTTTTCTCTGCCTCTGCATCTATATCAACATAGTCATCATTGTCCGAGTCCTCTTCCTGATGGACAATGGCTTCCTGATTTTCATAATCGTCTTCCTCTGTCTCTTCCTTTTCATCTTCAATCCAATATCTGTTGCTGATACCTGGGGATTGATTGTCAAAGTAAATTAATTAAAGAGATATAAAATCACCTGGGAAAGCACATGCTACAGAATAACAATTTATTGTTTGTTGTAATGGTTTCCCAAGAGACAGGAGTTTCAGTAAAAGTGCCTGAGCTTCCTTTAATTCCGGCTACGATAATGAATAGTTTAATATTTCAGAATATTTCAGGGAACAAGATTTACACAGAGCTTGTTTGATCACCTGCTTTGTTTTTCTTCACTGCTTTATTCACTTTGTCAGTGTTTACATTGATGTAGTCTCCTTCAGAATCATCTGAGTCTTCTTTGTGGTAAAAAATTGCCTCTGCATTTTCATAATCGTCTTCATCTTCTGCCTCATTGTTCCCTCCAGTTATTCCATACGTGTTTTTAGCTCCTACAGAAGAATTGTGTGTTTGGTGTTATCATAGTATAATCCTACATTTTTCTAAACTGATAACAGATATTATTTTAATAATAAAGTTAACAGCAAAGCCCCAGAAGAATATTATAAATTCAGAAAAGTCTGTACTTACGATGTCTGGGATCCATATTTACATCCATCTGATGAACTTCTTGTCTTTTGCTTCTCTTTATGAAGTAAATGATGATAGGCACTAATATGAGGAACAGTCCTGCTGACACTCCTGAGGCGATGATGGGAACAGGGGATGCTGCAGGAGAAATCACCATCAAAACTTACCTCACTTCAAATTTCTAACTTCACATTTAGGAACATAATGAACAAATAAGGGCGGCACGGTGTGAGGAGTTGGTGTGTTCTCCCCGTATACGCGTGGGTTTCCTCTGGGTGCTCCGGTTTCCTCCCACAGTCCAAAAACACACGTTGCAGGTGGATTGGCGACTCAAAAGTGTCCGTAGGTGTGAGTGTGTGTGAATGTGTGTGTGTGTCTGTGTTGCCCTGTGAAGGACTGGCCTCCAGGGTGTATTCCCGCCTTGCGCCCAATGATTCCAGGTAGGCTCTGGACCCACTGCGACCCTGAATTGGATAAGCGGTTACAGATAATGAATGAATGAATGAACAAATATTAGTACTTTATTAGACTTTACCTTTCACTGTGACGCTCAGTAATGGAGTGGAACTGGAGGTAAAGGTGCGTGTAGACACGGCTACTTCATAAACACAGCTGTAGCTTCCTTGGTGGGTGAAATCTGCCTCAGGAAAGAAGAAGAAGGCTGAGTGATTCACAGCTGACTGTGTTCTGGTGATGCTGGATCCATTGAACTCCAAGTGGAAGGATCCCCCTGGATACTGTGGCTCTGTGAAGCAGATGATGGAGAAGCTGTGTCCCCTGGTCACCTCTGAGCTTTGAAGCCACCAGTGGAAGTCTCCATCAGGAGAAGAACTGAAGGAGATGTTGGGCTGCAGCAGGTTCACTTAAAAACAAGAGGGACTCGAATATGAAACAGCAAATGATGGCTCAGATTTGACAGGAACTACAAACAAGACCCATCTTACCCACAACAGAGAAACGAACAGAGCTGCTCTGAGGAGAGCTGAAATCTCGACTGGAGACTCTGGTCTGGTATTGGCAGTAGTAAGACCCCTCATGAACAAAGTCCACTTTTGTTAAACTGAAGGTGACTGAGGTCCCACTCTTGGTTTCTCTAAATGATCCAGAGCTCTTTATCAGAGAGAAGGATCCACCTGTGAACTTGGTTTCTACAGAGCAGCTGATATCAACCTTCTCTCCCCATGTGACCTCTCTTGAGGAATGGAGAGAGATCCGTGGAGTGGGTAGAGTTACTGGAAAAGGAACAGGTTTTACCATGAGATTTACCAAAACAATTGTCAAAATGTGTCTAAATGTGACTGATTTATTTTAACAGAATTACATTTTACAAGTGCACTCTGGAGTTCCTTTAGGAGTACGACTAGATCAAGTGTGGAACATCTCCTTTCATGCTGTCTATTCATATAAAATTCAGCACTAATCTCAGAACAACCCAAGAACAGCTGTTTAATCCACTCAGATTTCTTTTGGGGGACTCACTCCCACGCAGAATACAGGCCCAAATACTGTTATTTATTTTCCCCTCAGTCTACAACCTAATGGACCTAGTGCAGGGCGTCCCAAAAGCAAGAGACAGAAAACACCCATATAAAAGACGGTGATCCAGTTTTAGAAAGAAGTGGGGAACCATGGCCAAACAGGTTTTGCTCTTGCCTTAAATCTTGTGTCTAAAATCAGGATCAGTATTTTTTCAGATGGGTGTTTTTTTCTGTGTCCTTAGGGGCACCCTGTAAATGTCTTTGGGAAGATGATCATTCTTAAAGCCCCTCCTTACATTGTTATTTAATATAAATTTCAAACTCTATGTTCCTTTCTCCTTGACGGGGCACCTCAGCATTTCCCCGTCTCCTCCCTGTTCCTCATTGTTCTCTCTTAGTTTAATCTCCTCATAAAGAGGAGGTCTGCACTTCTGATTGTAAGAAGTAACTACAAATACATTCTCTCCTCAAAGTCAAACAGGTTCTTCTCATACCACGAGTGTATGTTGAAGGCATATTTAAACATAAAGGAATACTAGTTCATGCCAAGTACAGTTTTCTTAATACAACTAGACACAACCCACACTCAAGGTCTCTGCAGAACCCGCCTCCATCTCTCAGACCTTTCTGTTCATTAAATGGAGCAATTTGTTTGTAGTGGAGCTGTCAGGAACCTAGTGAACTGTGCTATTGTTTATCATTTCTTTTCACCGTTAAGTTCAGACGTTTTAACAGTCGTGTTGTGTTCTGCTCTTTGTTGCACTAACACACACTCTGTACCCTGCATGTCAGCTTCAGTTAACTTCTTATTAGAACTCTCCTTTCCATGTTAAAGGAACTCTAGGTAAGAGATGGGTTTTTTGCTCCTGGGGCTCCACCTAGTGTAATTAATTATTACTTCACTGTAGTGAAATCATTAGGGAAGGGGAGGGAGTGGGTGGTTTTCTACTCTCTCCATAAATTACTCTATAGAGCAGTGTTTGCCCAAATGACATGGCAGACAAGGTGTTTACTTGTGTTAAAGGTGTATAATATTGTAAAGTAATTTTTGCTGAAGTCATTACAATATCGAACTGTGTTAAAATGTACTGAGTCATTGTGTGTGCCCTTACCCACAGTAATGCTGATAGAGTTGCTCCTGGATGATCTGATACAAGAACGTCTCCAGTAGGAATAGTCACAGCTGTACTGGCCTTGACTTGAGGAGTCCACTGTGAAACTAAATGTTGTTGAAGATTCAGCTGTTTGGGTTTGTATAGTTCTCCCATCTCTGTATAAACGGTATTCTGCAGAAGTGTACTCTGAGATGGGTGAAGTACATTTGATCTGAACAGTTTCTCCTGGAGAGACGGCAGAGTGTGAGGACAGTACAGGGCTCTGTAAGGTGTCTGTAAAAGATTAGAATCAATGGATTAATGAACATTCATTCATTCATTCATTCATTCATTCATTATCTGAAACCGCTTATCCAGTTCAGGGTCACTGTGGCTCCAGAGCCTACCTGGAACCATTATCTAAATAGACATATCTAACGTGTGTTGCTTTGTTTGATTAGGGTTCAAGCACTCAGTGCGTAGAACCCTATTGTATTTGTTACAGTTTTTCTTATTAGGGGTCCAAGCACTGCAAGTGCTGGAGCCCTATTGTTTTTGTTCTGTTTTTTCCGCTTTTTTTTCAGTTTTTTTTTCTTTCTTCTTTTCTTTTTCTCTGATGAAACGCGATGGGCAGCCCAAACCGTAGGTCCTACAGACTTGTCGTTTGGTCAACTGGTAGTTAACCCTCCCGCTACTCAGGCACAAAGAATCAGCCCGATCGGCCTAATGGTTGCGCTTTATCTCCTACCCCGTGTGGCGTAGAGACGAAATTATTTTTTTCCCTGATTCCTCAGGTCAGACCCTACAAAAAAGCCTCAAGAACCCATAAGCTCCGCCTACTTAGATTTTGAGCTAATTTGCTTAATATGTAAATATGCGCACATTTTTGAGCACAAACTAGTCTCTGGAAATGTACCCAATATGGACATACGTGGTATCAGCAGAATCCTACGAACCTGAACTTTAATAATTATGCAAAAAAGTTGGAATTTCATCACTGGTCGGCTTCCAGACTCCGCCCAAATACAGGGGTGGAGCTTGCGTTCCAAAAATCAGACAAATACAGCTATAACTCACAAACACTTTCTCTGAAAGTTACGATACTTCACATGCTTGATCCCTATAAGGGCTGGAAGACATGAGTACTTGTTTGTGCAACTGCAAGCCTAGGGGGCGCTATAACAACAAAAAATTTGTTACGCTTCACCGGATTGTCCCATTGACATGCCGCTTGGTATGCATGTAGTGGGTAATGAGCTGACTCAGATTCTATGACGATGATGTCATATTCAAAAAAGCATGGCTGCCATCGGCCAATCAAATTTCAGCAGCTGTTTCATGACCTTAACAAGGTCCTATCCTCATGAGACTTGCATGGTATGTCCATGGCACCACTTCCTGAGCACATAAAAGTTTTCATTACGATAACCACTAGGGGGCGCAATTAAATTTTTCAACATGTAAATATGGAATATCTCAGCCAAGTATAAACATATTGACAAGCAGTTTGCTTTATTGCATACTCTGCATAGTGTCTTACAACTTTGCAATTGCAACTACTGTCAAAAAATGCATAGTTTATCCACAATAGTCAGGTATGTGAAAATGGAGCTTTACGAACTCCTCCCTGGAAATTTGTCTTATCAATCAACAACTAGTATTTTTGCAATCTGTATAGACTGTAGGTCAATAATTATTTTAAAAAGTTGGAACTTTTGACACGCTGTTGCGGCAGTAATTTAACAAATATGCATGGGCGGGGCTCCATGCACTCTTTGAGCTATAACTACAACAAACTTCACCTAAATCAAACATAACTTAGTACACATATGTATGTCATTACTCTGAAGTAGCGTGCTAAATATGATCACATTGCACAGAAAGGGGGCGCTACAATTAGACAGCAACAGGTTGCATAGGTTATTAATTGATTACACTGCTACCTAGAGATGCAGTACCAGCAAGATAAGTTAGATATATTCCGAAGACCATGGGAAAGGAACTTGTGCATAACCTACTTTTGTGAACTAGTCTGGAGATTTTTGTCCAATTCTCTTGAGCTTGGTGCCAAAATATATACAGGAGTCTGATGGTTAATAATTATCAAAAAAAAGTTGAAATTTGGATTCAATATGGCCGCCATATGCAAATGAATCTCTTCAGCTTATCATATGTTTTACTTACAAATTTATAACAATTTCATATTTTACTCAAATGTGTTCAAATTTCATATGCTACTTCCAGATATGATTCTGAGGTAGCATGTCAAAGGAGGAGCCAATATTCATATAGGGGGCGCTGTAAATGCTATAAGTTTATATCTCAGCATCTGCAAGTCAGATCAGAATGCCGTTTGGCATGCTGCTTCTGTGGGCAAGGCTATAACTGGAAAATTAAGGACAATTTGATTCGGGCAAAATTGTGATCGTCATCAGCCAATCAGATGTGAGCAGCTGTTTGACAACCTTAACAAGGTCCAATCATCATAGGATTTGAATGGTATGTCCTTGGGGGCACTTCCTAAGTGCATAAAAAGTTTCGTAACAATAGCCATTAGGGGGCACTATATCAAGAAAATATTATATATCTCAGAGAAAATTAAGCATATCGATACGCATTCTACTTCTCTGTATACTCTGCAGAGGGCCTCACAACTTTGTATTTGCAAGTGTTTGCAAAATGCACTGTTGTTACGTCTAGTGACTTATTTGTGTTGTGTTTCTCTACACTGAGTAAATGCCACAGGTGCTGCTGCTGATTTGCTGCTGGAACCGTGCTCCGGTTGGCTGACAGGATTAAGGCGGAACAGATATAAAGCCCTGCTGGATGACTGAAAGAAGCTCCTCCTCTTCCTCCTTGCCATTGCTTCTTCTTGCCAGACTAAGGCTTGTGTGTGTGCATATGTTGACATGCTATTGTGTGTGATTCAGCTCATGCTATTGTGTGTGAGTTAGCTGTCTAATGTGGTGTTAACCTAATAGTTATCCTACTAAGTTGGAAGCTGTAGGGGGTGTAGCCTTATTTCTTTTCTTTAAAGGGGTTGAATTGCTTCTGTTTATGTTAGGGAGTCAGGTCATGTTTTTGTGATTTCTTTCTTTATTATTTATGGGTAGGTAAGTTATATATGTTGGGTGGAAAGGGGTTTTGTTTATTTTAGGCTTAGACCACTCCTGAAGTTTTGCTTCCATTATAATCTTGCAGTCAATAAAACATTTGGAGACTGGAGTCTGGTGACCTTGCGTAGTTTTCTTGGTCTGGTGGGATTGAAGTGTGAGGAGTTGGGGGAGACACATATTATTTCTTTTTTTTTATAATTTATGTTGCAGCTTACCTAGACAGGCTGTAACAACTGTGTTTTCTCAATCGCCAGTTGTTTAAAATTGAATCTTTTCAAACTAGTCTGTGGAATTTCACTCTATTCCCAAATAATTGACCTTGTTAGAATCTGCAGAGTCTGTAGGACAATAATTATCAAAAAAGTTCCACATTTGGACAAACTGTTGTTGTAATAAATCAATTAATCGAAGTGTGTGGAGCTTTAAACATTCTTTCAGTTGTAACTCAAACAAGTCATGCCCAATCAAGACCAATTTTGACTACAATCCACCGAAAGGGGGCGCTACAATTGGACAATAACGGATTAAAATGGGCTTTTTTGTGTTATAGCGCCATCTAGGATTGCAGTGGCACCACAATTTAATCATGTCATCTGATCCTTGTACTGATCAAGCATGTGCAGTTTTGAATTTTTTGGGGAAAGTGTTTTGAGTTATAGGTGCCTTTGTGATTTGTAGAATTCATGCTGGATTTCTGTTATTGGGAGGGGCCTGTAAGCCCCATAGTGATGAAAGTTCAACATTTTATTGATAATTATTATAGGTCAGGTCTTTAGGAATCGGCTGATACCACATATGTCCATGTTAGGAAAATATCCATAGAGTAGTACTCCCTTAAATAGTTCTGTATGTGCATTTCTAACCTGAAAGACTAAGTGCTTAGCAACACTATGCTACAGTAGTAAATTCTTTCACCACCAGATAGACCTACAAAACTAAACTATTGTTTTGTTGATCTATATGGAGGTTAAGATCCTTTTCACCTGCACACGTCAATGGTCATACCATATAAATATGAGTATTTATCAGAATTAAAAATTATAGTAACCTATACCTCTTCAAGTGGCCATTTACCCTCACTCAGTACATCAGAATAAAACAAACCATAACAAAAGGTATTTCCTGATTAGTTATAATCAAATTAAAAGAAATAAACACTTGAGATATATCAGTCTGTGGGTAATAAATGAGTATAATATACAAGTTTAACTCTTTGAATGGAATTACTGAAATAAATCTACTTTTTCATGCTATTCTAATTTTATGATCAGCACCTGTAATATACAAGTTTATAGTATATATTGTATATAGTAATATACAATATTACTATTCTGAAGAAGTTCGATTTTAAAAGCACTGCTCACACATTACATACATCACACAAAGGCCCTCTGACATCATACAGAAACAAACACACCCCAGCAACTGCAGAACACACGTCACAAACGCAAGCACCTATTACAAATAATCTGACACTGCACATACCTACTTGGCTCAATGTCTAACAATTTTGTCCTAGCCACAAATGTCAATACATCCTCTTCTGATCAATCAATAGTACAGGAGTTGTCAGATTTGACTTGACTGCCATATTAAGCCAGTTAGTGCTTGAACCCACAGATAGCCGCTAGCGGCTCTAGTTTTTTTTTTTGTTTTGTATTTTTTTTTATTGTGGGGAAAAAAACTGGAATATTTGCAAAAAAACAACACAACAGCAAGTATCCTGCTCTCAATCTTACCAATCTTACCAATCAATCTTGATTGTGGGCAAAAACTGAAATATTTGGAAGAAACACATGCAAACACAGGGAGAACCCTCCAAACACCTCACAGAAAGTGACCCAAGGGGTCTATAATGTCAGTATAATTCATCCAACCTGTTCGATTTTAATTTAACACAACAAGAAGTATCCTGCCATCACTCTTACCTGAGTCAGTGCTGGGGGCCAGCTCCATTTCAGAAACTGCAGCTTTCCAAGATTTATGCTCAGGATAATCTACTGTCATTGTTTCACCATTAATAGCTGAAAATGTAATACAATTATCTTAATTGCACCATAAACAATTACAGGTTTAAGTAAATTAATATTGCCACTTAAAGGAACACTAGGTAAAATGTATTTATTAATTTTTTTCTGCTCCTGGGGCTCCCCCTACTGGAATTCATTTTTATAGCACTGTACTGAAATCAATGGGGAGGAGAAGTGAGGTTTGTGGTTTCCTACCCTCCACAGAAAGTTACATAGTGAGGTTACTGCAGTGCTGAGCCTAGAGTATCAACAACAGAGGCTCTATCCTCGCTAATACTCGCTAATAAAGGCTAATATCCTCGCAATGAATTATCAGAATGAATTTGAAGCTGTAACATTAAGATAAAAATATTACATAGTGTTCCTTTAATGAAGAAATGTGAAACATTTTTTTTCCAATTCTATAAATAACTCTAGACGTTTGTACCTTTAACCACAGCAATGCTTCTGTGAGATGCACTTCCCCATCCGTATTTTGGAGAACTAACAGAGGCTTTCACCCTGACCCTGTCTCCAATCCTGAAGTTTCCTGTTACATTGATTGTGTAGGTTACTTAAGGGATTTTCATTTATCTCACAATTTCACTTTAAAAATTTTGTCCTACACAAATATATATATATATATATATATATATATATATATATATATATATATATATATATATATATATATGTTTTTTTTTTTGTGTTAAGATCATTTAAGCAACCATTATCTTTTCTCACAGGACCTGAGAGATATGGATTCTGATGTTGCATGACATACTCATCTATTAATCATCTATTAATTGACCATTTGATGTTTTTTGTCTATTTTATTATGTTTCTAAGTATATAATAATTAAGGGGTGTGATGTATTTGTGAGGACAGGGAGAAGCCAGGTGTTAGTCAAGAGATTGTCAAAGGCTATGTGGATGTGAAAAACAAAAACATAATTAATGGAAAGAAAAGGGACTATGTGGAACAGTAAAATGGCCTTGAGTGCAGATAAGAAACTTTTCTAAAAAGCACACAAACCTTCTTTTGAACCTAATAGTGTCCAGTAAACAATGTCTGAAGAGCTAACCGGAAGCAGAAGCCCTTATATGTGCATGGGGAATAAGGTGCCTTTAGGTTGTAGTGGAATACAGCTTGGCATATGGAGTGTGTAAAAAAGGAGCAGTGATATTCATATCACCACTGAATGCTGTCATGGTGGCATGGTGTCAGTAAAATGATAAATCTTACCTGAATTTGTGCTTGGAGCCAGTTCCTTTTCAGAAACGGCAGCCAACCAAGATTTAATTTGATCATTATAACTGACAACTAATGAAAACCCCAAAGTCAGTATCTCAGAAAATTTTGGATATTGTGAAAATGTTCAATATTGAAGACACTTGGTGCCACACTGTAATCAGCTAATTAATTCAAAACATCTGCAAAGGCCTTTAAATGGCCTCTCAGTCTAGTTCTGTAGGCTACACAATCATGGGGAAGACTGCTGACTTGACAGTCGTCCAAAAGACGTCCATTGACACTTTACACAAGCAGGGCAAGACACAAAACGTCATTGCTAAAGAGGCTGGCTGTTCACAGAGCTGTGTCCAAGAACATTAGAGAGGCGAAGGAAATTATGTAGTAGAAGAAAGTGTACAATCAATAGGGATAACAGCACCCTGGAGAGAACTGTGAAACAAAACCCATTCAAAAATGTAGGGGAGATTCACAAAGACTGGACTGCAGCTGGAGTCACTGCTTCAAGAACCACCACGCACAGACGTATGCAAGACATGGGTTTCAGCTGTCGCATTCCTTGTGTCAAGCCACTCTTGAACAAAACACAGTGTCAGAAGCGTCTCGCCTGGACTAATGACAAAAAGTACTGGACTGCTGCTGAGTGGTCCAAAGTTATGTTCTCTGATGAAAGTAAAATTTGCATTTTCTTTGGAAATCAAGGTCCCTGAGTCTGGAGGAAGAGAGGAGAGGCACAGAATCCACACTGCTTGAGGTCCAGTGTGTCCACAGTCAGTGATGGTTTGGGGTGCCATGTCATCTACTGGTGTTGGTCCACCGTGTTTTCTGAGGTCCAAGGTCAATGCAGCCATCCACCAGGAATTTTTAGAGCACTACATGCTCTAGAAGAGCTGAAGGCCACTATCAGAGCAACCTGGGCTCTCATAACACCTGAGCAGTGCCACAGACTGATTGACTCCATGCCATGCTACATTGCTGCAGTAATTCAGTCAAAAGAAGCCCCAACTAAGTATTGAGTGCTGTACATGCTCATACTTTTCAGTTGGCCAGCATTTCTAATAATCCTTTTTTTGTATTGGTCTTAAGTAATATTCAAATTTTCTGAGATACTGATTGTGGGGTTTTCATTAGTTGTCAGTTATAATCATCAAATTAAAAAAAATAAACACTTGTATACTGGAAGTATTACTGGAAGTATTTCACTGTGCCTGGAAAGACAGCCTTATCCAATATAGAAGGGCACTCGTCAATGCACGTTCAGCACATCTGTCCTCACTGATTGAAAATAATAAACACAATCCTAGAGCACTCTTTAATGTAATCTCTAAACTTACAAACAATCGGGCAGCTACTGATCCACAGATCCCAGCCATTCACACCAGCAATGCTTTTGTGGACTTTTTTAACAATAAGATTGAAAATATTAGACAAACAATAAATACCATATTACTAAATCCAGCCTGTCTGTCATCTGGTGTGGATGATATAGAACAAAACATAAAAGAAAGACTAGAGGACTTTGACTCACTACCACAGCTAGAACTGGAGAAAATCATCTACTCGTCAAATTGTACGACCTGCACACTTGATGCAATACCAACAAAACTATTTAAAGAAGTATTACCAGTCATAATCAATCCCCTTTTAACAATCATAAATTCGTCCCTTAGACTAGGTCACATACCCAAAGCATTTAAACTAGCAGTTATTAAGCCCCTGATCAAAAAAATGAATCTTGATCCTAGTGTACTATCCAATTACAGACCCATCTCTAACCTTCCCTTCATATCTAAGATCTTAGAAAAAGTTGTGGCCCAACAACTTAGGTCATACTTGCAAAAAAATAACATATATGAAAAATTTCAATCTGGTTTTAGGCCACACCATAGCACCGAAACAGCTTTAGTTAAGATAACAAACGACCTTCTTCTCGCCTCTGATCGAGGCTGCGTATCCATGCTAGTTCTACTAGACCTCAGTGCAGCTTTCGATACAATTGATCATACTATTCTGCTTGAAAGATTAAAAAACATAGTTGGAATAACAGGAACAGCCCTATCATGGTTTAAGTCTTACCTCACTGATCGCTATCAGTTTTTAAACGTAAATAATGTTTCTTCTACTCATACAAAAATGAGATTTGGAGTTCCCCAAGGCTCCATTTTAGGACCTTTACTATTCATATTATACATGCTGCCACTGGGCAGAGTTATTAGCAGGCATGGCATTACCTTCCACAGTTATGCAGATGACACACAGTTATACATATCAGCCAAACCAGGCAACAAACCAACACTAAAGAAAATGGAGGACTGTGTTAAAGAAGTGAAGCATTGGATGTCATACAATTTCCTTCTGCTAAACAGCGACAAAAACGAGGTTCTCCTTCTAGGTCCAAAACCTGCTATAAATAAGGTATCAGACTTAATACATAATTTTGACTTACCTGTTCTCCCGAGCTCATCAGCTAAAAATCTGGGTGTTATAATTGATTCAGATCTATCATTTGATCAGCATATAGGTAAAATTACAAGAACAGCTTTCCTACATCTTCGGAACCTCGCTAAGTTAAGAAATTCCTTATCCCTCCCAGATGCGGAAAAATTAGTTCACGCTTTTATTACATCAATATTAGATTATTGCAATGCACTTTTATCAGGATGCTCCAGCAGAAACTTGACTAAACTCCAGTTAATTCAAAATGCTGCAGCCAGGGTCCTCACTAAAACTAGAAAATTTGATCATATCAGCCCAGTCTTATCGGCCCTTCACTGGCTTCCAGTTAAATTCCGTATTGATTACAAAATTCTTTTACTCACATATAAATCCTTACATGGTCTCGCTCCTGAATACTTGCAAGACCTCATCACACACTATGAACCACCAAGATTACTCAGATCTCAGGGCGCCGGCCTCTTACTAGTACCCAGAATTCATAAGACTTCAGCGGGGGGGAAAGCCTTCTCCAACAAAGCCCCTCAGCTCTGGAACAATCTTCCAGCTAGTGTTCGGGACGCAGACACAGTCACTATGTTTAAGTCTAGGCTCAAAACACACTTGTTCAGTTTAGCCTTTGGCAACTAACCTCTGTCTAGTTTAAGGTTGTCATTTCAGGAACTCATGGACATGGAGAATCAGGGTAAACCTGGATGATGTGCTCACAATTTCTCTTGCTTGGAACGAAAGGATGTCTTTGCCTGAGCTCCTTCTGGTTTCCCTACTCCCAGTCTGTTACAGTCTGATCCGTCACTACACTAAAGAAAATATTCACATGCTCTTATTCTCTGCTGCACTCAACTAAACTAACTGCTTCCCTTTTACTGTTTTACTGTTTTCTGAGAGAATGGTGGCCCACTGATGGAAGATTGTTTGCTGGATTCTCCTGCAGACCAGACCAGACCAGCTGCTCACCTTATTATTATTATTATGTAGCATAATGACACTTCATTGGTGATCATTTAAAAATTCAATCTATAGTTTGATCAGAGGAGGATGGGTCCCCTTTGTGAGTCTTGGTTCCTCCCAAGGTTTCTTCCTCCAGCCTCGAGGGAGTTTTTCCTTGCCACTGTCGCCTTCGGCTTGCTTGCATTGGGCTTTGATTTAAATGTTCTGTTTTGAAACTGTGAAACTGCTTTGTGACAACGTCAGTTGTAAAAGGCGCTATACAAATAAATTTGATTTGATTTGATTTGTATATTATATTAGACTGATATATTTCAAGTTTCACTTTTTGAATGGAATTACTGAAATGAATCAACTTTTTCATAATATTCTAACTTTATGACCAGCACCTGTAGTTACATTTCTGCAATTGTATAATGACTTCATAAAGGACTGGTAAAGATCTTGCCTGTAACTACACCAACACTCTTGTGAGAGGCATCTCCCCATCCACGTTTTGGAGAACTCGAGGCTTTCACCTTGACTTTGTCTCCAATCCTAAAGTTGATTTTTCTATTCCCAGGAAACTAAATTCTTCAGAGAATTAAGCAATATGTTCACACTGGTATGGGTGAAATGTTTACACTGAATGTATTTAAAACAAAAAAAGTTCATGATTTATAAATTACCAAATTATAACTCATTGTGAAACAAAAGGGGGAATATCATCTTGATATATAATTTTAATATCTGACTGATGTTCAATAAAAACGAATATTCCATTCATATTCATGCAGACACATTAATAATCAATCGTACCAGGATCCTCGCTTGGAGCCAGTTCCATTTCAGAAGCGTCAGCTTTCCAAGACATGTGTTCAGGAAAATCTACAGTCATACTGTCACCACTAATAGCTGCAGAACAAGAAAAAGACAGTATTTATCCAACAGAGTTCATACAAATTGCATTTTTATTTTCCCAGTTGTATAAATGAAGTGTAAATAACTGTAGGTTCTTGCCTGTAACCACACCAACGCTCCTGTTAGAGGCCGATCCCCAGTGGTATCTTGGAGAACTAACAGAGGCTTTGACCCTGACCTGGTCTCCAACTCTGAAGTTTCCTTTAACACAGAGCGGGGAAATATAGATTTCATTAAAGAAACCAATATTAATGTATTTCAGGTAGTTGTGAAATATTGTAATATAAGCTTTTATATGTTACATAGAATAGCCATTAAACATAGTTTTTGGCTCTGCTTTTCTTTCTGTCCACTACAAACCAAGTTAGTACTCATTTATAAAACCTAATTACTGACCTCTTATTTTAGATTGATTTGAAACTACTAAACATTAAGGATGTTGATATAAAATGTGTTAAAGTGGTTTACATTTATATCCTTAATAAAACGATTCAAGGGGTATTTTAAACATATAAAAAATCTAAAAAGTCTGTGCCTGTCTTACGTAGTAAATTAAAAGCTCATCAAACAAGGATTAATTAAACCCATAGATCTATAAATCAACAGAAACATCAGAACAGTTTTACTAAACAGAAAGCCAGTAATTGTTGGTATGATGATGAATTAATCTTGATCTTGATCACCACAAACACAGAGTCACACTTCTCCTGGGATCCACAGTGTGTGGTGCTTTGGAAAAAAGCATCAGCTAAATGCCATAAATGTAAATATATTATGCAGTAAATCATGTAAACTGAATGAAGGCAAGAATAATTGTGTTTTTGCCTAAGAATGAACTGACAATATATTTGATGTTGTTTTATTATTAAAAGAAAGGAAAGAAAATATGCAAAAACCTGTTTGACAAAAGTTAAATCAACTTAAAACACTGTTAACAGAAGGATATTTAATGTTTCACATTTATTAGATTACTTGTAAATTAGAAAATGTTTAAACCTTAATCAAATGGTTAAAAATTAAAAACTGGCAAATCAAATTTAAAATTTTTTGTTTGTTTATTTGTTTGTACACCAATTTGTGGTCCTGACAGATACTGTTTTTCACTTGAATGATTTTGGAGCAATGCATGTTTCAAATAATTAATCTCCTTAACTAAAGTTGCACAGACGTGCCGTCTATAGGCTGTAGTTTCTTTTGAAATGTTTGGAGACACAAGTACTGATCTGCAACTCGATAATCAGACATGAAGGAAATCAGATACAAAACAAATGAGAAAAAAGAGATTTTAAAACAAGAATTTCATTTTACAGGTCAATATGAAGCAAGAGATTCAGAAATTGTGTTAAGAACCTGGAGTTACATTTGGGTAATTTCTGACATGAATTTACATTGTCACTCATCTACAACTGTAATGATGTCATCATAAGAGTCAATCTTACTTGAGTCGACACTGGGAGCCAGCTCTATTTCAGAAACAATAGCCTTCCAAGCTTTACGCTCAGGAAAGTCCACAGTCAAACTTTCACCACCAATCGCTGTAGAAAGAGAAAAAACACCTGTCATTACTGTGGAGTTCATACAGATTTAGTGTAATTGATTACTGAATGATGAGCTGTGAATCACTGTTACATTTTGTGCAGTAATATAAACAACTGTAATTGACTGCAAAACTTCTTGCCTGTAATCACACCAACACTCTTATTACAGGCATCTTCCCACTGGTATCTTGGAGAACTAACAGAGGCTTTCACCCGCACTTTGTCTCCAATCCTGAAATTTTCTATAACATGAAGACAGGAAACATTGCTTTCACTGAGGAAACACATTTCACAACACTCCAGGTAACCATCAGAGTCCATAATCATGAGAGTTTGGTTGTTTTAGTTTCAACATAAATGAAAACTTTAGTGCCACTCTTGATCAGCACAAGACATATTTGAAGGTTCACTGCTTTAATTTTGCACTGGCGGAAATTAATTTATACATACTTCATAGAACATTCAACAATTCTTCTTAGAACATTCAAATCAATCTTCTGCAACAACAACTTCATACTGATCAGGGGTCGCGATGGGTCCAGAGCCCACTGGAACCACTGGACACAAGACCAAAACAATCCCTGAACAGAACACAAGTCCATCACAGGGCATGACGCATTCATGCTGTCACTCGGGGGGAAGGTGAGAATGAGGCCGATTTAGGGGACCAAGGCTTGGGCATGGATGTGGGAGGAAATGGAAGGCTTGTCCCTGGAGGTAGGGAGTGGGGCGAAGGTGAGAATGAGGCTGATTTATGGGACCAGGGCTTGGGCATGTGGAAAAATTTTCTCAGCCAATTAACCTACAGGTTTTTTTTTTTTTTTTTTTTTTTGATTGTGGGCAAAAACTGAAATATTTGGAAGAAACACATGCAAACACAGGGAGAACCCTCCAAACACCTCACAGAAAGTGACCCAAGGGGTCTATAATGTCAGTATAATTCATCCAACCTGTTCGATTTTAATTTAACACAACAAGAAGTATCCTGCCATCACTCTTACCTGAGTCAGTGCTTGGAACCAGCTCCATTTCAGAAACTGCAGCTTTCCAAGATTTATGCTCAGGATAATCTACTGTCATTGTTTCACCATTAATAGCTGAAAATGTAATACAATTATCTTAATGTCACCATAAACAATTACAGGTTTAAGTAAATTAATATTGCCACTTAAAGGAACACTAGGTACGATTTCTTTTTTTTGCTTCTGGAGCTCCCCCTAATGGAATTCATTTTTATAGCACTGTACTGAAATCAATGGGGAGGAGAAGTGAGGTTTGTGGTTTCCTACCCTCCACAGAAAGTTACATAGTGAGGTTACTGCAGTGCTTCGCCCAGAGTATCAACAACAGAGGCTCTGTCCTCACTATTACAGGGCAATGAATTATTAGAATGAATTTGAAGCTGTAACTTTAAGGTAAAAATATAACATAGTGTTCCTTTAATGAAGAAATCTGAAACAATTTTTTTTCCAATTCTATAAATAACTTTAGATGTTTGTACCTTTAACCACAGCAATGCTTTTGTGAGATGCACTTCCCCATCCGTATTTTGGAGAACTCACAGAGGCTTTCACCCTGACCCGGTCTTCAATCCTGAAGTTATCTGTTACATGAAAAAAGTACTTTTATCATTATAAATATACAAGGAAATAATATTTGTCAGGAGAGTTTATTATGCTCTCTAAGCGCCTATCTCACACTTTCATTATTATAAGGTTCTTACATATCATTTAGTTCTGCTTGTCTGAGTAAAGGCCATCATTTCTTAGAAGAAATAAGAGATATGGATTCTGACATTTTATGACATCCATTTATCTATAAAAATGGACCGGTAATGTAACTCATTCTTGTCTATATTATGATTATAGAAATATGTATACACTGTCACAGAGTCAGAAACCAGATATCACATCTATCTGAATTCATTTGACCTTGTTACAAGTGTTCATTCATGCCATAACTTTTCATTACTTGTTAGACTTGGAGCTAAAGTGCAAAAAAAGGAATTAAACAAATTTTAGACCTCAAACTCATCTTGACTGACTGATAACATGTGGGGAACGAAAAAAAATTACATTTGATATTTCATATTATTTGTATTGATCCCTTATGAAGTCCATTCATTGTTATGATGTCTCCATATCGATCAAACAAACCTGAATCAGTGCTGGGAGCCAGTTCCATTTCAGACACCGCAGCCATCCAAGATTTATGCTCAGGATAATCTACCCTCATACTTTCACCATTAAGAGCTGAAGAGAAAAAGAAAGGTATTTTTATAATTTATATTAACATACTCAACAGTTATATTGATTAATTATTATTCATTTTGAAGAAATTATATATGAGTGTTCAGTGAAGAGCTCTGGATCCACATTACATTTTCCAGTTTTGTAAATGACTCTAAATCTTCGTACCTGTAACCACACCAACACTCTTGTGAGAGGCAGATCCCCATCCATGTTTTGGAGAAGTAACAGAGGCTTTAATCCTGACACGGTCTCCAATCCTAAACTTTCCTGTACAATTGAAATTTTATTACAGAAAACAAGTATTTCAGAGTCATGAGAGTTCATTTGTCATCAGAGCATTTTTAACAGTTAATGTCTTACACTGGAAGACACCCAGAGTGACTAAAACATTTCCATTTAAATTTTGAATAATTAAAAAAACTATCTATCTATCTATCTATCTATCTATCTATCTATCTATCTATCTATCTATCTATCTATCTATCTATCTTTAACAGCACTGGGGGCCTGTTCCATTTTAGACATTGCAGTATCTCTGGTAAGAGTGACCCTCCTGAAATGCAGAGTTTCAGTTCCTGCTGTTCTCCCATTTATATTCATCTTCTTGCTTTTGTATTGGAGTGCCCCTGTGCAATATCACTACTCAAAATGGTTCTGGAGGCAGTGCTGACTTTGAGAGAGAAGTAACGTAATTGGTTACCAGCCCAGGAGTGTAGAGGAATGTGACTGGGAAAAACGCATGGGGAGGAGATTTTCAAATTCTGCTCCATAAAGCAGTAAAGCTATGCCTTGACCCTCGTGTTTGTCTGCTCAGGAATTACTTTGGGAGAATTACTAAATGTGCAACATTCATTCATTCATTCATTCACTTACATCATCTGTAACCGCTTATCCAGTTCAGGGTCGCGGTGGGTCTAGAGCCTACCTGGAATCATTGGGCACAAGGTGGGGATACACCCGCCAGTCCTTCACAGGGTAACACAGACACACACACACATTCACTCACACCTACGGACACTTTTGAGTCGCCAATCCACCTACCAATGTGTGTTTTTGGAGCCCAGAGGAAACCCACGCGGACACAGGGAGAACACAGCACACTCCTCACAGACAGTCACCCGGACCGGGAATCAAACCCCCAACCTCCAGGTCCCTGGAGCTGTGTGACTGCGACACTACCTGCTGCGCCACCGTGCCGCCCTTAAATGTGCAACATAAATTTTGTTTTTTGTTATTGTATACTTGCATCTCTTTCATAATTTGTTGGAGAACTAACAGAGGCTTTCACCCTGACCCGGTCTCCAATCCTGAAGTTTTCTGTTACATGAAAAAAGTTATAAATATACAAAGAAATAATAGTTTTCAGGAGAGTTTATTATGCTCTCTAAGCACTTATCTCACACTTTCATTATTAAAAAGTTTATGGAATTTTGGAGAACTAACAGAGGCTTTCACCCTGACCCGGTCTCCAATCCTGAAGTTTCCTTTAACATTAATTGTGTAAGTTAATTATTCAGTAAATTATTATTATTATTATTATTATTATTATTATTATTATTATTATTATTATTATTACCACAATACTACATTTCAAAATTATACAGAAATATTTACAGGTTGTCTGAAGGGAAAAAAATAATTTATTGGAAATTATTTTACTTTTTTATCTAAAGTTCAAAATGAAATAATTACATTTTAAACACAACAAAATTACAATGTTATTACTTACATAAGAAAGCAAAACAATTACAAATGAACAGTTTACAATTAGTTTATGTCCTTGACCTATTTATTAGAGGCTCCAGAAGTTGGTGTGCATTTATTTTTTTTCTAGTTGTGCAGCTGTGTGTCAATGTTTACCTTAGAAGACTGAGTGTACTCTAATGAAAATTAACTTCATTTGCCTTTAATATCTCACTGACTCAAAACAAAAGAATAAATAATTCATTCATGTTCATGCAGACACATTAATACTCAATCGTACCAGGATCCTCGCTGGGAGCCAGTTCCATTTCAGAAGCATCAGCTTTCCAAGACATGTGTTCAGGAAAATCTACAGTCATACTGTCACCACTAATAGCTACAGAACAAGAAAAAGACAGTATTTATCCAACAGAGTTCATACAAATTGCATTTTTATTTTCCCAGTTGTATAAATGAAGTGTAAATAATTGTAGGTTCTTGCCTGTAACCACACCAACGCTCCTGTTAGAGGCACGTCCCCAGTGGTATCTTGGAGAACTAACAGAGGCTTTGACCCTGACCTGGTCTCCAATCCTGAAGTTTCCTTTAACACAGAGCGGGGAAATATAGATTTCATTAAAGAAACCAATACTAATGTATTTCAGGTAGTTGTGAGATATTGTAATTTAAGCTTTTATATGTTACATAGAATAGCCATTAAACATAGTTTTTGGCTCTGCTTTTCTTTCTGTCCACTACAAACCAAGTTAGTACTCATTTATAAAACCTAATTACTAACCTCTTATTTTAGATTGATTTGAAACTACTAAACATTAAGGATGTTGATATAAAATGTGTTAAAGTGGTTTACATTTATATCCTTAATAAAACGATTCAAGGGGTATTTTAAACATATAAAACGATCTAAAAAGTCTGTGCCTGTCTTACGTAGTAAATTAAAAGCTCATCAAACAAGGATTCATTAAACCAATAGATCAATATCCATCCATCCATCCATCTATCCATCCATTATCCACCACTTATCCGGGTCCCTCTCCCCAGCCACCGCCTCCAGCTACTCTGGGGGTATACCGAGGCGTTCCCAGGCCAGTCGAGACATGTAGTCTCTCCAGCGTGTTCTTGGTCTGCCCCGGGGCATTGTCATGTTCTTATTTTTTTCTTTTTTAGAACTAATGTTGTTGGTTTTAATATTTGGTTCAATAAATAGTCGGCCAGTCCAGCACATGGATATTCGTCAGCTTCAGAGCTGATGGAGCTGCTCTGATTAGAATTAAACTTTAGATCAGAGATCTGAATCAGCCCAAATCTCCCATATCATTTGTACAACAAATAACTAAATATAACTAATGCTCTTTTTTAAATAATTAATCTACAAGAGAAACACCCCCAGCAGGTTTTGTTTGAAGTCATAATTAAATAGTGTTTCTAATGTAAAGGGTCACTAAAATGTCATTGTTTACACAACAGGAACAATATGATAAAAGTGGTAAATATTTTTGATAAAATAAAGTGAAATGTTTAGAAAATCAACACAACACCAACATGAACATTACAGTGTTTTAAAGTAAGAATAACTCTTTACTTGAGCACACAACACTCGCGTCTTCACCATGATTACAATTGTGAATGTTAAATCCTCTGTGACTGCATGATGTAATGGAGCTTTCACTTCCAGAACAACCAACATCATCCAGAACAATTGGACCACTTCCCTGACCAAAGCTGGCACTCTGAGGGACACTGATCACCCGGCCACATCCCGTCTGTCTGCACACCACCGCCGCATCATTCATGTCCCAGTCGTCATCACACACTGTTCCCCACTGACCGTTATGATACACCTCCACTCTACCAGGGCAGACACCACTGCCATTGACGAGTCGTATATTCAAAGTTTTAAAATCCTAGTTTCACATGCATTACAGCTGAAATTATTTTGGTACTTTCAGAAAACAGATTTACATTATATATTAAATTTAATTTTATTCTTGAAACAACTTACCGACCAACCAGGTCTCTCCAACAGCACTGATTACTGAAATAAAGAAGAGTTTTTTAAAGCAGTGATAAAAGTAAACGCTGTTCTGTGAGACATTTATTCACCTTTTAGTTGGTGTTCTATATTTAGATGTGGATATTTGTTTGCAATAAATGTTGGTCATGTTTGGTGCAGCACATTGACCTTTCATTCACTTGCACTGTATGGTCTAATGTTTCTTGACATGTGTTTTCTTTTAAAATGAAGGGCACCAATCAGGAGTTGGTGAAGGATTTGCACTAGATTTTTAGAAAATTTGTTGTGAGAATATGATGGTATTCAGCTACACAAATATTAGTCTGGTCAGGTACTGATTCTGGATTCATTCTGCTTCAGAAACAATACTCCAACTTGTCCCAGATTGGATTGACTCACTCAAAAAAAAAAAAAAAAAAAAAAAAAAAAAACACAGTTCCACTACAGACCACATCTGGTGGAATTAATAACTGATGCTTGGCACAGAGCATGTGGAGCTTGGGCTCATGTACAGCTGCTCTAGAGAATCTCGGTCGGTGCTTGTTTTAACCTGTTCCCATGGTGGTTGCACCTCTCTAGAACTGCAGAGAGCCGGTCCTGTGAAAGTGTAACTAACGACTCTGGAGCCGCTTCAATTTGAGCTTTTTCCTCGAGGGCAGCGATTCTGAAATGGATTTCATGTTTGTAAATATTGTTGTGATATGGCTCAGCTGACCACAAGTCGTCACGTCTCCACCATCTGTATTTGATATTTCAAATTAAAAGCCCTCTGCAGAGGTTTGTAATAGTGACTTCATGTAATTCCCTAAAACTCTGAAGCAGCGGCAACTGCATCAATATATTTGTAGCGGACAAACTGATTTAACCTCTTTATTTAGGAGGCAACACATCTATATAGAGTCATGCAATTAGTTTTTCTTTGTTTTTTTAAGGTGAGGTAAAAGAATTTATTATGGTTATTTTATAATTGTAATAATAATAATCTTTATTTATATAAAACCTGTCATATATAAATGTAGCACAGTTTTTAAAAAGAAAAAAGGATAAACAGTGGAACCAAAGGGAAATATGTTTGTTGACAAAACAGAATGTGTCTTACACACAAACTAATAACATTGCACAAGCAATAGGCAACATTTCGATTGTTTAATGTGTTTTAGTGTTCTGGATTTCCTTAAATTTAACTGAGAGTGGGTGAGATTTCACTAAACCACTAACACACAATACAGAGCATACGGTGTCACTAGACCAAGGTAATGTTGTGTTATAAACCTATTCACTCATAATAATTCAGTCAGTGATTCCAGAATGCAGAGAATAGAAAATACTGTTCACGCTGCTACTTATTATATATAATACTTTATATATGAAATAATAACTTACAGAATTAGGATTAAAATATTATAAACATGTAAAAAATGTACATGATAATATACTATTCATATTCTTCTAATTGTCTTTATTCTTGCAAAAGTCTGAATTGGTTTATTCTTATTACATATTCCTGATGTTTTCTGCACTCTTGTTGATGATCTAAACGTTGAGACATACATGACATGAAGACATTATAATAATTTAAATAATGGACTTTTTTATTATTGAAAAAAATCATAACACTTCTGAATCTTATTGTTTTCACTTTCAGTTTCAAAGAGCCATTCAAGGAGCTCTGTTTCCAAGAAAATAATCCCTTTATTGTGGGAATAATGCCTTTACTGACTGAACTACACATACAGCATTAACTTAATTTCTCAATATTTCTGCTGAAAAATAATTAATAATCAAATTTAAATGAATAAAAAACAAATTAATTTACCGATAATAAAGACAAGAAGAGTTCTCAGCATTTTGGTTTCGCTGAATCCTTGTTGAAAAGTTCAGTTTGCACCGCTGTGGGCACTGCTGCTGTGTTCAGACAGTTTTGCTCTGAGGTTCTTATGATTGTGGCTTAAATGCCTCTCTTCCTCATTCGCCCCTTTTCCTGATCTGTAAAAGCTGTGAGACATACAGATAACACATTCTGGTAACACATACTGATAACACATACTGGTAACACATACTGGTAACACATACTGGTAACGCATACTGGTAACACATACTGGTAACGCATACTGGTAATGCATACTGATAACACATACTGGTAACACATACTGATAACACATACTGGTGACACATATTGATAACACATACTGGTAACATACTGATAACGCATACTGGTAGCACATACTGGTAACATACTGATAACACATACTGGTAACATACTGATAACACATACTGGTAACACATACTGATAACACATACTGGTAACACATACTGGTAACATACTGATAACACATACTGGTAACACATACTGATAACACATACTGGTAACACATACTGGTAACATACTGATAACACATACTGATAACACATACTGGTAACACATACTGATAATACATACTGGTGACACATATTGATAACACATACTGGTAACGCATACTGGTAACATACTGATAACGCATACTGGTAGCACATACTGGTAACATACTGATAACACATACTGGTAACACATACTGGTAACATACTGATAACGCATACTGGTAACATACTGATAACGCATCCTGGTAACATACTGATAACACATACTGGTAACATACTGATAACTGATAACGCATACTGGTAACACATACTGATAACACATACTGATAACACATACTGGTAACATACTGATAACACATACTGGTAACATACTGATAACACATACTGGTAACATACTGATAACACATACTGGTAACACATACTGGTAACATACTGATAACACATACTGATAACACATACTGGTAACACATACTGATAATACATACTGGTGACACATATTGATAACACATACTGGTAACGCATACTGGTAACATACTGGTAACATACTGATAACGCATACTGGTAGCACATACTGGTAACATACTGATAACACATACTGGTAACACATACTGTTAACATACTGATAACGCATCCTGGTAACATACTGATAACACATACTGGTAACATACTGATAACTGATAACGCATACTGGTAACACATACTGATAACACATACTGATAACACATACTGGTAACATACTGATAACACATACTGGTAACATACTGGTAACGCATACTGGTAACATACTGATAACGCATACTGGTAACATACTGGTAACATACTGATAACACATACTGGTAACATACTGGTAATGCATACTGGTAACATACTGATAACATATACTGGTAAAGCATACTGGTAACATACTGATAACAAATACTGGTAAAGCATACTGGTAACATACTGATAACACATACTGGTAAAGCATACTGGTAACATACTGATAACACATAACGGTAACATACTGATAACACATACTGGTAACATACTGATAACACATACTGGTAACATACTGATAACACATACTGGTAACATACTGATAACACATACTGGTAACATACTGGTAACGCATACTGGTAACATACTGATAACACATACAGGTAAAGCATACTGGTAACATATTGATAACACATACTGGTAACATACTGATAATGCATACTGATAACACATACTGGTAACGCATACTGATAACACATACTGGTAACACATACCGATAACATATACCGATAACACATACTGGTAACACATACCGATAACACATACTGGTAACACTGATAACTGGTAATAGAGACCATAGCTACACAGTATGTACAGAGGTACAGTGATCATAAGAGTATAGTCTGCAGCAGAGAAACAAGCTCTTGTTTTCTTACATTGTTTAAAGTTCCATGAATAATGAGAGCAGCACAACCACCACACCTCAATCCATTAAATACATTTAAAAACAACTACAACAAACATTTTCCACATTGCGCTTTTATTTTTTTAGTGTCATAGATTATTACACCAGTTGATTTTGTCCCAGAATCCATTGCAAGTTTCTTGTTCCCAAGCAGTAGCAGCATTAGATAAAAACAGATATTTGTGATTAGTGAGCTTGTTACACATCATAGTTCTAATGGAAAATGACATGGAAGCATAATTATAGAAATATACTACAATTAAATAATGATATATTCTTAGCCCATAAACAGAAACATCTGTGCAATCTACACAGTGGTGAATTGAATAGTTTTATCCTCACTAAAGGAGACGCATCAGTTAATGGTCATTTATTCAAGCTTATTTAATGATAAATTAATTACACTTTATGAGGTTAATGGAGTAATATTTTAGACGTGATCCTGAGCTTTTATCTACTTCTTGGAGGTTTTTGCTGGTAAAAGACCATGTTTCAATTCTCACAAATTAAAATATTTTGTAGCTCAGCTCAGCAGCTCGAGCAGAAGCTCATTACTCTGAACTAAATATGGTCAAAACTATATATATATTGTTAACACAACACCCTATGTTTCTATTAACACATACCAGAGCCCTAGGCTCTGTCATTTCCTCTGACTGTAAGAACTTGCAGCTTAGTGAGAAGCAATAAAACAAGAAAGTTGCAACTTTTTGTAAATGAGGCACAGCACTAAGCAGCACATGACTCAGATTCCCCTGACCAATGTGACACAGGTTCTGAGGGGTCCTCAGACTCCTATAAGTGTTTCATTCCTAGAAAGAAAAGAGAAACAAAGTGTATTTTCACCTCTCTCTCTCTCTCTCTCTCTCAGTTTAAAGTTCTTATTAGTGTTTATTTGATGGAAAAAGTTTCGGTGAGACGTCAGACCTCGTCAGAGTTGTTAGTAATAAAATCTTTTAAAAATCTGAAATAACTTCAGTCTCTGTATGAAATGGTGTTATATATATATATTAATGGTGTTATATATTTCTTTTGGAAATGTTCAAACTCATCATTTGTTAATATCCTCAGCTGTGATTGGACAATAAACACCTGACCCTGTAAATCACTTTCACTGGACATCAACAGTTAAGAGCTCTTTCTTTTCATTTTCATTTGGATATTTATTCATGTGGATGTTATTTTGTGCATAGAATCAGTAAAGAAGCATAAACATACTGCTCATAAACACACACAAAACATGAGTCTTTATTAAAGGTTATTCTTATCATCCAGGGAACTGATACAAGAGACAATTTTTATTGTGCGTTTGATGGTGTAACAAGTGTTAGAGCAGTACAGATCTGTGTCTACATGGCGTAGAGGCAGAGGTATTGCAAGAAAGGTACCCGACACTGATCTACAGCAGAAAACTGGATTAGAGTGAAGCCCCACAGTTCAGCTGATGTTCATACGGAGCTAGATTTAGTTGAATCATGATTAGCTGTAACACTGGAGCCGACAGAGAGGCAGGTTTGTGTCGATACGGAGGATCAGTTTCATCAACTGTTCACTTTAAAGGACATATTCAGTCGTCTCTTTGAAAACTGCGGCATAATTAAATGGTTCTGATGTAAAGAGAGTTATTCAGAGCGATCTGAATATGCTACACTGCGCATTGCACAGAGTGGTGGTTAGGAACTAGACTTGGTCTCCCACAAATTTACCACACACTGAACATTCAAACACATGAAACGTCTGTCAATACACCGCCTGGAGTTTGAGAGTTTTCAGAGAAAAACAGTTCTGTCTCTTAAAATAATGACTGCTATTTTATTAGAATTCCATTTAAAGCTCTTTAGACGGGTGGCAGGTCATTGCTGCTGCTAGTGAAGCAAGAATAAAAAGCTGGATTTGTGTTGTAGACGTGGAGACGTCTGGTTCCATTCACCACCATTGTGAATAAATCTACAGTCAACTACTTCACACCTAAACACACCCTCTCCATCACCATGGTTACAGCTCAAACACTGAACTATGAAGAAATAAAAAACATATTAAATGCATCATGGTCTTTTGGCAAATAATGGAACCCCCACATTCTGTGTTTGGGTCTGATGTCGGCCAGGATTTGTTTGAGGAAATCATGTGTGACTCAAGATCCTAATAATGTGTGGAGATGCTCCAGTGCTGAAGGATTTTCAGTGAGATTAGATCACTGACAGCACAAATAAGGATCAGCTAGCAGATTCAGTCCAGGGTTCTGCTGTAGACCAGCAGCGTACAGAGGCAGTGCTGTTGGGGAGCTACAGGTAAAGTGATTGTCTCACGGAGGCAGTGGTGTTGTTGGTGGTGGTGATTGTTCAAAAGGACCGAGGCAGTGGTGTTGTAGGGTTCATGAGGCAGTGGGGAAATGGGGCAGAGGTTACGTCTCTTTGCTGACGGGGCGTCTGGTTTTGACTGCGTCTTAAAATACTTGAAACAATGATGTTTTACGCTGTAGTTGAGCAGGAATTTTCAATAAAGGATCACTCTCTACTTCACCTGTCTAATGTAAATACCCCTTTACGCCAAGTCTTAACGCAGACAGATCTTTGAGTCTGAGGTGAATCCAGAGTTTGCCTTCACTGTTCATTAATGCTCATCATTCACAAAGTGGTGGTTTGTCTCTGGTCAGGAAACAACAGAAAGATATTCACTAGAAGCTGTGATCAACTCAATCTCATGCTCATTCAGAAATTTCAGAAACCGAACTGAACCGAGGCCATTAACACAGCTCTGTCATTTATTTATTGTTACACATACTGGTAATGCATACTGGTAACACATACTGGTAACACATACTGGTAACATACTGATAACACATACTGGTAATGCATAGTGGTAACACATACTGATAACACATACTAGTAACGCATACTGGTAACGCATACTGGCAACACATGTTGGTAACACATACTAGTAACCTACTGATAACACATACTGATAACACATACTGGTAACGCATACTGGCAACACATGTTGGTAACACATACTAGTAACCTACTGATAACACATACTGATAACACATACTGGTAATGCATACTGGTAATGCATACTGGTAACACATACTGGTAACATACTGATAACACATACTGGTAACATACTGATAACACATACTGGTAACGCATACTGGCAACACATGTTGGTAACACATAGAAGTAACATACTGATAACACATACCTCTAACGCATACTGGCAACACATGTTGGTAACACATACTAGTAACCTACTGATAACACATACTGATAACACATACTAGTAACGCATACTGGTAACGCATACTGGCAACACATGTTGGTAACACATACTAGTAACCTACTGATAACACATACTGATAACACATACTGGTAACGCATACTGGCAACACATGTTGGTAACACATACTAGTAACCTACTGATAACACATACTGATAACACATACTGGTAATGCATACTGGTAACACATACTGGTAACATACTGATAACACATACTGGTAACATACTGATAACACATACTGGTAACGCATACTGGCAACACATGTTGGTAACACATACTAGTAACATACTGATAAAGCATACTGATAACTTATACTGGTAACACATACTGGTAACGCATACTGGCAACACATGTTGGTAACACATACTAGTAACATACTGGTAAAGCATACTGGCAACACATGTTGGTAACCCATACTAGTAACGCATACTGATAACATATATTGATAACATATACTGGTAACATACTGATAACGCATACTGGTAACATACTGGTAACACATATTGGTAACACATACTAGTAACATACTGATAACACATACTGATAGCGCATACTGGCAACACATGTTGGTAACACATACTAGTAACGCATACTGATAACATATATTGGTAACATATACTGGTAACATACTGATAACGCATACTGGTAACATACTGGTAACAAATACTGGTAACACATATTGGTAACACATACTGGTAACATACTGATAACATACTGATAGCACATACTGGTAACATACTGATAACGCATACTGGTAACACACTGATAACACATACTGATAACACATACTGGTAACATACTGATAACACATACTGATAACACATACTGGTAACGCATACTGGCAACACATGTTGGTAACACATACTAGTAACATACTGATAAAGCATACTGATAACGCATACTGGTAACACATACTGGTAACACATACTGGTAACATACTGATAACATACTGATAGCACATACTGGTAACATACTGATAACACATACTGATAGCACATAGGTAACGCATACTGGTAACACATATTGGTAACACATACTAGTAACATACTGATAACACATACTGATAGCGCATACTGGCAACACATGTTGGTAACACATAGTAGTAACGCATACTGATAACATATATTGGTAACATATACTGGTAACATACTGATAACGCATACTGGTAACATACTGGTAACACATACTAGTAACATACTGATAACGCATACTGATATGAAATATTAATTCGCTGAGGCTCTATATTCGCCAAAAAAAAAATCTTTTTCTTTCTCTGGAACTGGATAACACATACTGGTAACATACTGATAACACATACTGGTAACGCATACTGGCAACACATGTTGGTAACACATACTAGTAACATACTGATAAAGCATACTGATAACTTATACTGGTAACACATACTGGTAACACATACTGGTAACGCATACTGGCAACACATGTTGGTAACACATACTAGTAACATACTGGTAAAGCATACTGGCAACACATGTTGGTAACCCATACTAGTAACGCATACTGATAACATATATTGATAACATATACTGGTAACATACTGATAACGCATACTGGTAACATACTGGTAACACATATTGGTAACACATACTAGTAACATACTGATAACACATACTGATAGCGCATACTGGCAACACATGTTGGTAACACATACTAGTAACGCATACTGATAACATATATTGGTAACATATACTGGTAACATACTGATAACATACTGATAGCACATACTGGTAACATACTGATAACGCATACTGGTAACACACTGATAACACATACTGATAACGCATACTGGTAACATATACTGGTAACACAGACTGGTAACATACTGATAACACATACTGGTAACATACTGATAACACATACTGGTAACGCATACTGGCAACACATGTTGGTAACACATACTAGTAACATACTGATAAAGCATACTGATAACGCATACTGGTAACACATACTGGTAACACATACTGGTAACACATACTGGTAACATACTGATAACATACTGATAGCACATACTGGTAACATACTGATAACACGTACTGATAGCACATAGGTAACGCATACTGGTAACACATATTGGTAACACATACTAGTAACATACTGATAACACATACTGATAGCGCATACTGGTAACACATACTAGTAACATACTGATAACGCATACTGATGTGAAATATTAATTCGCTGAGGCTCTATATTCGCCAAAAAAAAAATCTTTTTCTTTCTCTGGAACTTGAGACGGTCACGTGGACTCCCCAAACCCAGGAACCAATCAGAGGACGGAGACCTCCCAAGTGGGCATGACCGCGCCACCTAGGAACAAGAGAGTCAAAGCAGGCGAAACTTATTTTGGCCAGAGTAAGAGCCACCGCTGAAATTAGTTGAAAATTTTGAAATTAATATTAGCTGCTTACGTCGGAGTACATCACTTCTAAGGATCGGAGGAAAACCGCGCTTCCATGCAAAAAAAGCGCGCTTCCATGCAACGTTCTCCCTCACTCCGGGAAAAGCCAGCCAGGCCAGCAGTTCTCTGTGAAGGGAATCCCCCGACTGACGTCACACCATCTAAGGACACCGAAAGTGGCTTACTCATCCTGGAGGGAATCTCCTCACTAACCAGCCTACCTTCAGCCGTGACAAATCAAGCACTGGAAGAACGGAGATTGAAAATCTGCTGGACCCATCGGCTTGGTGATCATAACGACAAAGAGTAAGCAAGCAAGTAAATTCCTCATTCTCAGAAGCTGATGCCGAATTAGGTCTCTTGATAAATGTATACACTAATTAAATCATTTAGCAACACATTATTCACAAGTCATATAGCCTAGCCAATTATTAAATTCGGACTGGTTTCACTTGCATTGATTCTGTGAGATATTGATGATTGTGCTATGTTTTTCAACTTATTATCATTGCTTTTAATAAAGTATTTCCATTATTTGAAATAATACAGTGTGTGGAGTTTGTTCCTTAAGAGTCTGAAGACAGTGAGAACTCATCCCTAGCGTTTTTTCAATCTCTGATAAATTATTAATATTTTTGTCATCTAAATTCAGTAATTATAACAATAATTATTATAAGTGATAATCACCATTAAACATAACTAACTCAGATACTGTTACTATGCTACACTGATATGCGCACTGATAACTCATACTGGTAACACATACTGATAGCGCATACTGGTCACACATACTGGTAAAGCAAACTGATAATGCATACTGGTAACACATACTGGTAAAGCAAACTGATAATGCATACTGGTAACACATACTGGTAACTCATACTGATAATGCATACTGATAACGCATACTGATAGCGCATACTGGTAACACATACTGGTAAAGCAAACTGATAATGCATACTGGTAACACATACTGGTAACACATACTGATAACACATACTGATAACACATACTGGTAAAGCAAACTGATAATGCATACTGGTAACACATACTGGTAACTCATACTGATAACGCATACTGATAACGCATACTGATAGCGCATACTGGTAACACATACTGGTAAAGCAAACTGATAATGCATACTGGTAACACATACTGGTAACTCATACTGATAATGCATACTGATAACGCATACTGATAGCGCATACTGGTAACACATACTGGTAAAGCAAACTGATAATGCATACTGGTAACACATACTGATAACACATACTGATAACACATACTGATAACACATACTGGTAAAGCAAACTGATAATGCATACTGGTAACTCATACTGATAATGCATACTGATAACACATACTGGTAAAGCAAACTGATAATGCATACTGGTAACACATACTGGTAACTCATACTGATAATGCATACTGATAACGCATACTGATAGCGCATACTGGTAACACATACTGGTAAAGCAAACTGATAATGCATACTGGTAACACATACTGGTAACACATACTGATAACACATACTGATAACACATACTGGTAAAGCAAACTGATAATGCATACTGGTAACACATACTGGTAACACATACTGATAACGCATACTGATAACGCATACTGATAGCGCATACTGGTAACACATACTGGTAACACATACTGGTAACTCATACTGATAATGCATACTGATAACGCATACTGGTAAAGCAAACTGATAATGCATACTGGTAACACATACTGGTAACTCATACTGATAATGCATACTGGTAACTCATACTGATAATGCATACTGATAACACATACTGGTAAAGCAAACTGATAATGCATACTGGTAACACATACTGGTAACACATACTGATAACACATACTGGTAAAGCAAACTGATAATGCATACTGGTAACACATACTGGTAACTCATACTGATAACGCATACTGATAATGCATACTGATAGCGCATACTGGTAACACATACTGGTAACTCATACTGATAATGCATACTGATAACGCATACTGGTAAAGCAAACTGATAATGCATACTGGTAACACATACTGGTAACTCATACTGCTAATGCATACTGATAACGCATACTGGTAACGCATACTGATAACACATACTGGTAAAGCAAACTGATAATGCATACTGGTAACACATACTGATAGCGCATACTGGTAACACATACTGGTAAAGCAAACTGATAATGCATACTGGTAACACATACTCGTAACACATACTGATAATACATACTGGTAAAGCAAACTGATAATGCATACTGGTAACACATACTGGTAACTCATACTGATAATGCATACTGATAACGCATACTGGTAACGCATACTGATAACACATACTGGTAACTCATACTGGTAACACATACTTGTAACACATACCGGTAACACATATCGGTAACACATGTCAGTAACACATACCGATAACACATACTGGTAACACATACCGATAACACATACTGGTAACACTGATAACTGGTAACAGAGACCATAGCTACACTGTATGTACAGAGGTACAGTGAACATAAGAATACAGTCTACAGCAGAGGAACAAGCTCTTGTTTTCTTACATTGTTTAAAGTTCCATGAATAATGAGAGCAGCACAACCACCACACCCCAATCCATTAAATACATTTAAAAACAACTACAACAAACATTTTCCACATTGCGCTTTTATTTTTTTAGTGTCATAGATAATTAAACCAGTTGATTTTGTCCCAGAATCCATTGCAAGTTTCTTGTTCCCAAGCAGTAGCATCATTAGATAAAAACAGATATTTGTGATTAGTGAGCCATTTTAAGCTTTATTATTTATAGTGGATTTGTATCTGTAGCTGTGTTTGTAGTGTTGATTACTGATTGCTCCCTGATGACAAACAAATGTGGATTGTACTTTTGTGTTAGCCTCTCATGTTTAGTTATCATTTTCTCACCCTGGTGGTTTAAGATGGATTTCCTTATGACCACAATAATGGGATTTTCAGTGGGAAATGGTGGATCAGTTATCAGAGGGGGGATAGAAGGAAACCAATCCAATACTCTACAGATCAGCAGGAAATATCTCAGGATCGCTGGGTACATGTAATGGCTAAGTTCCTAGCACTTGTTACACATCATAGTTGTCACATCCTGGCACTTTCTTGTTTGTTTTCCCTTTCTATGTGGCTCTCTCTTTGTTGTCGTTCCTAGCTCCGCCTTCGTTCCGCCTCTTTGTCATTGTCCCTCGTTATCCGTGTCAGGTGTGTCTAGTTTGTTCTGTTATTTAAGCCCTCTTCCCTCACTTCCTGGTATCGGTCATTTTGCATTTTGTTTGTTTGTTTGTTTTCGTTGTCGTTTGTTTCTTGTTTCTCGTTTCTGGTTTCTCGTTCGCTCTCTTATTCCTTTCATGACCCTCTAGTTTGTTTGTATTTTGTAGCGTTTGTTTCTCTACCTTGTTTCTCGTTTCTCATGCCTCGTTCTGTCTCCTGCCTGTTTCACGCCCCAGTCTTGTAGTTTTGTTTCCTGCTCGTTAATGTTATCTCGTGGTTCTCTTCAAGTTTGTTTCGTTCTGTTATCTCTTCATTATTAAACTATCTGTGTTGTAGCGAGTGTGTCCGCCTCCCGTAAATCTACTCCTCACGTCCCGCGTGACAATAGTTCTAATGGAAAATGACATGGAAGCATAATTATAGAAATATACTACAATTAAATAATGATATATTCTTAGCCCATAAACAGAAACATCTGTGCAATCTACACAGTGGTGAATTGAATAGTTTTATCCTCACTAAAGGAGACGCATCAGTTAATGGTCATTTATTCAAGCTTATTTAATGATAAATTAATTACACTTTATGAGGTTAATGGAGTAATATTTTAGACATGATCCTGAGCTTTTATCTACTTCTTGGAGGTTTCTGCTGGTAAAAGACCATGTTTCACTTCTCACAAATTAAAATATTTTGTAGCTCAACTCGAGCAGAAGCTCATTACTCTGAACTAAATATGGTCAAAACTATATATATATTGTTAACACAACACCCTATGTTTCTATGCACACATACCAGAGCCCTAGGCTCTGTCATTTCCTCTGACTGTAAGTAGTTGCAGCTTAGTGAGAAACAATGAAACGAGAAAGTTGCAACTTTTTGTAAATGAGGCACAGCACTAAGCAGCACATGACTCAGATTCCCCTGACCAATGTGACACAGGTTCTGAGGGGTCCTCAGACTCCTATAAGTGTTTCATTCCTAGAAAGAAAAGAGAAACAAAGTGTATTTTCACCTCTCTCTCTCTCTCTTAGCGCTAAGTGTTTATTTGATGGAAAAAGTTTTCGTGAGACGTCAGACCTCGTCAGAGTTAGTAATAAAATCTTTTAAAGATCTGAAATAACTTCAGTCTCTGCATGAAATACTTGCTGAAGATTTACTGCCTTTTTAAAGAACAGTGAGCAACAGTTTGTATTTTTGTTCATTGTGTTAAAAAAAAAGTCTAAATCCTACTCTGCTTCATAGCTGTCAGTACGTGTTCGTGCTCAAATGACCACAGAAAGAACTCTGACATTTCTAACCTGTGCACTCTGAAGATACAGCAGCTCTCTGAAAGTTCACATTTGCCTTTATTTGCTTTGACTGAACTTACCATTGCCACCCAGTTCACGTCCTGTTTGTTGTGAGTGTAACATATAGGAAATAACCTCTTAAATACCTGATCATATGATTATGTAATAACTGGAACAGGCCTAAATAGATTACTCTCTAGTGAAAAAAAGGAATAATAAAAAAAAGCTTAAAACATTACATTTTTAATGATATGATAACAAAAATACAATAAAATACGAGAGAGAGCCACTTCCCAAAGCGGAGCACCAACATTCACAAAAAAAGACGATTCAGAAGCTGATCTGGATCCTGCTCCAGTCAGAGTCCACATTTAAATCCTATAGAGTAGATCTGAGACTCAGTTTAATGGTGTTAAACATTTCTTTTGGAAACGGTTTAAACTCATCATTTGCTAATATCCTCAGCTGTGATTGGACAATAAACACCTGACCCTGTAAATCACTTTCACTGGACGTCAACAGTTAAGAGCTCTTTCTTTTCATTTTCATTTGGATATTTATTCATGTGGATGTTATTTTGTGCATAGAATCGTCATCAGTAAAGAAGCATAAACACACTGCTCATAAACACACACAAAACATGAGTCTTTATTAAGGATTATTCTTATCATCCAGGGAACTGAAACAAGAGACAATTTTTATTGTGCGTTTGATGGTGTAACAAGTGTTAGAGCAGTACAGATCTGTGTCTTGTGCTGGACACTGTGTATGTGTGTGTGTGTGTGTGTGAGATGGACAGTTGTTCATTGGTGTGTAGTTGTGAGGGGACGACCGTACAACGTGGCTCACTGGCAGTGAAACATCAGGGCAGTATCTAGAGTCCAGAGAATCGCTCACATCAGCATTATCATATACACACATACGCTTAAAAACAAAACACAGGTTTCTGAGAAGCCAGCGGGAGTTCAGAGCAAGTGGACGCTCAACTTCATGTGCAAGTCGTGTGCATAGTTGAAGTGAAATGAGGAAGTGAGACCCCAGCAGCAGTCGAGCTTATCGAAAGGTTTCAACTCAAACTACAGCCTTGAGTTTCTCACTGAACACGGCCTAGAGGCAGAGGTATTGCAAGAAAGGTACAGTGATGGCCCCGACACTGATCTACAGCAGAAAACTGGATTAGAGTGAAGCCCCACAGTTCTGCTGACGTTCATACGGAGCTAGATTTAGTTGAATCATGATTAGCTGTAACACTGGAGCCGACAGAGAGGCAGGTTTGTGTCGATACGGAGGATCAGTTTCATCAACTGTCCACTTTAAAGGAGATTTTCAGTCGTCTCTTTGAAAACTGCTGCATAATTAAACAGTTCTGATGTAAACAGAGTTATTCAGAGCGATCTGAATGTGCTACACTGGGCATTGCACAGAGTGGGTATTAGACACTAGACTTGGTCTCCCACAAAGTTACTACACACTGAACATTCAAACACATGAAACATCTGTCAATACACCGCCTGGTGTCTGAGAGTTTTCAGAGAAAAACAGTTCTGTCTCTTAAAATAATGACTGCTATTTTATTAGAATTCCATTTAAAGCTCTTTAGACGGGTGGCAGGTCATTGCTGCTGCTGGTGAAGCAGGAATAAAAAGCTGGATTTGTGTTGTAGACGTGGAGACGTCTGGTTCCATTCACCACCATTGTGAATAAATCTACAGTCAACTACTTCACACCTAAACACACCCTCTCCATCACCATGGTTACAGCTCAAACACTGAATTATGAAGAAATAAAAAACATATTAAATGCATCATGGTCTTTCAGCAAATAATGGAACCCCCACATTCTGTGTTTGGGTCAGAGGTTGGCCAGGATTTGTTCGAGGAAATCATGTGTGACTCAAGATCCAAATAATGTGTGGAGATGCTCCAGTGCTGAAGGATTTTCAGCGAGATTAGATCACTGACAGCACAAATAAGGATCAGCTGGCAGATTCAGTCCAGGGTTCTGCTGTAGACCAGCAGCGTACAGAGGCAGTGCTGTTGGGGAGCTACAGGTAAAGTGATTGTCTCACGGAGGCAGTGGTGTTGTTGGTGGTGGTGATTGTTCAAAAGGACCGAGGCAGTGGTGTTGTAGGGTTCATGAGGCAGTGGGGAAATGGGGCAGAGGTTACGTCTCTTTGCTGACGGGGCGTCTGGTTTTGACTGCGTCATAAAATACTCGAAACAATGATGTTTTACGCTGTAGTTGAGCAGGAATTTTCAATAAAGGATCACTCTCTACTTCATCTGTCTAATGTAAATACCCCTTTACGCCAAGTCTTAACGCAGACAGATCTTTGAGTCTGAGGTGAATCCAGAGTTTGCCTTCACTGTTCATTAATGCTCATCATTCACAAAGTGGTGGTTTGTCTTTTGTCAGGAAACAACAGAAAGATATTCACTAGAAGCTGTGATCAACTCAATCTCATGCACATTCAGAAACTTCAGAAACCGACCTGAACAGAGGCCACTAACACAGCTCTGTCATTTATTTATTTTTTTGCCGGACAAAAAACTCAGCACTTCACGCTTTGTTCCTCCCCTGTGTGTGTCTGTGTGTGTGTGTGTTTTAGTTTTTGCTTTTAACTGGTTTTGTTGCGTGAGAGTGCAAGTGTACATGATGTGAACCGTGCGATTTAGTTTTTTGCCAAAGTTAAACACAATCTCCATAACCCTCCACAACAATCTCCTGCAGTGAAGGTGACAGTGGGCAGAACACATCTATTCTCCTGGAACAACGAAGAGTAAAATATGATTTTTTTTTCCTGCATCATTCATCTAAGACAAACATTTCAAATGATCTGTTCTGTTTTCCTGTCAATATAGATATTCATATATTCATATATCTTTTGTAAGAAAAAGAAAAAAAAAGTTCAAAATGTCCCTGATGACTTTTGGACTCTGGACGTCCTTTTGTCTTTATTCTATAGTCTTTACTTTATTTCGCCTCTGTCTCCTCCTTGGTTCCTTAGATCTACAGCTGAGGGAGTCCAGAACGTAGCGTCATTGTACAACGCGTGGATGGAGCAATGTTCCCTTTCCTCTTCAGAACCGACACAGCCTTTATTATGTATTACTTAATGCAGAAAGAGTAGAGAGGCCAGTTCTACAAAGTGTGGGCTTCATTCTGCCCAAAGTCCTCAATCTCAGTTTGCTCTGATCATTCCTTTCCGGTCCTAGATCAGAATCTGCTAAAAAAGCGCCAACTCATTGAGGCCATAAAGTGGGTCATGGATGTGTCGCGTTCGGCCGTTACATCCCACCCCCAGCCAAGCAAGCCAGGGTATTGTTCGTTTCTGGGCCGCACTTCTTCCCAAATCAAAGTCCGCCCGGCTGGTGTCCGGAGGCCTGGTGCTCAGTCCTGGTGCAGCGTTTGTGGAGCCCTGGGTTTGGGGGATTCTGTTTCTCAAGGTGAATGCGCTGAAGGACTGCTCCGGGCGGAATTAATTTAATTAAGAGGGAAGTGTGAAACAGCAAATCCCGTTTTAGATTTCAGTGTTTATTTAAAACTGTGACTGTGAATCGTAACAATGCACCAGTGACTCATTAAAATACAGCAGGTCCAGTCAGAGAAAATTCACTGAAGGTCCGGACCGGATCATGTGTAACCTGTGTTATGATTCAGAGCCATAAACTGTACTCTGAAGTAGCCTGGTTACATCAACATTTCATGTCTTCAACTGAGCGTCAAAGCCTCTCGTAGAGGAGCTTCACTGCTGCTTTAATAATCACCTCAGTGTCAGTACACGAGACATGTTTCTAACAGACCGTGAGAAAAAGAAACAGGTACGAATTTTTGGTTAACAGCTGTCAAACTATATAAGCTGTGTTTTTCTATTACTCAATGTTCAATCTAGCTCCGCTGAACCCATGGTACATCTTTGTATCTTGCAACTGCTTACTGTAATAAAGGTTTTCCATTTTTCATCAATTTTTGAGAGATGTCCCATTTTTTCCTACAACTGGCGAGCCATCCACTCGAGGGATTTTCCAAAACAAAAAGTGGGGAAGACAAGTTGGTAAGTAAAATCAATTCTGTGTTTACACTACTGGTTTTAGGTTATCACCTCATTTTAAAAAATCTAGAAATTTTAAGGACAGGGATAATTCTGGGTTAATCTTTTATTCAGTCATAGCAGGAGGAGTCGTGTACCAAATTTCTGATAAATCTGTAAAGATTCTAAAGTAAGTGAATCCTCCCAACGTAGTGTGGTAAACAGAATAGTATCAGTATTTTCTAAAGTAGTAGTTTCTAAAGTAACTGAAACTTGTGCTGTAAAGTTTCTAAAGTAACTGAAACTTGTTGTGTTGTGAAGTTTCTAAAGTAACTGAAACTTATCCTGTAAAGTTTCTAAAGTAACTGAAACTTATCCTGTAAAGTTTCTAAAGTAACTGAAACTTGTTGTGTTGTGAAGTTTCTAAAGTAACTGAAACTTATCCTGTAAAGTTTCTAAAGTAACTGAAACTTGTTGTGTTGTGAAGTTTCTAAAGTAACTGAAACGTGTTGTGTTGTAAAATTTCTAAAGTAACTGAAACTTGTGCTGTAAAGTTTCTAAAGTAATTGATACTTGTTGTGTTGTGAAGTTTCTAAAGTAACTGAAATGTGTTGTGTTGTAAAGTTTCTAAAGTAACTGAAACTTATCCTGTAAAGTTTCTAAAGTAACTGAAACTTGTTGTATTGTAAAGTTTCTAAAGTAACTGAAACTTGTGTTGTAAAGTTTCTAAAGTAACTGAAACTTGTGTTGTAAAGTTTCTAAAGTAACTGAAACTTGTTGTATTGTAAAGTTCCTAAAATACCTGAAACTTGTGTTGTAAAGTTTCTAAAGTAACTGAAACTTGTTGTGTTGTGAAGTTTCTAAAGTAACTGAAACGTGTTGTGTTGTAAAATTTCTAAAGTAACTGAAACTTGTGCTGTAAAGTTTCTAAAGTAACTGATACTTGTTGTGTTGTAAAGTTTCTAAAGTAACTGAAACGGGGGTAGGTTTCTGTGTGGTGAATACATACAATTGTTTGACCGTGAAGCAGCCTGATTGGTGGAAGTATTGAGATAGTTTTTTATTTTATTTTATTTCTTCCTTTCTATTACACTGAATAAAAGTCTTAGAATGGAGGAATTAGTCATTGCATACATTTCTAAACATGGTTCAAAGGAACTGTTTAATGGGATTGAGAATATTGTGGACGAACCCTATAAGTGGGCAATTTCCCAATTCAAAAACGATCCTAAAATGCCCAAGAATAAGAAAAAGAAAATTGCAAATGCTCTTCATGCCATCTTTGCCTCATATAAACTAACCAGGAAAAGGTTAAAGGAAGCAGAGACACAGAGAGATGCACTTGAGATGGAAAATACAGTGCTTCACACTCAAATTAGTGAAAACATAATGTCTATGAAAAATTACCAAGCAGGGGAGACAATTCTGAAGGAGGAAATAGTCAGACTAAAACAAGAAATCTCTAATTATAAGATGGACAATAACAGACTTGTATCATCTGTGGAAAGGTTATCAAGCGATCTACAGCAGACTAGATCAGCATGTCAGTTTATGTTAAAAAATAAGTCTGCCCCATTAGATGAAGGACTAGATAGTGAGGGAACAATAGATTCCAAAACACCATTGGATCAAATCAGAAATCAAACACATTTTCAGAGCATGTATGAAACAAACCCAAATTGGAAGGAAGCTTCTCTTCCACAAAACAGCCATGATCACTACTCTAATCGTACTATAAGGTTTCCTATGGCACCACTGCATTGTTCCACCACGGTTCGCCCCGGAGAGGAAGAAAGTAGTGCTGTCACAACTACTACTGTCCGTGCTCTGAATCCCACTGAACTGGAATCATTAATCAAAAATGTGGGAAAATTTGATCCAGTAAAAAACGATCCCCTAAATTTCTTAGACAAATTGGAACATCACGCTGACATTCATAGGTTAACAGATGCAGATGCTTGTGTTGTCTTGATTATGTGTCTTCCCTCTACTCTAGGCCGAGCTCTTTCAGATAAAGTTAAAAATAAAAAGGCTAACAAGGCAGAAAGAAAACAGGCATTGTTAGAAGTTTTAGGAGCAAGAGTCATTAACTGGGAAAAAATCACAGAGGTTACCATGCAAAAAGGGGAGTATCCTGTCGCATACTCAGAGAGACAGTATTGTGGACATTACTACACAAGACCAGAGATTTAAATCTGCTCTGATTGCACAAAGTGACGGTTTCACCCGTGCCGCCATTGCAATGCATGTGACCTTTATGTCTACCTATGATGAGATCATTACTACAATGACTCAGTTTTACAATAATAGTAGGGGTAATAAAAAATCCACCCCCATAGCAGCCATCAATGGTAAACTTTCTCATCAGAATACAGCTCAAAGAAATGTTTCCTGGAAGAATGAAGGTCAGATAGCTAGAAAGGCTGATGAGAGACCACCACCTTATAATCCTAATGCAATCCATCCATCCATCCATCCATTATCTGTAGCCGCTTATCCAATTTAGGGTCGCGGGGGGTCCAGAGCCTACCTGGAATCATCGGGCACAAGGCGGGAATACACCCTGGAGGGGACGCCAGTCCTTCACAGGGCAACACAGACACACACACATTCACTCACACACTCACACCTACGGACACTTTCGAGTCGCCAATCCACCTGCAACGTGTGTTTTTGGACTGTGGGAGGAAACCGGAGCACCCGGAGGAAACCCACGCGGACACGGGGAGAACACACCAACTCCTCACAGACAGTCACCCGGAGCGGGAATTGAACCCACAACCTCCAGGCCCCTGGAGCTGTGTCACTGCGCCACTACCTGCTGTGCCACCGTGCCGCCCCCTAATGCAATCTTAGTGTGTTATTCTTGTGATAAAGAGGGACATATTGCTAGAGAATGAAAATCTACTTTGAGGCATGGATCTCCAAAGATGTTCCCAAACTCCAAGGTGCATAAAAAGCTCAGGGAATTGCAAAAAGCAATGAAGACACTGAGCACAGAGAACAGTGAATTACGGGCTGCTCTAGGTGAATTGCAAGCAGCAATAGAGAAACTGAGCATAGACAACTGTGAATTACAGGCTGCTCTAGGAAGAGCAGACTGTAAATCTGTGCATGGTTCTGCATAGGAATCACAGGACTCTGTGATACCTGTAGTACTTATGCCATGAAACAGTATTGTAAGCCAATTTTAAATGTTATTGGAGGTCAGTGCAATGATGGGCTATTGAAGATATTAAACACATAAAATAAAAATGATGCATTTGTGAAATCCGTAATAACCATTCATTAGTGGTTTTGTATTCACCATCTTTGCTGATGCACGATGGAACAGTTCGGCCCATTTGACATTGTTGTGTATTCACACCACAATCTGAATATTGGTGTTTGTTTGTGCTGCCATTTGGCACAAACCACCCACTGACAGGTCTGACACTCAGCAGTTACAGCTGTGTGATAAGGAGGGGAGGGACAAGGTGTGCAGGCAGCTTTCATACAAAAATATAAACACTTATGCTTCACATCATTATTTAGTGCTACAGCTAATATTAGGGAAAACATGAGTGACTCTAAAGAAGGGCTTTGAGCAGAACCACAATATTTAGAATGTGGGGATATTCCCCCACAAAGCGGTTAGCGCTTCCTCACTTCTCTTAGAGTCTAGAACTCTCATGGTTAGGTAGGGACAGTAGTAGCACTATTTAATATGTGAAAGTCCACAGTTATTTTAATAACAGATGCCATCAAAACAGGATAGTGCTATTGCTTTGTTTATCCATTTCAGGAAATGTCGAGTGAGTGTTGGAGGATTTTCTGAAGCTATGGTGGATAAAGAGATGCCAGCAGATACTCTACTCAGCAACTTGAAACTAACTGAAATACAGATGACGACGGAAGATGCAACACTTAAAGCATTCATCTCTCCTACTGTCTTAAATGAAATGAACTCAAATGAAAACAAAAAGTGCTTTCAAAAATGGAGAGATTTTAGGATTTATATATATATATTTTTATTTCTTTTATATACTTTCTTTTCAACTTCCTCAAACTTCCTCAAACACTTCATTTTGGCAGTTCCACTGAATGTTATGGTTGTTGAATGAGACTCCAAGAAATCTTGTTAATGTTTGGTTTCTTACTTGTTATTCTCTCATTCTCTTCTTCCTTGTAGAGGAACTGTTATGATAGTTTACTATTAGAGTATGTATGTACCAGTGTGTTTTGAGCCACTTCTCCAATGACGGGTAAGACTTCTCAAGCCAGTGAGGGGCAACCTAAGGCAGGAGGGTGTCGACCACTGGGTATCACTCAGAAAATGTATGTATAGTAAGTAGTTGATGTGATGCTTCAAAAGCATCAAAGGGGGGAACTGTAAGAAATTACAGCATGGACCCAAATGTGACTGGCTTAACTTGCTGCAATCAACAGTATTAATATCATAACAAATGTTTCAAACCTGTGTGTCTTCCTAGAGATAGGTTGACCATTTGGCATATTTAGTATATAAACAGGCAAAGCAGGAAGAGCCACAACAGCTCTCACTGTGGGACCAGAAGACCTAATCAATATCAAAGGAAGTTTATTACTGAGTAATCAACAACCACCACAGACAAAGTGAACTAGTCTAGACGTGAAGGTGATAGAACTCAATACACATTAAGTTCCTCACAGATGACAGGGTTCCATGTGTATTGTGTTCCTTAGGAGGAGCTGAGATGGAAGGCGGTATTGTCAAACTATATAAGCTGTGTTTTTCTATTACTCAATGTTCAGTCTAGCTCCGCTGAACCCATGGTACATCTTTGTATCTTGCAACTGCTTACTGTAATAAAGGTTTTCCATTTTTCATCAATTTTTGAGAGACGTCCCATTTTTTCCTACACAGCTCTGTTTCAGCATTTCTCTTTTTAGAGCACACACTTTAAATTCTTCCTCTGACTTGCGTTCTTCTTAAACCACTGTTTCTCACCTCGTACCTCAGCTGTGGGTCGCTGAGTTCATTAAATGCACAGAAATGGAGGTCTGAGAGTGTCCTGAGTAAACTGCTACTGTAAAATGCTAGTAAAGATACTCTGGTTCAAAAAGAAACACTCAGAATTAAATCATGCTCAGTTTTTCATCAGATGCAGGCCCAGGTTCAGATAAGACAACAGTCTGGGTCTGGATACAGCATGAGAACATCACTGACACCATGAAAGGAAACTCTCAAACAGCCCACACTCTTTTTGAGTGAAACTCACCACAATATCGAGGCAGGTGGCTTTCAACAGCGTGATCTGGTCAGCGATGGTGAGGGTGGTGAAGCCCAGGAGCTGTTTCGCAAACTCCACCATTTTTATGATGTACTTTGTGGAGAGCTCACTGAACTTATCCCACAGATCAACGTCCAGAGAGACCCTGTGGTCTGCACTGTTGTTCTACAGAACAGAAAGACAGACTTAATGTTGCAGTGTACAGACAGGATTTAGGACACGTTCCACACCACCTCCACTTTTCTCTTGTGTAAACAGAAGCACAAACAATCCTGATCTGCATAAAGTCATGAGAGTTGATTCAAAGCTGAAACTCTGTGTGACACACACTCCATCCACTGATCAAGTGTTCAGGAGCCACAGCAGAAAGTGATCTGAGATGCTTTCAGTTTTTCACTGTGTAAAATTAAGTTGTGTTTTAAAAAGGTATGAATTTTCAAATTCTACCATTTCAAGATCTCCACAGAGTCATTGTACAATATTCAGTTATATTTCCTGGCTGCAGAAAGTCTTACTTTAATGCACTGGGTCACCACTAGATGGTGTAGCATACCAGAAAGTTTCTTGTGGCTCTTTATAGTTTAAGCAGCGTGTTTCTCAAAAAGCATAAACACTAACCTCCACTTAGAAAAGCTCGGTCAAACTAGTCCCCCTCTGTTTTGGAAGAGTATAATGGTAAAGACTTGGAGGTGAACTGATTTCAGAAGAAAAGCAACAAGTTGTTGACAGGAAGTGAATGTGATTTCCCATTCATAAAATACATTTTATAAAAATAAAAAAACTCTTAATTTAATACACAAATGTCTAAACAAATAAATAGGATTTTGTTTGAGAAATAAATAAACACCTTTGTTAAAACTGTATGTAGGGGAAAAAAAATAGGATTTGCTACTCTGGATGCGATGAAGATATCAGGGAATTCTGGTGTTTCATTTCAAATAAAGGCCCTTTAAACGATCATATTTCTATTGGTTTTATTCTAAATTGAGATTGTTATTAAAATTCAAATTGAATGCTTCAGTTTGTAAAGACCAATTTCACATGTGTCAAATGTTTAATATCAAGGCATTAATGTGTCATTTCAAAATAAAGGCCCTGTGTTATCACATTTCTGAAGTTTTAATTCCAAATTAGACAATTATTAAAAGGAACTCACTTCATATCAAGTCATGCTAGTTCGTCATTCTGAATAGTAGCACTATTCAAATGATACTATTTCAGTTATATTTGCTGTGTTTATATTGTTTTTGCACACTCCATTTTCACTGCAGAATTATAGTTCACCGCCTGAATATGTCACTCATTTAATATCAAGACATTCTCGTGTGTCATTTCAGAATAGAAGCCCTTAATATGTTCACATTTGCAATATTTGCCCTAACTTTGTTATGAAAAGGAATTCTCCAGGTTGCATATACCAGTTTCACTTCATAATGATAGAACACCACCTGTATATGTCTCTCCCTTAATATCAAGCCATTCTGGTGTGTACTTTCTTAATAGTAGCACTTTAAATGATCACATTTCAGTTATATTTGCTCTGTATTAAGACTATCATTTAAAAGATCCTTGATTTTGCACACACCAATTTTACTGCAGAATAATAGTACACCAACTAAATATGTCAGTCATGTGCTGTTGAGTCATTCTGGTGTGCAATTTCAGAATATTAGCATTTGAAATTATTAAATTTGGAAGGTATTTTTTGTTTTTGCCTTTCAACAAATATTAAAATGAAATGACATAGATTTTTATTATATATAGTTATAGTATATATAGGTAGTTTTTCTTGAGCTTTAGGAACAAAAATCCAGAAACAAGGGTTTTAATATAAGAACTGAATATCTGCATTCATTCATTATCTGTAACCCGGAAAACACCCTGGAGGGGGTGCCAGTCCTTCACAGGGCAACACATACCCACACCCACCCACCTACAGACACTTTTGAGTCACCAATCCACTTACCAACATCTGTTTTTGGACTGTGAGGAAGAAACCCACACAGACACAGGGAGAACACACCACACTCCTCACAGACAGTCACCCGGAGCAGGACTTGAACCCACAACCTCCAGGTGCCTGGAGCTGTGTGACTGTGACATTACCTGCTGCACCACTGTGCCGCCTAATTTCTGCATTTTAAAAAAAAAAATGAATATACATGAATGAATATAATCAATATATTCTCAGCAGAATAGCATTGCCTGTGGGTAATATAATATAGTAAATTTGCTGAAAACATATTTGAACATGTTACTTCTAAATGATAAAAATATTATTTCAGTCAGTTCTGTGTTTGCAGACTCTCTTTAGTTTAACCTCCATAGTCTCAGAAGACTTAGTTCTGTACTGAGGCATAGAGACTAACTAATGTAGTGTAACTAATGTAAATATAATGTGTTGTGTAAATAAGTCGGTTGATTGATGGATTGAATTGTGTTCTAGCCTACATACAGTGTCTGAGGACAGACACCCTCACCCCTTGTACTAAATGGTTTAGTCCGCCTTCACAGGGATTTTTAACTAGGTGCATTTAACTTAGTTCATTCTGCTGAAGCGGCAGTTCTCATTGTATCCGTGCTATGGAAGATGATGCCCAAGAAAACTAAATCCGCATTTCAGAAAGGAAAAATTTAGAAAAAAGACCAAAAAAAGCAACTGTTACCAAACTTCTTTCCCAAGAAATGTGAGCCCAAATGTGAAAGCAAATAGCCTGCAATGTTAAAAGGAGTTCGTGTTTAATTAAATGACCTCCAGTTGTTATAAAACACTTTAATACCACCGCGACTGTTAGTGCTAAAAAACACCTAACACAAAATTAGAAATAGCATGACGCCTTACCTGTAATCCGAGGTAAACTCTAAATACAGTTTTGTTTACATAACCGCAAAAGTGCTCAACTTCCGTGCAGGCCTATGATGTTAGGAAACCTCATGGCATTCACTGTTACAGCTTTTAATCATTCTGTTTGAGGGGGACCCTGGGCACTGCTTGTGCATAGGGCCCAGAATTTGGTGCTACGCCCTTGTTCCTGGTCCATATGACACCCTCTGTGTGCAAAGCTCATACACATCCACTTTATGTTCTTGCCACATTACAGTGCTCTATATTAGTCTTGATCTGCAGCTGTTGATGAAAAGCACAGCAGATCCCCACCATTGTCTACACCATGCCTTGCATTGGCCACTCACACTTCAGAGTATTATTTTAGCTAAAGCTCGTGTGTGTGGTTTCCTTTTAAAAGAGCAGTTTATTACTACAAAAATATGTTTAAGAAAATAAATATTTGTTTATTTGCTACAAAAAATTATCTACAATTATCTACAAAGTGCTACTCACATGAGATGAAGCATCAAATTGCTTTGTAGTCCCTGTTGTGAAGATCAGAGCATTTAACTATGTGTGGTCAGTGTGTGAGGGGTGCCCCCTGGAGGCCAGCTGGTAAAAATCACATTAAAAGTGACTGGAAATTTCCGTTGTTGTTTTTGGTTATGTGAGAGAATGCATTGAAGACATTTGGGGTGCTAGTGGAATGGTTCTTAGTTTTTCTTGGTGATCCTCTTTGGTGTGTGTGAATGTGTGCCTCCAAAGAGTTAACCACCCACACACACATGTACATAACTGTTGAAGTAAATGTACATTGGGAGACTGAATAAATAGAATTGGTGGAATTTCTCTAATTTGTGCATCCTTACCGATTGCCCACTCAGCGATTACATCTTTATACAATCAGCAAAAAAACATTTTCCTCTTCAAAATAGTCCCTGAAGAAACCAGTTTATGCTCCATATACAGGTCCGCCATGTGGAGTATGGCTGTGTTTCTAATAGATTTACTACAGAATCTCTGACAAATCCAGGCCACTAGGTGTCAGTATAATGACATTTTTATAACTCGATGAAGAATCATTAGACAGAATGACTGACTGCTTTTTTTTAAAACTTTATTACAATATCTCTGTAGTTTATGATTTTTTTAATTAGAATCTCTTATTTTCTCTTATTAAAGTTTCAGGGAGAGCTTCAGACACAGACACTTTAATAAAGAAAATTAAAACTACAGTGCAGCTATCGACTCAAACATGAAATCAGGTACTCGAGGGAGAGAGAGACAGAGAGTCAGAGTTTGTTATGATATTTCATACATATTTCAGCATATATAAAATATAATAGACCTCCTGAACTCAACAGTAGCAGCGCTGCGTTTACATTAATATATTCATCCACAAATGTCTCACTATAATCTGTAAAAAGCGTGAAATATGGGAGGAAGATGTGGCCAAATTGAGTAAAATAATGAATTAGCATTAAAAATATTAATATGTTACATTCCAGTGTGTGTTGAAGTGTGTTAACTTGAGTTAAAGCAACACTTTATTTCTCATGCTACGCATTTGCATACATTTGCTCATCCTCATAGTCACTGTCCACTGCAGTTTTCTCTGCCTCTGCGTCTATATCAACATAGTCCTCATTGAGTCCTCTTCCTGATGGACAATGGCTTCCTGATTTTCATAATCGTCTTCATCATCGTCTCATCCCCTGCCTCCTCAGTCCAATATGTGTCGCTGATACCTGGGGAATGATTTTCAAAATACAGTTATTTAAAGAAATCAAAATGTAATTTTTGTAATATCATAGGAGCCCAATTAAAAAGTATCCTTGTCTTCTAAGGAAGTCGTATTTCACACTGTACCAGACAATCTCATGCTACACCATTTTTTCTACAGAGTTCAGGCCTGAGTTCTAAACTCAAGTATCCCTTTGACCATTTTAATATTTTTTGCCATAAAACTCATTTGTTTAAAATAATTCTCATGTCTCTATATTATTACAGTTTATTACAGTCACGTGTTTCTATATTCTTACCTCTGGGGATGTCCCATACCTGATCTATGAATAAGTGGATTCATATATTTTTCATATGCTCACTTTTTTCCTAATTCTCCATCACTGTTTTCCCACGAAACAGAAGTTTTAATAAAAGTGCCTGAATTTCTTCTTAATTCTAACTACAATACTGGATAGCTGAATTTTCAGGTTATTTACACAGCGTTTATTTGATCGCCTGCATTGTTTTTGTCCACTTCTTTGTTTTCTTTGTCAATGTTTATGTAAAATCTACTTCATGAAAATGGTGTCTTCATTTTTGTAGTAACCTTCATCTTTCATTCTTTGGTCCATTTCTTCCAAACATGTTTTTGGCACCTGCAGAAGAAGTGTGTGTGTCTGACATTGGGCGGGGGGTGTGAATAATTGTCAATTGCAAAATGTTTGGAAACTGAAAACATTAAATATATTATTCATTACGTCAGCAGTAAAGGGTAAAAATTAATTATGAATTCAGAAATGTCAATAATAACAATGTCTGGGATCCATCTTTACTTCCGTTTGATGATATTTCTGTTTTTTATTTCTGTAGCAGGTTGCTCAGAGTCAAAATAAATACAACTAAGAACCACACAACACCATTAACATCAAGCATTAACATGGAAGCAGTGAGCGGAGTAAATGAAATACTTTTTTATTTATAATATTTCTTGAATAATTTATTACAAAGTGCACATATTTATTTTGATTTTTTTTTCAAATATTGGACATTTAAAAGAAAGGAAATAAAATATTTGTATTTAATGTTTAAAAATTAAAAAATAATAATAATATCAAGAGCTTTGGAGGAAAGTCATTTCTGAAAAAATAAGGGCCCATGACTCCCGGGAAGTGAATGTATATTTGTGCTTATCTGACTCCTGTTAAGACGAACAGTTCACAGTCTAAAGTTCCAAAGCTCTGGGTGCTCAGCTCCAATTCATTGTGTAGGTCGAAGAGTGTTCCAGGATCCAATGGGACGTACTCGCCATCAAAGCTGACCCATGCAGTAAATCCAATCTGTAGTATATACAACAGTAGTACAGTGTAGAAGTACTGCTGGTCTACTATCAATACATTCTTCACGTTCAGAAATTATACTCCACATCTCAGAACAATAACTCTTTTCCCCTCAAAACACTTGTTTATGAACACATCAGCAAATTCATGTTCAAATGAGCCCTATATGAAATTCACATAGACTTTTTCTTGGTTAAAATAAAAAAAAAAAAGTTATAAAATATTTTTCGACATTAAACTGATTACTCTGTTTGTTTTTTAGGGTTTTTTTTTTTAAACAAAACAACTTCATTCTACGGAACCCAGGGCGGACGGAGGGTAAATATAATTTGAGTGAAGGGATTTACAATTTGTTGGCACATTTAAATTAATTTGAGGGAACAATTTACAAATAAGTGCCCGTGTTTTAATTATTTCAATGGAACAATTTACAATTCGGGGCGGCACGGTGGCGCAGCAGGTAAGCGTCGCAGTCACACAGCTCCAGGGGCCTGGAGGTTGTGGGTTCGATTCCCGCTCCGGGTGACTGTCTGTGAGGAGTTGGTGTGTTCTCCCCGTGTCCGTGTGGGTTTCCTCCGGGTGCTCCGGTTTCCTCCCACAGTCCAAAAACACACGTTGCAGGTGGATTGGCGACTCGAAAGTGTCCGTGTGAATGTGTGTGTGTGTCTGTGTTGCCCTGTGAAGGACTGGCGTCCCCTCCAGGGTGTATTCCCGCCTTGCGCCCGATGATTCCAAGTAGGCTCTGGACCCCCGCGACCCTAGAATTGGATAAGCGGCTACAGATAATTTACAATTCGTGTTCATGTTTTATTTAATTTGAGCAAACAAATTTGCTATTCTGCTAATCCATTCACTGGCCTTTTGTGCATGTCCTGGTAAAAATGACTGCAGACACTGCACATTAATTAAAATGACCTCTTATTGAATTTACCTGGTAGTAAATTACATCCATTATCATGGACCCATGTAGATATAAAAATATATATATTTGGACTGGATTGAATTTCTGAGCCCTCCTTTCATCACATTTCCCATAATTTTCCTGATTATACTTTAGGGTCGCGGTGGGTCTGGAGCCTACCTGGAATCACTGGGCGCAAGGCCACCCTGGAGGGGGAGCGAGTCCTTCACAGGGCAACATACACTCACACATTCACTCACACACTCACACCTACAGTCACTTTTGAGTCACCAATCCACCTACCAACGTGTGTTTTTTAAACCGTGGGAGGAAACTGACAAGTAAATGATGATAGGCACTAATATGAGTAACAGTCCTTCTGACACTCCTAAGGCAATGATGGGAACAGGGGATGCTGCAGGAGAAATCACCATCAAAACTTACCCCACATCAAATTTGTAACTTCACATTTAGGAGCATAACGAACTAATATTAGTACTTTATTAGACTTTACCTTTCACTGTGACGCTCAGTAATGGAGTGGAACTGGAGGTAAATGTGCGTGTACACACGGCTACTTCATAAACACAGCTCTAGTTTCTTTGGTGGGTGAAATCTGCCTCAGGAAAGAAGAAGGAGGCTGAGTGATTCACAGCTGACTGTGTTCTGGTGATGCTGGATCCACTGAACTCCAAGTGGAAGGATCCCCCTGGATACTGTGGCTCTGTGAAGCAGATGATGGAGAAGCTGTGTCCCCTGGTCACCTCTGAGCTTTGAAGCCACCAGTGGGAGTCTCCATCAGGAGAAGAACTGAAGGAGATGTTGGGCTACAGCAGGTTCACTGAAAAACAAGAGGGACTCGAATATGAAACAGCAAATGATGGCTCAGATTTGACAGGAACTACAAACAAGACCCATCTTACCCACAACAGAGAAACTAACAGAGCTGCTCTGAGGAGAGCTGAAATCTCGACTGGAGACTCTGGTCTGGTACTGGCAGTAGTAAGACCCCTCATGAACAAAGTCCACTTTTGTTAAACTGAAGGTGACTGAGGTCCCACTCTTGGTTTCTCTAAATCACCCAGAGCTCTTTATCAGAGAGAAGGACCCACCTGTGAACTGGGTTTCTACAGAGCAGCTGATATCAACCTTCTCTCCCCATGTGACCTCTCTTGAGGAATGGAGAGAGATGTGTGGAGTGGGTAGAGTTACTGGAAAAGGAACAGGTTTTACCATGAGATTTACCAAAACAATTGTCAAAATGTGTCTAAATGTGACTGATTTAAATGAACAGAATTACATTTTACAAGTGCACTCTGGTGTTCCTTTAGGAGTACGACTAGATCAAGTGTGGAACATCTCCTTTCATGCTGTCTATTCATATAAAATTCAGCACTCATCTCAGAACAACCCAAGAACAGCAGTTTAATCCACTCAGATTTCTTTTGGGGGACTCACTCCCACGCAGAATACAGGCCCAAATACTGTTATTTATTCTCCCCTCCGTCTACAACCTAATGCACCTAGTGCTGGGCGTCCCAAAAGTAAGAGACAGAAGACACCCATATAAAAGATGGTGATCCAATTTTAGAAACAGGTGGGGAACCATGGCCAAACAGGTTTTGCTCTTGCCTTAAATCTTGTGTCTAAAACTGGATCAGTATTTTTCAGATGGGTGTTTTTTTCTGTGTCCTTAGGGGCACCCTGTAAAATGTCTTTGGGAAGATGATCATTCTTAAAGCCCCTCCTTACAATGTTATTTAATATAAATTTCCAACTCTGTGTTCCTTTCTCCCTGACGGGGCACCTCAGCATTTCCCCGTCTCCTCCCTGTTCCTCATTGTTCTCTCTTAGTTTAATCTCCTCATAAAGAGGAGGTCTGCACTTCTGATTGTAAGAAGTAACTAGAGATACATTCTCTCCTCTAAGTCAAACAGGTTCTTCTCATACCACGAGTGTATGTTGAAGGCATATTTAAACATAAAGGAATACTAGTTCATGCCAAGTACAGTTTTCTTTATACAACTAGACACAACCCACACTCAAGGTCTCTGCAGAACCCGCCTCCATCTCTCAGACCTTTCTGTTCATTAAATGGAGCAGTTTGTTTGTAGTGGAGCTGTCAGGAACCTAGTGAACTGTGCTATTGTTTATCATTTCTTTTCACCGTTAAGTTCAGACGTTTTAACAGTCGTTTTGTGTTCTGCTCTTTGTTGCACTAACACATGCTCTGTACCCTGCATGTCAGCTTCAGTTAACTTCTTATTAGAACTCTCCTTTCCTAAAGGAACTCTAGGTAAGATATGGGCTTTTGCTCCTGGGGCTTCACCTAGTGTAATTAATTATTACTTCACTGTAGTGAAATCATTAAGGATGGGGAGGGAGTGGGTGGTTTTCTACTCTCTCCATAAATTACTCTATAGAGCAGTGTTTACCCAAATGACATGGCAGACAAGGTGTTTACTTGTGGTAAAGGGGTATAATATTGTAAAGTAATTTTGACTGAAGTCATTACGATATCAAACTGTGTTAATATGTACTGAGTCATTGTGTGTGCCCTTACTCACTGTAATACTGATAGAGTTGCTCCTGGATGATGTGAGATTGATACGTCTCCAGTAGGAATAGTCACAGCTGTACTGGCCTTGACTTGAGGAGTCCACTGTGAAACTAAATGTTGTTGAAGATACAGCTGTTTGGGTTTTTATAGTTCTCCCATCTCTGTATAAACGGTAGTCTACAGAAATGTACTCTGAGATGGGTGAAGTACATTTGATCTGAACAGTTTCTCCTGGAGAGACGGCAGAGTGTGAGGACAGTACAGGGCTCTGTAAGGTGTCTGTTAAAGAATAGAATCAATGGATTAATGAACATTCATTCATTCATTATCTGAAACCGCTATCCAGTTCAGTGTCGCTGTGGGTCCAGAGCCTACCTGGAATCATTATGTAAATAGACATATCTCACATGTGACTTTGTTTTATCACATATTATTTTCTTAGTGCAGTACCCACTGAGGCTGCTACTTGTGTATGTCATTCACATAATTCATTTATGTATATAGACGATTCTCACTATATTTCTTACAGTCAATAGTACTTCTCCTCTTCTGTACTCTCTGTTACCCCTCTCTATATCCCTGCCCTATTTATTGTGATTACTGTACACTTTTTCTTGTGCACTATGTAAAGTGCTGACACTGTAATTTCCTTTGGGATCCGTAAAGTCTCATCTTCTTTTCATTCAATGTCTGTATCCATTCGGAGCCTAACCGAAATCACTGGGCGCAAGGCAAGAACACACCCTGCAGGAGACGCCAGTCCTTTACAGGGCACCTGGAGGAAACCCCATGCACAGTACCACTGTGTCACCTCATCTTTTATCTTATCTTATCAACTTGGCTGTGTAATGAACATGGCTCAGGTCAGGGGAACTTAGTAGAGAGAAGAAATTCTGAAGGTGATTAAGAAAGGCCATGGTCATGTTCTTCAATTTTTTTTTTTTTTTAGAACTAATGTTGTTTGTTATAAATTATTTTAACATTTGGTTCAATAAATAGTCGGCCAGTCCAGCACATAGATATTCGTTGTTAAATTGCTTCATGGAGCTGATGGAGCTGCTCTCATTAGAATTAACCTTGTCTTTAAAAAATGCCTGATGTTCTGCATTTTTCACGAAGCTGTAGTTGGCTTCTTAAACTAGCATCACATTTCTACAGGTGTGTAAGAAAAGTATCAGATATCTGCATCAGCCCAAATCTCCCATAACATTTGTACGACAAATAACTAAATAAAACTAATGCTCTTTTTTAAATAATTGATCTACAAGAGAAAAACCCCCAGCAGGTTATATCTAAAGTCATGATTAAATAGTGTTTCTAATGTAAAGGGTCACTAAAATGTCATTGTTTACACAACAGGAACAATATGATAAAAGTGGTAAATAGTTCGGATAAAATAAAGTGAAATGTTTAGAGAATCAACACAACAGCAACATGAACATTACAGTGTTTTAAAGTGAAAATGACTCTTTACCTGAGCACACAACACTCGCGTCTTCACCATGACCACAGTCGTGAATGTTAAATCCTCTGTGACTGCATGATGTAATGGAGCTTTCACTTCCAGAACAACCAACATCTTCCAGAAGAATTGGACCACTTCCCTGACCAAAGCGGGCACTCAGAGGGGCACTGATCGCTTGGCCACATCCCATCTGTCTGCACACCACCACTGCATCGTTCATGTCCCAGTCGTCATCACACACTGTTCCCCACTGGCCGTTATGATACACCTCCACTCTACCAGAGCAGACACCACTGCCATTGACGAGTCGTGTATTTAAGGATTCTGTCACAAATGGAGAATGTGAGCTTTTTTGAGGCAGTTGCTATGTTTTTATAAACTGGTACAAAGTCTTAAAATTCTAATTTCACATGCATTACAGCTGAAATTATTTTGGTACTTTCAGAAAACAGACTTACGGAGACCTGGATGGGACATGGGTAAAATCAAAAATTTAATTCATTGAACGATTTACAATTCGTTCACACGTTTTAGTTCATTCAAGCGCACTATTCAGCCAGTTCAAGTGAAAGAATTAGTAATTTGTGCACTTTTTAGTTATTTCGAGTGAACGAATTAGTTATTTAGTTCCTACATATAATATTCCTTGTTTATTTAAACATTTATTTCTTAATTGTTTTATTTGTTGTTTATTTGAAGCTTGTTTCAGTTCGTTTCTAACTAAGCCTACATGTTCTTTACTTATATAAGCGCAACCTTAAAATGCTTAATGTCCCTGCCCGGGGAGGCTGACGCACAGATATGAGCCTTACCAACTTTCACAGGAATTATGTAAAATATCCATGGCTCCTAAGTTATAAACAGGACATCTGTGTGAAAGTTTGGGCATTGGAATTAGATCCAGTGCAAATAATTACTCTATTTTGGTGTAGTTTTGTTTCAATGACAGCTATGAGCTACTAGTGCTCAGCCGAAAAGATGATGCACGCCGTTTACTTCAACACTTCCATACATTTGCTTAATAATCCATACGTACACAGTGTGATAAACACGGAACTGATATCTTTTGTCTTCATGGACTAAATAAGGTCATTTTACTTCATGTGCAGTGACTGCAGCCAGGGCACGAACATTATAAGAGTTTTGGGAAAAAGGTAGCTGGCTTTTACGGATTCCCCAGTGAATTAATTAGTTATTCATGCGCACAAATGACTAATTCCTTCACTCGAATGAACTAAAACGTGCCCACGAATTGCAATTCATTCACTGCATTAATTAAAACGTGTGAACTAATTGTAAATCGTTCACTGAATTATTATCATTTTTTACCCATGTCCCCTCCAGGGCTCCGTACAGATTTACACTATTTATTAAATAAAATTTTACTCTTGAAACAACTTACCCACCAACAAGTGTCACGCGCTCGTCTCGTCAAGTCTGTTTTCCCCCGGCCATGTGCTCTTTTAACACATGGCTATGTTTGTTTATGTTCTTGTCCCGCCTTTGTTCCGCCTCCTCGTCTGTGTCATTTGTTAACCTGCCCCCTCATTAGCTGTCCAGGTGTATGTGTTCAGTATTTAAGTCCCCTTCCTGCAATTCCTGTTGATTGGTCATTTGTTCTTTCGTTCTTTGTATTGTATCGAGTCTGTCGTGTTCTCAAGTCTGTCTGTCTCTGCAAGTTCGTCCGTTATTGTTTTCCACGTCGTTGTTTCATTTCCTCTGTCGTTTGGTTCTTTAGTCTGTCTGTCCCGTTTAGCCTGTTTAGCTCCCCGTGTCCCGTTTAGCCTGATTGGCTCCCCGTTTCTGTTCTTTCTGTTAAAGTCTCTTTGTTTTGTTATTATTGTAAAATAAAGTTTATCGGTGCTTTAGCGTGTGCGTCCGCTCCGTCAGTCCGCCCCGCGTTCCTGACAGAATGACCAAACCTATATAAGGACGCAGCTAGCACTAAGAGTCTGTATGACAGGGCTTTGGAGTAGAATAACCGACTCCAGCTTAGGCCCGGCGCGGTTTTGTATCCTCTACCGGAAAAGTCAACTCGTGAATCGAGTGATTGCACCTCCGCGAGTCCTGACAGAGTGAACAATGATCTTTTTGCGAGGTGTGCTGTTCGCCGGACTCCATTTCGTATAGGCCCCAAAGATCCTGTGGGGGAGGTTTTGAAAGCGGCTTCGGAATGGAGTCGCCGGCTCCAGCTCCTGCCTGGCGCTGTTCCGAATCCCATACCGGAGGAGTCGACTCGTGAATCAAGTAATTGCGCCAGCGGGAGCCGAAAGAGTCGGCGAAAGAAATTGAAGAAAGAAAAGAAAAGAAGAGTCGGCTGGAGGCACCCCCTTGATGGTGGATTACCCCCTCAGGTCAGGGGAAATTTTTTTGGGGGGGTTAAGGGTAGGGGCTGTTAGCCTCCAACCTCAGGACAACGGAGGTGGGGCTAACAGGGGCGCACCTCTGAGGGATCTGATTGGTGCGCCTGTCAAACCCCCTAAACCCTCTACAGGTCCAGCACGTGCCCGGCGAGCGGCACAGCCCCCTGTCTCCGTGGACATCGTCGCAGGGCCCCCTGTCTCCGTGGACATCGTCGCAGGGCCCCCTGTCTCCGTGGACGTCGTCGCAGGGCCCCCTGTCTCCGTGGACGTCGCCGCAGGGCCCCCTGTCTCCGTGGACGTCGTCGCAGGGCCCCCTGTCTCCGTGGAGGTCGTCGCAGGGCCCCCTGTCTCCATGGACGTCGTCGCAGGGACCCCTGTCCCCGTGAAGGTGGCTCCCTCAGCCGCCTCTGTCCCCGTGAAGGCAGCTCCCTCAGCCGCCTCTGTCCCCGTGAAGGCGGCTCCCTCAGCCGCCTCTGTCCCCGTGAAGGCGGCTCCCTCAGCCGCCTCTGCTCCTGTGACTGTGGCCTTGGCAGCCGTGACTGTGGCCCCGGCCACTCCTGGTCGTGTCCGAGGGACGGCCCCAAGGACTTCAGGGTCGATCCCCAGAACTGTGCCCAGGCTGGTTCCTCAGACTGCCCCACAGACATTTGCCAGTCCTGGGCACCCCAGTTATTTTGGTTCCCTTGTCTGTCCCTGTCCTGGTCCCTGTCTCTGTTCTCGTCCCAGTATCTGTCTGCCTTTGTCTCTGTCCCAGTCCCTGTCACTGTGTTTGTGTCTGATTCTGTAAACGTCTTGGTCCCTGTTCCCCTGCCTAGTCCTGTCCAGTCCCCTGTTAGTCCTGTCCAGGCCCCTTTTCAACCCTCTGTCCGGTCTTTTGTCCAGTCCCAGCACCCATCCTCTGTCCAGTCACATACCCCTGTCCAGTCTAACGTTTCTGTTCCTATCCTGTCCAGTGTCTTGTCCCCTGTCTCCTCACCAGTCTCTGCTCCCGTCCATTCCCAGCACCCAGTCCTGTCACCTGCCCATGTCCAGTCTTCTGTTCCCAAACATGTCCAGTCCCCGTATCCATCCAGCGTTCAACCCCCTGTCCTATCTCAAGTCCCGTCTCCTGTCCAGTCCCCTGTTAGTCCTGTCCAGTCCCCGTTTCAATCCTCTGTCCTGTCTCAAGTCCTGTCACCTGTCCTGTCTTCTGTCCAGTCCCCATTCCCATCCAGTGTCATTTCCAATGTGCAACCCCAGTCTCCTGTCAAGCCTTGTGTTTCCACTCCCGTCCTGTCTAGTCTGTTCCAGTCCCTGGTCCCGTCTCCTGTTCCATTTTGTAAATCACCTGTCCAGTCTCTTGTTCGGTCACCTGTCATGTCCCATGTCCCGTCTCAGATATTTGGTCCTGTCGTGTCCCCAGCTCCTGTGTCTGTTCCTGTCCTGTCCTGAGTGCTGTCTCTCATGGTTCCTTGTCTTAGTCTGTCTTGTTTTCCGTGCCCTCTCTTGTGCCAGCTCCTGGGGGGTTTAGGAGTACGAGCCCCGGGAGTTGCGCGTTCAGGGGGGGGGCATCTGTCACGCCCTCGTCTCCTCAAGTCTGTTTTCCCCTGGCCATGTGTTCTTTTAACACATGGCTATGTTTATGTTCTTGTCCTGCCTTTGTTCCGCCTCCTCGTCTGTGTCATTTGTTAACCTGCCCCCTCGTTAGCTGTCCAGGTGTATGTGTTCAGTATTTAAGTCCCCTTCCTGCACTTCCTGTTGGTTGGTCATTTGTTCTTTCGTTCTTTGTATTGTATCAAGTCTGTCGTGTTCTCAAGTCTGTCTGTCTCTGCAAGTTCATCCGTTATTGTTTTCCACGTCGTTGTTTAATTTCCTTTGTCGTTTGGTTCTTTAGTCTGTCTGTCCCGTTTAGCCTGCTTGGCTCCCCGTTTCTGTTCTTTCTGTTAAAGTCTTTGTTTTGTTATTATTGTAAAATAAATTTTATCGGTGCTTTAGCGTGTGCGTCCGCTCCGTCAGTCCGCCCCTCTTTCCTGACAACCAGGTCTCTCCAACAGCACTGATTACTTAAAGAAGAGTTGTTGAAAGCAGTGATAAAAGAAAACACTGTTCTGTGAGACAGTTATTCACCTTTTAGTTGATGTTGTATATTTAGATGTGGAACTTTGTTCCCATGAAATTTTGGTCATGTTTGGTGCAGCACATTGACCTTTCATTCACTTGCACTGTATGGTCTAATGTTTCTTGACATGTTTTCTTTTAAAATGGAGGGCACCAATCAGGAGTTGTTGAAGGCTTTACACTAGATTTTAGAAACTTTGTGAGAATATGATGGTATTTAGCTACACAAGTTTATTCTTGGATATGGATTATTCTTTCTGCCTCATAAGGCTCCATCACTCCAGAAAACACAGCTCCACTGCTTCACAGCCCAAATCTGGTGGAATTTATAACTAATGCTTGGCACTGAGCTTGTGGACCTCATGTGAAGCTGCTCTAGAGAGTTTAATTCTGTTGGTCAGTGCTTGTTTTCAAACGGTGTGTTCACTTCTGTTCCCATGGTTGAGGCACCATAAAGTAGGTAAATTCTATCATTACAGAAGTTCTTCAAACACCTTTGGACATTCAGTGTATGTTACTGCAGTTGTTCATAAACAAAATGTTTTGTTTAAAATATTACACAACAAAATGTTTGGAAATCCACTCAAAAGCATTAAACTGACATTATTCAAATGATATAAACCTGTTTTTAGACAAATTGGGGTGTTTCATAACGTAATAAATACAATAACCTGTGATGTCTCTTTTTTAACAACAAATGCACAAAAACAATAGGTTTCCAAAAATACAGACTATAGTTGTTTCCTTTTCTAAATACAAACACATTTAGAAACGCATGCTTTCAAGAAACTCCAAAAACTTTGGGACAGGGTCATACTAAGGCTGGAATCTTTATAGAATATTCTAGTTCCATGGTCTGAATCACTTCACTGTAAGCATGAATTGAACATCCACCAGAGTAGTGTGTGCACAGTGCTCTGTTTTTTGTTTGTTTGATTGCGGATACACAGCTGACAGTCAGGGCAGGCCCATGCACACAGCAAAGTCCAAAAAGTTTTGAGATTTTTTAAACGACTGTTTCTCTAGGTTTTTTTTTTTTATCAGTGATGTCAGTCTCACTCTCTAGAACTGCAGAGAGCCGGTCCTGTGTAGGAGTGTGTAACTAATGACTCTGGAGCTGCTTCAATTTGAGCTTTATCTTTGAGGGCAGCGATTCTGAACTGGATTTCATGTTTGTAAATGTTGTTGTGATAAGGCTCAGCTGACCACAAATCGTCAAACAGCTCCAGGGTCCTGGGGTTATGGGTTCCAGTCCTGTTCCAGGTGACTGTCTGAAGGTTTTGTTGTTATCTCCTTGTGTCTGCGAGGGTTTCCTCCCACGGTCCAAAAATGTCAGTAGGTGGATTGGTAACTCAAAATGTCCATAGGTGTAAAAGTGTGAGTGTTCCTGTTAAGGAGTGTTGCCCCCTCCAGTGTGTGTTCACACTTTGCGCCCAGTGATTCCAGGTAGGCTCCAGACCCACCGTGACCCTGAACTGTATAAGTGGTTACAGAAAATTAATGAATTTTGAATTCCATATGAATTCCACCTATGCCTCCATTACTTTTATTGATCTTAAGGTTTTTGTCATTGTATTTGTTTTAGTATCTTGTTTTAGTATCTGGAAAGTAAAAAAGCATTATATTGATGTAATAATTTAGGACATGTGAAAGAACTCAGGTGGCAGGAACATGTAATACTAGAGGAGATAGGTGTTAGGGGATTTGTAGCCAAGTCGGCCACATTCCTTCTTGTGCAGTTCGTCATCAGGGGCCGGAAACTAGGGGCAGCTCTGAAGGAGTTATCAGAATCTTTGCCCATTGCATGGGACTCTTAGACAATTCAATGTGGTTTTGTAGACACAGCTCCAGGGCTTCACGTGCCAGCTGGCCTGCAGTCCCAATTCGTCTCCTACAGCAGGGTCATGGAGCACAACAGAAAACTCATCCCCATCCCAACTTTTGTCAAGAAATACAATCGAGTTCTTCAGAGTGAGCATTGGAAATCTTTTTGTGACTTTGTTATTGTAATAAAAGTTTAAGTAATTAAAAAAATAACACAATTTTAAATGTATTTTACACAAAATCACAGCTGTTCTGGAAATGATTGCGTATCAGACGTTACATTATATATGCATCATTGGATACAAAATAAAGTGCAATCAAAATGACTTTCGGATGAACTGAAATGATTATTTAGATTATTTTAAAAATTATTAAAATGTGTCGTACACTCAAATTAGTAACAGTGCACAAGAACTTTTATTTTTAATGTGCTTTAGTGTTCTGGATTGTCTTAACTGAGAGTGGGTGAGATTTCACTAAACCAGTAACACACAATACAGAGCATACGGTGTCACTAGACGAAGGTGTGTTATAAGTGTATTCACTCATAATAATTCAGTCAGCGGTTAAAAAATGCAGAAAATAGAAATCAGAATTTATAGAATTTGGATTTAAACATTATAAACTATGTGCAAGACATTGTTTTCCATGATAATATACAAAAAGGTGTATACAGTATATAGTTGTGTACAAGTTGTGATGTTTATAATTGAAGCAGGTTCTAATAATTTAATTATTCTGAGTTGTAATTTTTTTTCACTTTCAGCTTCAAAGAGGCATTCAAGTGGCTCTGATTCCAAGAAAAAATTATTTGCTGTAGAACATTTAATTGCTGAGCTGCACATACACATGCAATTAATTTAATGTGTCAATATTTCTGCTGAAAAAATATTAATGCTCAAACTTAAAGGAAGAAAAATGAATTTACAGAGAATACAGACGAGAAGAGGTCTCAGCATTTTGGTTTCACTAAATCCTTGTTGAAATGTTCAGTTTGCAGAGGGGTGGGCACTGCTGCTGTGTTCAGACGATGCTCTGAGGTTCTGATGTCTGTGCCTTACAAGCTTCTCTTCCTCTTGGGCCCCTTTTCCTGTTAGCAATAACTCATACTGAAAACACCACAGCTACACTATATGTACAGATGTACAATGATCAGAAAGCATGTCATTTCACTTCAGTTTTCTAAGAGTAGATGTGACCATGGGAGATTCTAGGATCAGAGTTTTAGGAGTGCTGAGCATCTAACGAGACAAACACTCTCTCCTTCACCACCTCCACCCATTAAAAAAACTACATTTAAATCTGACTCCCAGATTTAAATATCCCACACTTCTGTAGGAAGAAAATCTGACTTTTTGGGTACGGGAAACACTTGCCTAAACAGACCCAGCCAATCTGAGACTACTCCCTTTAATGCTAAACCATTGCAAAACTTTAGTACAAAAGAAATTGTATTAAAATGAAACATAATGAGGGATAAAAACATCTGGTCACACTGCTGTGGGCATTCAATTCACTTCATTGTGACCTTATTCTGTCACATGAGCCTGGATCACACACATGAGCATGCACACACCTACACACACACACTCCCACACAGAAACACACACACACACACACACACACACACACACACACACACACACACACACACACACACACAGGACAAGTTAGGAGTTGGGCATCAAAAAACTGGCACTAGGAAGTGTGTGTTTGCTCTCAGCACGGCTTCAGGGAAAGAACATGGATCACACCATTTGTGATGGAAGGCAGGACTTGTATTTTTCTTCATAAATTATTATATTTAGCCACGCATATAATCTTGTGGCACAGTGGTGCAACACTTAGTGCCGCAGTCACACAGCTCCCAGGTCCTGGGGATGTGGTTTTGAGTCCCTTTCTGTTTGACTATCTGCGAGGAGTTTGGTGTGTTCTCCCCATGCCTGCGTGGGTTTCCTCCCATGGTCCAAATTTATTTGGTAGATGGATTGGCTACACAAAATGTCCATAAGTATAAATGGGTGTCCGTGCTTAATCATAATAATAGAGTGCTTAATTTATAAATAATTATATGGCCTTTATACTCTTTCAAATTTATTTTCAACAGCCTCTCTGATCACCTCATTCCAACAACTGCTGAGCCAGCCAGGAGCCTTTATATACAGGAAAGGGAAAATCCAAAGTCAAGTCTGAGGTGCGAGCTGTGCTGACCTCTGCTGTACTGTGTGAGACCAAGGGCTCATGTAGAAGGCCTCATGTAGAAACACATCTATTTTATTTGTATTTAATAGTCTATAACTATAACTTAGGCATAAACTATATTTTTTGGTTGAAATGAAATCCAGGACACACTTGGCCAACTGGTGAGATTAAACAATAGCCCACTGTAATGCGTTGTTGTAATTAGTGCACTACTGACATTAACAAAAACAGTCTCTATACGGGTTTACGATGACCTGAAACAAATTTGACTCTTAGCTATAACAGGCACATCGGTTGTGTGTTGCCAACAAATTACACAAACAGAATCAGTCATTTAAATAACAGGCTGTAATTTAATTGTAATTTTATTTAGAAATAGTGTGTTCTGTTGTAGAGTAAAAGTGTTTCAGCTTGTTTTGACATGAAAGAACATTTCTCATTAAGTACATGGTGTACTGCACTAAGCAGCACTATCTGTTCTCACTATCTGCCTGGTGAAGATGAGCATCTCTGTGCTGTGGGTGCAGGCTTGGGAAAGTTTACAGAAATTATGCATGTCTTACTACTTTACCTGTCCTTCTTGGCTCTCTCTGCAAGTCTTATCAAATAATGTGCTGAAAATATTAGGGCTGTAGACGAAAAAACGTAATATTTAGGACGGTTCTGAGAAAAGTCATGTCATCGCCCTGGTCCATTGTATGTTTAATATATCCTTGTGTTTTCTTTTTTTATTGTGTCTACAATAATAATATATTACATACACATTTACTAAATAATTTTACTATAGTAAGTAAATATTTTTGTGTAGTTTTTGTTGTCATTATTTTTGTCTGTAACTAAAATAATATCCATCAATTATCTGTAACCGCTTATCCAACTTAGGGTTGCGGGGGGTACAGAGCCTACCTGGAATCATCGGGCACAAGGCGGGAATACACCCTGGAGGGGACGCCAGTCCTTCACAGGGCAACACAGACACACACACATTCACTCACACCTACGGACACTTTCGAGTCACCAATCCACCTGCAACGTGTGTTTTTGGACTGTGGGAGGAAACCGGAGCACCCAGAGGAAACCCACACGGACACGGGGAGAACACACCAACTCCTCACAGAGAGTCACTCGGAGCGGGAATCGAACTCACAACCTCTAGGCTCCTGGAGCTGTGTGACACTACCTGCTGCGCCACCGTGCTGCCCTTACAATAATATCAATCAATGATTAAAATCTCACCATAGGACCATGTTAGTTTCCTGAGTCAAAGTCGTTGTTTAAGTCACAATTACTCAGTTTAGAGGAAAAGCATAGGGCAGTGTTTCAACCTACAATTCACAAACTCACTCTTTTACAAAAAACAGGCTTTAATTAAATTTGTATTCTTTAGAAAAAGTGTCAATTTCTTTAGAGCAGAAGCTTTTCTGTCTTTTCACATGAAATAACGTTTTCTCATTAAGTACATGACTTACTGCACTATCTGCTGAAGATGAGCATCTCTGTGCTGTGTGTGCAAGCCTGAGAAAGTGGACAGAAATAGTGCCAGTATTCAAAAGGGCTGTCATTTCTGGAGATAAGGACTACAACAAGGAAACAGCTGCTGTTGTGGTCTGTCTCAAATTTGGGTTCTCTTCAAGATCTCAGGAGCACAAAAGGTGCACACGCTTTATCAGATCTACAAATCCACTTTTCCAGCAGAGGATTCCCTGTAGTGTTGATTCTCTCTCCATCGTCAGCTGATGTTTCCATTAAATCCAATTGATCCTAGAAAATTTTGCATGCTAACTAATATGGTAACATACTAATGGACCATTTTCTTGTATTCTGTGTAAAGAGTGGAATTTTGTGTTGTTGAAATGGCATATGGGTGGCACGGTGGCGCAGCAGGTAGTGTTGCAGTCACACAGCTCCTGCGACCTGGAGATTGTGGGTTCGATTCCCGCTCCGGGTGACTCTCTGTGAGGAGGTTGGTGTGTTCTCCCCGTGTCCGTGTGGGTTTCCTCCGGGTGCTCTGGTTTCCTTCCACAATCCAAAAACACACGTTGGTAGGTTGATTGGCGACTCAAAAGTGTCCGTAGGTGTGTGTGTGTGTGTGTGTGTGTGTTGCCCTGTGAAGGACTGGGGCTCCCTCCAGGGTGTATTCCTGCCTTGCGCCCAATGATTCCAGGTAGGCTCTGGACCCACCACTGGATAAGCAGTTACAGATAATGAATGAATGAATGAAATGGCGTATCAGAACTAGAAAGCAGAGCGATAGAGATAAAACATTTCCCCCATTATTTGCATGAATAACGTTTAGATTTTTTCGTTCTAAATATTGCAATAAACACCCAACTTGGTAAGCTCATAGTTAATATATAAGCTCTAACATTTTTTTTTGTGTGATGCCACTAAGTGTGTGACATTATTCAGGAAATCAATCCCCCCTTCTCTCTCCCTTCAGTTAGATTTATCTGCAGGGAAGGAGGGGCTCCATGAACAAGTGTTACACAGTATTAACCAGAAGAACACAGTGACTATGTCAAAAAGACTACCTTTTGGTGCCCAAAGCAGGAAAAAAAAGAAGAGGAAAGAACAGAAAGCTAGAGGTGATGTAATGTAGGTATTAATATACCAGCTGCTTCTTCCAATTTTCAGTTCCATGTCAAATGGAGCAGAAACTGTAAACAGTGCTACTTAAGTTGCAATGGAAAATTAAAATAAATAGGCCAGGGCTGGGTCTGCTATAGAGACAGAGAGAGAGAAAGAGCCTTTACTAAACATGATTCTCTTGTACAATAAAACTAAGTTTGTGCTGGTACAAATTTTGAGAATTTAAAAGTACATTTTTAACTTTAATCTGTGACGAGGTGATTCCCATCAATGTCATAAATGACTCTGTGGATTCACTGAGGGCAACCTTTCTGTTTAAGAATAAATTACTGGTAAAAGACAATGTTTTACCTCTGACAAGTTCAAATATTTTGTAGCTGAGCTCAGCAGCTCGAGCAGAATCTCATTACTCTGAACTAAATCGTTAACTTTGTTAAAAGTGATCTTTAATTTCCCATACTACACATTAGAATAAATTTGCTCATCCTCATAGTCATTGTCCACTGCAGTTTTCTCTGCCTCTGCATCTATATCAACATAGTCTTCATTGTCAGAGTCCTCTTCCTGATGGACAATGGCTTTCCTGTCTTCATCGTCTGTCTCTTCCTTTTCATCTTCAATCCAATATCTGTTGTTGATACCTGGGGAATGATTGTCAAAATTTCTTAAAGAGATGTAAAATCACCTGTTAAAGCACATGCTACAGAATAACACTTTATTGTTTGTTTTAATGGTTTCCCAAGAGACAGGAGTTTCAGTAAAAGTGCCTGAGCTTCCTTTAGTTCCAGCTACAACACTGAATAGTTTAATTATTCAGAATATTAGAGGGAACAAGATTTACACAGAGTTTGTTTGATCACCTGCTTTGTTTTTCTTCACTGCTTTATTCACTTTGTCAGTGTTTACATTGATGTAGTCCCCTTCAGAATCATCTGAATCTTCTTTGTGGTAAAAAATGGCCTCTGCATTTTCGTAATCGTCTTCATCTTCTGTCTCATTGTTCCCTCCAGTTGTTCCATACGTGTTTTTGGCTCCTACAGAAGAATTGTGTGTTTGGTCCTATTTAATCCTAAATTTTTCTAATCTGATAACAGATATTATTTTAATAATAAAGTTAACAGCAAAGCCCCAGAAGAATATTATAAATTCAGAAAAGTCTGTACTTACGATGTCTGGGATCCATATTTATATCCATCTGATGAACTTCTTGTTTGAACTTTTTGTCCTATCATCATTTACCTCTTTATGAAGTAAATGATGATAGGCACTAATATGAGTAACAGTCCTGCTGACACTCCTGAGGCGATGATGGGAACAGGGGATGCTGCAGGAGAAATCGCCATCAAAACTTACCCCACATCAAATATTTAACTTCACATTTAGGAGCATAACGAACTAATATTAGTACTTTATTAGACTTTACCTTTCACTGTGACACTGTGACTGTGGAAAAGGAACAGGTTTTACCATGAGATTTACCAAAACAATTGTCAAAATGTGTCTAAATGTGACTGATTTATATTAACAGAATTACATTTTACAAGTGCACTCTGGTGTTCCTTTTGGAGTACGACTAGATCAAGTGTGGTACATCTCCTTTCATGCTGTCTATTCATAGAAAATTCAGCACTCATCTCAGAACAACCCAAGAACAGCTGTTTAATCCACTCAGATTTCTTTTGGGGGACTCTGTTTAGGTTTATTCTTATTACATATTCCTGATGTTTTCTGCACTCTTGTTGATGATCTAAACGTGGAGACATACATGACATGAAGACATTATAATAATTTAAATAATGGACTTTTTTATTATTGAAAAAAATCATAACACTTCTGAATCTTATTGTTTTCACTTTCAGTTTCAAAGAGCCATTCAAGGAGCTGTTTCCAAGAAAATAATCCCTTTATTGTGGGAATTATGCCTTTACTGACTGAACTACACATACAGCATTCATTTAATTTGTCAATGTTTCTGCTGAAAAATAATTAATGATCAAATTTAAATGAATAAAAAACAAGTTAATTTACCGATAATAAAGACAAGAAGAGGTCTCAGCATTTTGGTTTCGCTGAATCCTTGTTGAAAAGTTCAGTTTGCACCGCTGTGGGCACTGCTGCTGTGTTCAGACACTTTTGCTCTGAGGTTCTGATGTTTGTGCCTTAAACGCCTCTCTTCCTCTTTCGCCCCTTTTCCTGATCTGTAAACGCTGTGAGACATAGTGATAACACATACTGATAACACATACTGATAACACATACTGGTAACACATACTGGTAACACATACTGGAAACAGAGACCATAGCTACACTGTATGTACAGAGGTACAATGATCATAAGAGTACAGTCTGCAGCAGAGAAACAAGCTCTTGTTTTCTTACATTATTTAAAGTTCCATGAATAATGAGAGCAGCACAACCACCACACCCCAATCCATTAAATACATTTCCAAAAAACTACATCAACATTTTCCACATTGTGCTTTTAGGTTTTAGTGTCATTATTACACCAGTTGATTGTGTCCCAGAATCCATTGCAAGTCTCTTGTTCCCAAGCAGTAGCATCATTAGATAAAAACAGATATTTGTGATTAGTGAGCCATTATAAGCTTTATTATTTATAGTGGATTTGTATCTGTAGCTGTGTTTGTAGTGTTGATTACTGATTGCTCCCTGATGACAAACAAATGTGGATTGTACTTTTGCATTAGCCTCTCATGTTTAGTTATCATTTTCTCACCCTGGTGGTTTAAGATGGATTTCCTTATGACCACAATAATGGGATTTTCAGCTATTGCACCACAGCCCAATTCTGGGTGGCTTTATACCCCTCTAGCCAACATTTGGCATTGTGCATGGTGACTAAGTTGTACATGGTCAATGTTTTTCTCTGGAAATGGTTAATTAAATAACATTTTCGGTATCAGGCCAATTTGAGTGGGAAATGGTGGATCAGTTATCAGAGGGGGGATAGAAGGAAACCAATCCAATACTCTACAGATCAGCAGGAAATATCTCAGGATCGCTGGGTACATGTAATGGCTAACTTCCTAGCACTTGTTACACATCATAGTTCTAATGGAAAATGACATGGAAGCATAATTATAGAAATATACTACAATTAAATAATGATATATTCTTAGTCTTTAGGCTTTGTCTAGTTTATTCCCAAGAACCTCTCAGTTACCTAAATCCAACAATTGGCGAGCCAGCCAGGAGCTTTTACATAAAGAATCCAGATTTATCTTCTGAAATAGGAAAAAAATCCAACGTCAAGTCAGAGCCGTGAGCTCTGCCGACCTCAACACCTCCTGTGCTGTGTGAAATGAAGGGCCCATAAACAGAAACATCTGTGCAATCTACACAGTGGTGAGCTGAATAGTGTTATCCTCACTAAAGGAGACGCAGCTGTTAATGGTGATTTATTCAAGCTTATTTAATGATAAATTAATTACACTTTATGAGGTTAATGGAGTAATATTTCAGACGTGATCCTGAGCTTTTATCTACTTCTTGGAGGTTTTTACTGGTAAAAGACCATGTTTCACTTCTCACAAATTAAAATATTTTGTAGCTCAGCTCAGCAGCTCGAGCAGAAGCTCATTACTCTGAACTAAATATGGTCAAAACTATATATATATTGTTAACACAACACCCTATGTTTCTATGAACACATACCAGAGCCCTAGGTTCTGTCATTTCCTCTGACTGTAAGAACTTGCAGCTTAGTGAGAAACAATGAAACGAGAAAGTTGCAACTTTTTGTAAACGAGGCACAGCACTAAGCAGAACATGACTCAGATTCCTCTGACCAATGTGACACAGGTTCTGAGGGGTCCTCAGACTCCTATAATTGTTTCATTCCTAGAAAGAAAAGAGAAACAAAGTGTATTTTCACCTCTCTCTCTCTAAAATCTGATCTGAAATAACTTCAGTCTCTGTGTGAAATACTTGCTGAAGATTTACTGCCTTTTTAAAGAACAGTGAGCAAGTTTGTATTTTTGTTCATTGTGTTAAAAAAGTCTAAATCCTACTCTACTTCATAGCTGTCAGTACGTGTTCATGCTCAAATGACCACAGAAAGAACTCTGACATTTCTAACCTGTGCACTCTGAAGATACAGCAGCTCTCTGAAAGTTCACATTTGCATTTATTTGCTTTGACTGAACTTACCATTGCCACCCAGTTCACATCCTGTTTGTTGTGAGTGTAACATATAGGAAATAACCTCTTAAATACCTGATCATATGATTATGTAATAACTGGAACAGGCCTAAATAGATTAAAGAAATAAAAAAAGGTTAAAACATTACACTTTTAATGATATTTACGACAAAAATAGAATAAAATACGAGAGAGAACCACTTCCCAAAGCGAAGCACCAAGATCCACAAAAAAAGACGATTCAGAAGCTGATCTGGGTCCTGTGTGTATGTGTGTGTGTGTGTGTGTGAGATGGACAGTTGTTCATTGGTGTGTAGTTGTGAGGGGACGACCGTACACCGTGGCTCACTGGCAGTGAAACATCAGGGCAGTATCTAGAGTCCAGAGAATCGCTCACATCAGCATTATCATATACACACATACGCTTAAAAACAAAACACAGGTTTCTGAGAAGCCAGCGGGAGTTCAGAGCAAGTGGACGCTCAACTTCATGTGCAAGTCATGTGCATAGTTGAAGTGAAATGAGGAAGTAAGACCCCAGCAGAGGTCGAGCTTATCGAAAGGTTTCAGCTCAAACTACGGCCTTGAGTTTCTCACTGAACACGGCGTAGAGGCGGAGGTATTGCAAGAAAGGTACAGTGATGGCCCCGACACTGATCTACAGCAGAAAACTGGATTAGAGTGAAGCCCCACAGTTCAGCTGATGTTCATACGGAGCTAGATTTAGTTGAATCATGATTAGCTGTAACACTGGAGCTGACAGAGAGGCAGGTTTGTGTCGATACGGAGGATCAGTTTCATCAACTGTTCACTTTAAAGATTTTCAGTCGTCTCTTTGAAAACTGCTGCATAATTAAACAGTTCTGATGTAAACAGAGTTATTCAGAGCGATCTGAATGTGCTGCACTGGGCATTGCACAGAGTGGTGGTTAGGAACTAGACTTGGTCTCCCACAAAGTTACCACACACTGAACATTCAAACACATGAAACATCTGTCAATACACCGCCTGGTGTCTGAGAGTTTTCAGAGAAAAACTGTTCTGTCTCTTAAAATAATGACTGTTATTTTATTAGAATTCCATTTAAAGCTCTTTAGACGGGTGGCAGGTCATTGCTGCTGCTGGTGAAGCAGGAATAAAAAGCTGGATTTGTGTTGTAGACGTGGAGACGTCTGGTTCCATTCACCACCATTGTGAAGAAATCTACAGTCAACTACTTCACACCTAAACACACCCTCTCCATCACCATGGTTACAGCTCAAACACTGAATTATGAAGAAGTAAAAAAAAACATTAAATGCATCATGGTCTTTTGGCAAATAATGGAAACCCCACATTGTGTGTTTGGGTCAGAGGTCGGCCAGGATTTGTTCGAGGAAATCATCTGTGACTCAAGATCCAAATAATGTGTGGAGATGCTCCAGTGCTGAAGGATTTTCAGCGAGATTAGATCACTGACAGCACAAATAAGGATCAGCTGGCAGATTCAGTCCAGGGTTCTGCTGTAGACCAGCAGCGTACAGAGGCAGTGCTGTTGGGGAGCTACAGGTAAAGTGATTGTCTCACGGAGGCAGTGGTGTTGTTGGTGGTGGTGATTGTTCAAAAGGACCGAGGCAGTGGTGTTGTAGGGTTCATGAGGCAGTGGGGAAATGGGGCAGAGGTTACGTCTCTTTGCTGACGGGGCGTCTGGTTTTGACTGCGTCATAAAATACTCAAAACAATGATGTTTTACGCTGTAGTTGAGCAGGAATTTTCAATAAAAGGTCTCTCTACTTCACCTTTCTAATGTAAATACCCCTTTACACCAAGTCTTAACGCAGACTGGTCTGGAAAACAACAGAAAGATATTCACTAGAAGCTGTGATCAACTCAATCTCATGCACATTCAGAAACTTCAGAAACCGACCTGAACAGAGGCCACTAACACAGCTCTGTCATTTATTTTTATTTTTTTTTCCGGACAAAAAACTCAGCACTTCACGCTTTGTTCCTCCCCTGTGTGTGTGTGTGTGTGTGTGTGTGTGTGTGTGTGTGTGTGTTTGCTTTTAACTGGTTTTGTTGCGTGAGAGTGCAAGTGTACATGATGTGAACCGTGCGATTTAGTTTTTTGCCAAAGTTAAACACAATCTCCATAACCCTCCACAACAATCTCCTGCAGTGAAGGTGACAGTGGGCAGAACACATCTATTCTCCTGGAACAACGAAGAGTAAAATATGATTTTTTTTTCCTGCATCATTCATCTAAGACAAACATTTCAAATGATCTGTTCTGTTTTCCTGTCAATATAGATATTCATATATTCATATATCTTTTGCAAGAAAAAGAAAAAAAAGTTCAAAATGTCCCTGATGACTTTTGGACTCTGGACGTCCTTTTGTCTTTATTCTATAGTCTTTAGTTTATTTCGCCTCTGTCTCCTCCTCGGTTCCTTAGATCTACACCTGAGGGAGTCTAGAACGTAGCGTCATTGTACAACGCGTGGATGGAGCAATGTTCCCTTTCCTCTTCAGAACCGACACAGCCTTTATTATGTATTACTTAATGCAGAAAGAGTAGAGAGGCCAGTTCTACAAAGTGTGGGCTTCATTCTGCCCAAAGTCCTCAGTCTCAGTTTGCTCTGATCATTCCTTTCCGGTCCTAGATCAGAATCTGCTAAAAAAGCGCCAACTCATTGAGGCCATAAAGTGGGTCATGGATGTGTGTCGCATTCGGCCGTTACATCCCACCCCCAGCCAAGCAAGCCAGGGTATTGTTCGTTTCTGGGTACAATCTCGGTCAAACGGGTACAATCAGTTTGTCACACACCTTTAAGAAAGTCAAAGTAGTACCCGTAAGTACAGATCAGCCCTAAGAAGCCTGTAATACCTCCACAGAGCAGGCGGATGGCGCTGAGCAGACCCGTTTCTGCGTCGTCCATCTCCAGCGGCAGCAGCTGGTTGGCGAAGGCGAACACGAGGTCGGTGAGGGGGCCGAAGCCAGCGTTGTGCATCTGTGTCCGGTTCAGCGTCAGACCGTCCGAGAAGGTCATGGTGTCCTGATCCGGAGTGTAGCGCGTACAGATCCGCAGAATCTGACAGGAACAGAGACGGGGGGAAGTTAATTCTATTCTGTGAGACACAGGTAACAAAGAGGTGGTGAAGTTGAACAAATTAAAAAAGGAGGAAGATAAAAGCTGCAGAATTAAATATACGTTATTCACAGCTGTTTTAATTTGTTTCAAGAGGGAAGTGTGAAACAGCAAATCCAGGTTTAGATTTCAGTGTTCATTTAAAAAGTGACTGTGAATCATAACAATGCACCAGTGACTCATTAAAATACAGCAGGTCCAGTCAGAGAAAATTCACTGAAGGTCCAGACCGGATCATGATTCTGAAGTAGCCTGGTTACATCAACATTTCATGTCTTCAACTGAGCGTCAAATCAAATAAAGCCTCTCGTAGAGGAGCTTCACTGCTGCTTTAATAATCACCTCAGTCTCAGAACACGAGACATGTTTCTAACAGACCGTGAGAAAAAGAAACATAACAATTTTTTGGTTAACAGCTCTGTTTCAGCATTTCTCTTTTTAGAGCACTCCCTTTAAATTCTTCCTCTGACTTGCGTTCTTCTCAAACCACTGTTTCTCACCTCGTACCTCAGCTGTGGGTCGCTGAGTTCATTAAATGCACAGAAATGGAGGTCTGAGAGTGTCCTGAGTAAACTGCTACTGTAAAATGCTAGAAAAGATACTCTGGTTCAAAAAGAAACACTCAGAATTAAATCATGCTCAGTTTTTCATCAGATGCAGGCCCAGGTTCAGATAAGACAACAGTCTGGGTCTGGATAAAGCCTGAGAACATCACTGACACCATGAAAGGAAACTCTCAAACAGCCCACACTCTTTTTGAGCGAAACTCACCAAAATATTGAGGCAGGCAGCTTTCAACAGCGTGATCTGGTCAGCGATGGTGAGGGTGGTGAAGCCCGGGATCTGTTTCGCAAACTCCACCTGTGATGATGTACAGTACCTGTGACACATCACCAAGAGAAACCATTATGTATACTTACCTGTACTTACTCACCTGCATACGGGTCATGTGAGAGGGAAAAGAGTACTATCTCTTGATGCTGAGTTTTACTTACCTGGTTGAATCCATTCTCCACAGAGGGAAGGGGGAACTAGCATCTAGAAGAGGGAAAATATATTATCTAATAAATATTGATATTATGAATGAACGTTAAACATGCCATGGCTGTAACTGAATCTTGGTACAGTTGTTAGTTCATTGTTAATTTTTATTGTGTATGAAACTTGTGTCCAAGATACTTTAACTTATACCTCTTAAGGGAATGGTATATTCTAAGGGGCGGGGCTACCTATATATATACCACACAAGGGTAAAAGAGAGAGACTCTGCTAGACCGTAGCGAGAGGAGCATAACCTAAGGGCATAATAAGACTCAATTGATTTAGTTGTCTTTATCCTTTTTGTCTCTGCTTATAGAGAATTTTGTTTTGTTAATTTTTTTGTTCACAAGGAGCGCGCGTGTATATATATTGTAAATAGTAATTTAAAGTCTGGTGTGTAAATAAAGGTGGAAGGGAACCAAAAATCGAACCTCTCGGTGTCATTTCAAGTCGACCTTATAACATCTCAGGCCTCTCGCCCGACTCTACCCATAGAGAACACCTCCCACCATTTCACTTTGCGATGGTGTAGGGGTGAGCTTTATCACAAATGGTGGCAGTGACTACGAACCTGATGACAGCAACCACATATAGTCTACGACAAGAAACGAGAGAGAGGTACGACGCCGAAAAGCAGAGGAGCGTTGTGTAACTCCAACAATTACCACTAGGAGAAGATGGCTCCCAAGAAACCACCAGTCACCCAGACACGGAGCGAAGAAGAGGAATGCGAGTCAACCACCGTCAAAGGGAATACATCGGAGATCACTAACTTACAGCAGATGCTCGAAAGCTTTTTCAGCTCTCAACAGCAGAGAGATGAAGAACTGCGGAGAGAAGCGACGAAGCAAGAGCAGAGGTGGCGTTCCCTACAACACCAGTTCGGCCTTCTACAGGAAGAAGTACGGAGGGGCCAAAGTGGAGTACAACAACACAGGGAAACGGAGCATTCCACAACAGCATCGCACACAATATACAGACCCGCGACTCCGGCAGTAAGTGCATACGACGCGATGGGAGAACAATTAAGGACAACACAGGTAGCGTGGCCAAGACTCCCGCAACTTAAAGATGATGATGACATCGAACATTACTTCATAATGTTTGAGCGGTTAGCGCTAGCGGCTAGATGGCCGAAAACGGACTGGGCTTTTCATCTGGTCCCCTTGCTGGAAGGAAAGGCAAGAGCAGCCTACGTCGCCATGAGCGTTGAACAGATAAATGACTTTGAAGCAGTGAAAGAGGCTATTCTCAGAAAGTTTGAGATTAACCCTGAGACTTACAGACAGCGTTTCCGTAAAGGGCACGTATTAAACAACGAGACGCCGAGGGAACTATTCACGCGGCTCACGGGACTTTATGAGAGATGGATACGTCCAAAAGACAAGACAAAAGAGGACATTGGACAAACCATCGTTCTGGAACAGTTCCTGAGCGTAATCAATCCAGAATTGAAGAGCTGGATATTGGAACGCAGCCCGACTTCTGCGGAGCAAGCGGTTGAAATGGCAGAAGCTTTCATCGCGGCACGACAAGCCGAGGGAGAGTTCCAGCTCCGAAAGTCAACCTTCACCAAACAGACCAGTAAGTTTGGAGACGTGACTATGGTAGTGGTGTTGAACGTTCAAAGCCAGCCTTTAAAATGCAGTGGCATAAGTCCATTAAAAGCTCAGCTGAAAAACCAAAAATAAGATGTTTTAGCTGTAACCAAATAGGACACAAAAGCTCTGAATGTCAATATCCTCCCACTAGCTCTAACCAACTGTGCTACACCCCTAGAAAAGAAAATCCTTTTAGTACACAGGAATGTAATGATGAAACCACAGTAACAGTTAAATTGAATGGCAAACAGTTTAGGGCTTTATTAGATACTGGGGCAAGCCAAACTTTAGTCACACAAGCATGTCTTGAAAACTCTCAATATAGCCTTACAGGTACGTTAAAGGTCAAATGCATACATGGTGATGAGCAGATTTATCCTACAACTGAGATTAATATATCAATTAAAGGGCAATCCTACCTGGTACGCGTAGGAGTGGTACAAAACTCTCCATATCCCATCATACTAGGCAGAGACATCCCTATTTTGATTGATTAATTGAACTATAAAAATGTAAAAACGGCAGAGGCTATGGTAGTGACCAGGCAAAGCAAAAAAAATTTAGCCAAAGATACCACAGAACTTTTTAAGGAATTGCCATATGCTGCAGAAACTAAAAAAAAGACAAGGAGAGATGTAAGGAAAGCTAAAGTTATGGGAACCAAATGTCTGGAGAAAATAGAACTGCCAGATACAGATAACATTAGTTTACCCTTTAACTTTGAACAACTCCAAAATTTAGATGAAACTTTAAAACCACTATTTGAAAAAAGCAGACAATATAGTGACAACACTGATAAAGGTTGCCACTTAGCGATTAAAGATAACAAGCTATATAGAATCACTGATAAAGGTGAGCAACTAGTACTCCCGGTAAGCCTTAGGGAGAAAGTGCTTAAAATGGGACATTCAGATCCCTGGGCAGGCCACTTCGGGCAAGCTAAAACATTCAGCCGCATAGCATACAGATTTTACTGGCCAGGTCAGTATGCAGATGTGATTAAATACTGCAATAATTGCCCGGAATGTCAACTCACTGCAACTCTAAAAAAGTCAGACAAGGTGCCTATGGTGAGCATGCCTATAATAGACATACCATTCTCTCGCATAGCAATGGACGTAGTAGGGCCGTTACCTAGAACAAAAAACGGAAACCGTTACATTTTAGTAATATGTGACTATGCGACAAAATATCCAGAGGCTTTTGCCCTCAAAAACATTAAAACTCGTCAAATTGTCAATGCTCTGATACAACTTATTTCAAGAGTAGGGATCCCGAAAGAGATATTGACAGACAGGGGCACTAACTTCACTTCAAAACAGATAAAGCAAGTGTACGATCTATTAGGCATTAAAAGTATTCACACCACACCATATCACCCTCAGACTGATGGGCTAACAGAACGTTTCAATAAGACTCTGAAACAAGCTTTACAGAAGGTGACGAACAACAACGGTACAGACTGGGACATGTGGTTACCCTATGTGCTGTTCGCATATCGTGAAGTACCTCAAGCTTCCACCGGCTTTTCCCCGTTTGAACTCCTTTATGGAAGACAGGTGAGAGGTCCGATGGATGTCCTGAAAGAAGCTTGGGAAGGTGAGAAGAGTGAACAGAAACTGAACATTTTAACGTATGTCTTGAAGATCAGAGACAAGTTGAGTCAATTGACAAGTACTGTCCATGAAAACATGGAGAAAGCTCAAGTACAGCAAAAACACTGGTATGATAAAGTGGCAAGGAAGAGAGTTCTGCAAATCGGGCAGAAAGTACTTATTCTACTACCCACCAGTGACACTGGGCTTTTAGCCAAATGGCAGGGGCCATATAAAGTGCAAAGACAAGTCGGAGAAACTACATATGAACTCCACCTGCCTGACAGACGGAAGAAATTTCAGAGCTTCCACATTAACATGTTGAGACCCTGGAAGGAGCCTGAGAATAAGAGTTCGGAGCAGCTATGGATAAGGGCCGTTCATGATGAAGACGAGGTGGCCGAACAGTATTTCCCCACAAGAAACGAAGGTTTCGTTCTTCCAAAGGTGCCCCACTTAACATCACAGCAACAACAAGAACTACTGCACGTGGTCCCACCTAAGCTTTTCTCAGATGAACCAGGATTAACAGACGTGACCCAGCATAACGTCAGACTCATCAAAGATGAACCGATTAGGCAGTTCAACTGCAGAGTTCCAGCACGACTTGTCCCTGAGTTGAAAAAAGAAGTTGAGGCTATGATCAAAATGGGAGTAATAGAACCGTCAAAGAGCGAATGGTGTAGCCCTGTCGTCTTGGTTCCCAAGAAAGATGGAGGCTTACGGTTTTGCATTGACTTTTCAAAGCTAAACGCCGTGTCTGCTTTTGACCCATATCCCATGCCAAGAGCAGATGACCTAATAGAGAGGCTAGGGAAGGCTAAAGTTCTGTCCACGGTGGATTTATGCAAGGGATACTGGCAAGTTCCACTCAGCCAGTCCGCTAAAGAGCTGACTGCATTTAGAACACCATCAGGACTATACCATTTCCGTACAATGCCATTCGGATTACACGGTGCGGCTGCAACCTTCCAGAGGTTAATGGACGACGTTCTCAGAGGTACGGAGGACTTCGCGGCAGCTTATATAGATGATGTGGTGATCTACAGTTCATCATGGGAAGAACATCTACAACATCTAGGCATTGTCCTGAGGAAGATCGCAGATGCAGGTCTGACAGCAAACCCCAGCAAATGTCATCTCGCTCGCGAGGAGGTCTCATATCTAGGTTACATCCTGGGCGGGGGTCAAATAAGACCTCAAGTGGACAAAGTTGAGGCCGTGAGGGCAACACCCCAACCTAATACAAAGAGGAGGGTACGTTCATTTTTAGGTCTTGTGGGATGGTACCGCAGGTTCATCCCTAATTTTTCAACTAAAGCAGCAGCACTGACGGATTTAACCAAGAAGGACATGCCTCAAAGGGTTAAATGGACAGAGACCTGTGAGTATGCTTTTAAAGACCTCAAAAATGCATTATGCCAGGAACCAGTTTTAGCCAGCCCTGATTTTTCGAAACCTTTTATTGTGCAGACTGATGCATCAGGTACAGGGTTGGGTGCTGTCTTATTACAGGGGGAGGACGATGAGAGAAAACCTATCCTGTATATTAGCAGGAAACTGTTTCCACGTGAGTCTAACTACTCTACCATCGAGAAGGAGGCTCTCGCTATCAAATGGGCGCTTGACTCTTTAAAGTATTACTTGCTTGGACATGACTTTGTTCTAGAGACAGATCACAAAGCTTTGCAGTGGATCCAAAGAATGAAAGACTCTAATGCTAGAATCACACGATGGTACTTGTCATTACAGCCCTATCGTTTTACTATAAGGTATAGAAAAGGTACCCATAATGTAACAGCTGACTACCTGTCCCGCCGCTGGGAAGGCGTTGAGCTTAAGGAGGGGGGTGTGTGATGATGTACAGTACCTGTGACACATCACCAAGAGAAACCATTATGTATACTTACCTGTACTTACTCACCTGCATACGGGTCATGTGAGAGGGAAAAGAGTACTATCTCTTGATGCTGAGTTTTACTTACCTGGTTGAATCCATTCTCCACAGAGGGAAGGGGGAACTAGCATCTAGAAGAGGGAAAATATATTATCTAATAAATATTGATATTATGAATGAACGTTAAACATGCCATGGCTGTAACTGAATCTTGGTACAGTTGTTAGTTCATTGTTAATTTTTATTGTGTATGAAACTTGTGTCCAAGATACTTTAACTTATACCTCTTAAGGGAATGGTATATTCTAAGGGGCGGGGCTACCTATATATATACCACACAAGGGTAAAAGAGAGAGACTCTGCTAGACCGTAGCGAGAGGAGCATAACCTAAGGGCATAATAAGACTCAATTGATTTAGTTGTCTTTATCCTTTTTGTCTCTGCTTATAGAGAATTTTCTTTTGTTAATTTTTTTGTTCACAAGGAGCGCGCGTGTATATATATTGTAAATAGTAATTTAAAGTCTGGTGTGTAAATAAAGGTGGAAGGGAACCAAAAATCGAACCTCTCGGTGTCATTTCAAGTCGACCTTATAACATCTCAGGCCTCTCGCCCGACTCTACCCATAGAGAACACCTCCCACCATTTCACTTTGCGATGGTGTAGGGGTGAGCTTTATCACACCACCGTTTATATGATGCACTTTGTGGAGAGCTCACTGAACTTATCCCACAGGTCAACGTCCAGAGAGACCCTGTGGTCTGCGCTGTTGTTCTACAGAACAGAAAGACAGACTTAATGTTGCAGTGTACAGACAGGATTTAGGACACGTTCCACACCACCTCCACTTTTCTCTTGTGTAAACAGAAGCACAAACAATCCTGATCTGCACAAAGTCATGAGAGTTTATTCAAAGCTGAAACTCTGTGTGACACACACTCCATTCACTGATCAAGTGTTCAGGAGCCACAACAGAAAGTGATCTGAGATGTTTAATATAAAGGTGTGTAAGCCTGGCTTTAAGAATGTATGAATTTTCACATTTTTGGGTTTCATTAATGTGCATAAAGAGGTGTATTCTGTCTTGTACAGACATTAATCTTATTTCCTGGCTGCAGAAAGTCTTACTTTAATGCACTGGATCACCACTAGATGGTGTAGCATACTAGCATTTCAGTCATTTTCATGTTGTTTTACTCTGAATGTGATCTTTCTGTGACAGCTGAGAAATGTGGATATATCAGACAAAGACCACAACAAACCATCGACTCTGCGCTTCCTAAGAATCAGTCAGAACTCTAACATCAACAACAGGACGTTAATTATAAAAGTCCAGTTATAAATAAAGTCAGTGAATTAAATCAAATGCTTCTACACCGTGTCCCAAACCACTCCCTATTCACTATTCCCTACATTACTCACTATACAGTGCACTGTATATAGGGAACTGAATTCAGAAGAATAGTGAACAATTTCAGACATGACCTCCTGCAGGTTCTTCCCAAGAAATGCAGAGGATTATGGGTATCCCCTCTCCATCTAGGGATGGTTTGAGTGCACTGAATATTGTCCACTATGCTCCTGGACACTGCATAGTGAACAGGGCATAGTTTTGGACACAGCACTTATTAGTTCAAACATTCTGTGTCTTGCAAAGCCTTATCATTGCAGTCTGAACCACTTTGTTTCACCAAATCAGCTACTTTTAGAGGAATAAAAATAAACCTTAAAACTTAAATCTTTGAGTGGAATTCAACGTTTGGACGATTTCAGTTATAATTTCTGGTCCATTCAGAATCATTTACACACACTGGAAAAGAAAAGGAGAGGGGACTGCTGACTGCTGGCAGGGCTCCCTCACCGTGGTGTATTTGCCGAGCTGACACAGAGATGGAAAGGTTTCTTGATGGGCTTTCCTCACTCGTTCAATCATCTGCTCCGTGTCGGGACTCAGGACATAGCTCTCAGTGCACTCCACCTTCTTCTCCTCCTTCTTCTTCTTGTTCCGATCGTTCCTTACAGCTGCAAGAAGGTGAAAAAACAGTCAAACTCAGAGAAGCTTTGGTGGGTTTGAGTTTCTAAATCATCCACTCAGACCCCAAACCCACTTTGCTGCAGTAACTCCAAGGATGAGTCTCCAAGGATGAGGATTTTTTTGCATTAGGCCACAAAACATTAGTGAGGTGAAATACTCAGTTTCACTGCCCAGTGCTCTGTTAAAACCTTCAGCTCATTTATTCAGGAGCCACAACAGAAAGTGATCTGAGATGCTTTCAGTTTTTCACTGTGTAAAATTAAGTTGTGTTTTAAAAAATTTAATTTTCAAATTTTATCATTTCAAGATCTCAAGTCATTGTACAATATTCAGTTATATTTCCTGGCTGCAGAAAGTCTTACTTTAATGCACTGGATCACCACTAGATGGTGTAGCAGACCAGAAAGTTTCTTGTGGCTCTTATTTATAAGTTTAAGCAGCGTGTTTCTCAAAAAGCATAAACACTAACTTCCACTTAGAAAAGCTCGGTCAAACTAGTCCCCCTCTGTTTTGGAAGAGTATAATGGTAAAGACTTGGAGGTGAACTGATTTCAGAAGAAAAGCAACAAGTTGTTGACAGGAAGTGAATGTGATTTCCCATTCATAAAATACATTTTATAAAAATAAAAAACTATTTTAATTCAATACACAAATGTCTAAACAAATAAATAGGATTTTCTTTGAGAAATAAATAAACACCTTTGTGAAAACTTTATGTGGGAAAAATGAAAACAAAAAAAGGATTTGCTACTCTGTGGATGTGATGAAGATATCAGGGCATTCTGGTGTTTCATTTCAAAATAAAGGCCCTTTTAATGATCATATATCTATTGGTTTTATTCTAAATTGAGATTGTTATTAAAATTAAAATTGAATGCTTCAGTTTGTAAAGACCAATTTCACATGTGTCAAATGTTTAATATCAAGGCATTAATGTGTCAAGGCCCTGTGTTATCACATCTCTGAAGTTTTAATTACAAATTAGACAATTATTAAAAGGAATTTGCAAAGGCAGAATGAGAGTACACCACCTGAATATTTCACTCATTTAATATGAAGTCATTCTAGTTCGTCATTCTGAATAGTAACACTTCAAATGATAATATTTCAGTTATATTTGCTGTGTTTATATTGTTTTTGCACACTCCATTTTCACTGCAGAATTATAGTACATCGCCTGAATATGTCACTCATTTAATATCAAGACATTCTGGTGTGTCATTTCAGAATAGAAGCCCTTAATATGTTCACATTTGTAATATTTGCCCTAACTTTGTTATGAAAAGGTATTCTCCAGGTTGCATATACCAGTTTCACTTCATAATGATAGAACCCCACCTGGATATGTCTCTCCCTTAATATCAAGCCATTCTGGTGTGTACCTTCTTAATAGTAGCACTTTAAATGATCACATTTCAGTTATATTTGCTCTGTATTAAGACTATCATTTAAAAGATCCTTGATTTTGCACACACCAATTTTACTGCAGAATAATAGTACACCAACTAAATATGTCAGTCACGTGCTGTTCAGTCATTCTGGTGTGCAATTTCAGAATATTAGCATTTGAAATGATTCAATTTGGAAGGTATTTTTTGTTGTTGACTTTCAACAAATAATCAAATGAAATTACATAGATTTTTATTATATATAGTTATAGTGTATATAGGTAGTTTTTCTTGAGTTTTAGGAACAAAAATCCAGAAACAAGGGTTTTAATATAAGAACTGAATTTCTGCATTCATTCATTATCTGTAACCCGGAAAACACCCTGGAGGGGGTGCCAGTCCTTCACAGGGCAACACATACCCACACCCACCCACCTACAGACACTTTTGAGTCACCAATCCACTTACCAACATCTGTTTTTGGACTGTGAGGAAGAAACCCACACAGACACATGGAGAACACACCACACTCCTCACAGACAGTCACCCGGAGCAGGACTTGAACCCACAACCTCCAGGTGCCTGGAGCTGTGTGACTGTGACATTACCTGCTGCACCACTGTGCCGCCTAATTTCTGCATTTTTTAAAAAAAATGAATATACATGAATGAATATAATCAATATATTCTCAGCAGAATAGCATTGCTTTTGGGTAATATAATATAGTAAATTTGCTGAAAACATATTTGAACATATTACTTCTAAATGATAAAAATATTATTTCAGTCAGTTCTGTGTTTGCAGACTCTCTTTAGTTTAACCTCCATAGTCTCAGAAGACTTAGTTCTGTACTGAGGCATAGAGACTAACTAATGTAGTGTAACTAATGTAAATATAATGTGTTGTGTAAATAAGTCGGTTGATTGATGGATTGAATTGTGTTCTAGCCTACATACAGTGTCTGAGGACAGACACCCTCACCCCTTGTACTAAATGGTTTAGTCCGCCTTCACAGGGATTTTTATTAACTTAGTTCATTCTGCTGAAGCTGCAGTTCTCATTGTATCCGTGCTGTGGAAGACGATGCCCAAGAAAACTAAATCCGCATTTCAGAAAGGAAATGATGTTGGAAAAAGACCAAAAAAAGCAACTGTTACCAAACTTCTTTCCCAAGAAATGTGAGCCCAAATGTGAAAGCAAATAGCCTGCAATGTTAAAAGGAGTTCGTGTTTAATTAAATGACCTCCAGTTGTTATAAAACACTTTAATACCACCGCGACTGTTAGTGCTAAAAAACACCTAACACAAAATTAGAAATAGCATGACGCCTTACCTGTAATCCGAGGTAAACTCTAAATACAGTTTTGTTTACATAACCGCAAAAGTGCTCAACTTCCGTGCAGGCCTATGATGTTAGGAAACCTCATGGCATTCACTGTTACAGCTTTTAATCATTCTGTTTGAGGGGGACCCTGGGCACTGCTTGTGCATAGGGCCCAGAATTTGGTGCTACGCCCTTGTTCCTGGTCCATATGACACCCTCTGAGTGCAAAGCTCATACACATCCACTTTATGTTCTCGTTGTGTTTATAATAGATTCCAATAGATTTACTACAGAATCTCTGACAAATCCAGGCCACTAAGTGTCAGTATAATGACATTTTTATAACTCGATGAAGAATCATTAGACAGAATGACTGACTGCTTTTTTAAAAAACTTTATTATAATATCTCAGTGTAGTTTATGATTTTTTAATTAGAATCTCTTATTTTCCTCAGTAAAAGTTTCAGGGAGAGCTTCAGACACAGACACTTTAATAAAGAAAATTAAAACTACAGTGCAGCTATTGACTCAAACATGAAATCAGGTGTTCGAGGGAGAGAGAGACAGAGTTAGAGTTTGTTATGATATTTCATACATATTTCAGCATATATAAAATATAATAGACCTCCTGAACTCAACAGTAGCAGCGCTGCGTTTACATTAATATATTCATCCGCAAATGTCTCACTATAATCTGTAAAAAGTGTGAAATATGGGAGGAAGATGTGGCCAAATGGAGTAAAATAATGAATTAGCATTAAAAATATTAATATGTTACATTCCAGTGTGTGTTGAAGTGTGTTAACTTGAGTTAAAGCAACACTTTATTTCTCATGCTACGCATTTGCATACATTTGCTCATCCTCATAGTCACTGTCCACTGCAGTTTTCTCTGCCTCTGCGTCTATATCAACATAGTCCTCATTGAGTCCTCTTCCTGATGGACAATGGCTTCCTGATTTTCATAATCGTCTTCATCATCGTCTCATCCCCTGCCTCCTCAGTCCAATATCTGTCGCTGATACCTGGGGAATGATTTTCAAAATACAGTTATTTAAAGAAGAAATCAAAATGACCTGGTAAAGCACATGCTACGGAATAACAATTCATGTTTTGTTTTAATGTTTGTAACTGTTGTCGTTTCCACGACGTGTTAATCTTGTATCTAGTCTTAACTATAATACTTGAAAGAATAAGTTCAATTAAAAGTTTCTAAATCGTTTTTTAAAAAATACTTAAAATACGAAGACGACTTCTTGGAAGATCAGCAGGCTCTTTATTTTCTTAAAACATTGGGGAGCAGTCTCAGAAGCCTCCTGCAGACTCACTCACAAAGACACACGGAAAACCACAGTTTACATACACTTTTTTGGGGTGAATTCATCTCGCCCCTCCAATTAGGTTGCATTACATAGGACACAAAATGGTACCCTTATCTCCCCAAGGACTCAGTATATCATAGGAGCCCAATTAAAAACTATCCTTGTCTTCTAAGGAAGTCGTATTTCACACTGTACCAGACAATCTCATGCTACACCATTTTTTCTACAGAGTTCAGGCCTGAGTTCTAAACTCAAGTATCCCTTTGACCATTTTAATATTTTTTGCCATAAAATTCATTTGTTTAAAATAATTCTCATGTCTCTATATTATTACAGTTTATTACAGTCACGTGTTTCTATATTCTTACCTCTGGGGAAATGTCCCATACCTGATCTATGAATAAGTGGATTCATATATTTTTCATATGCTCACTTTTTTCCTAATTCTCCATCACTGTTTTCCCGCGAAATGTTTCAATAAAAGTGCCTGAATTTCTTCTTAATTCTAACTACAATACTGGATAGCTGAATTTTTCAGGATATTTACACAGCGTTTATTTGATTACCTGCAATGTTTTTGTCCACTGCTACATTTTCTTTGTCAATGTTTATGTAAAATCTACTTCATGAAAATGGTGTCTTCATTTTTGTAGTAACCTTCATCTTTCATTCTTTGGTCCATTTCTTCCAAACGTGTTTTTGGCACCTGCAGAAGAAGTGTGTGTGTCTGACATTGGGCGGGGGGTGTGAATAATTGTAAATTGCAAAATGTTTGGAAACTGAAAACATTAAACATATTATTCATTACGTCAGCAGTAAAGGGTAAAAATTAATTATGAATTCAGAAATGTCAATAATAACAATGTCTGGGATCCATCTTTACATCCGTCTGATGATATTTCTGTTTTTTATTTCTGTAGCAGGTTGCTCAGAGTCAAAATAAATACAACTAAGAACCACACAACACCATTAACATCAAGCATTAACATGGACGCAGTGAACGGAGTAAATGAAATACTTTTTTATTTATAATATTTCTTGAATAATTTATTACAAAGTGCACATTTTTATTTGGATTTTTTTTTTCAAATATTGGACATTTAAAAGAAAGGAAATAAAATATTTGTATTTAATGTTTAAAAGTTAAATAATAATAATAATATCAAGAGCTTTTGAGGAAAGTCATTTCTGAAAAAAGTAAGGGCCCATGACTCCCGGGGAAGAGAATGTATATTTGTGCTTATCTGTCTCCTGTTAAGACGAACAGTTCACAGTCTAAAGTTCCAAAGCTCTGGGTGCTCAGCTCCAATTCATTGTGTAGGTCGAAGACTGTTCCAGGATCCAATGGGACGTACTCGCCATCAAAGCTGACCCATGCAGTAAATCCAATCTGTAGTATATACAACAGTAGTACAGTGTAGAAGTACTGCTCGTCTACTATCAATACATTCTTCACGTTCAGAAATTATACTCCACATCTCAGAACAATAACATTTTCCCCTCAAAACACATGTTTATGAACACATCTGCAAATTGTTCAAAATGTTCAAATGAGCCCTATATGAAATTCACATAGACTTTTTCTTGGTTAAAATCGAAAAATATAAGTTCAACGTTAAACTGATTACTCTGTTTGTTAGTTAGTTAAACAAAACTGCTTCAGCCTATGGAACCCAGGGTGGGCGGAGGGTAAATATAATTTGAGTGAACGATTTACAGTTTGTTGGCACATTTAAATAAATTTGAGGGAACTATTTACAAATAAGTGCCCGTCTTTTAATTATTTCAATGGAACAATGTACAATTCGTGTTCATGTTTTATTTAATTTGAGCAAACACATTTGCTATTCTGTTAATCCATTCACTGGCCTTTTGTGCATGCCCTGGTACAAATGACTGCAGTCACTGCACATTAATTAAAATGACCTCTTATTGAATTTATCTGGTAGTAAATTACATCCATTATCATTGACCCATGTAGATATAAAAATCAATATATTTGGACTGGATTGAATTTCTGAGCCCTCCTTTCATCACATTTCCCATAATTTTCCTGATTATACTTTAGGGTCACGGTGGGTCCGGAGCCTACCTGGAATCACTGGGCGCAAGGCCACCCTGGAGGGGGAGCGAGTCCTTCACAGGGCAACATACACTCACACATTCACTCACACACACACACCTACAGTCACTTTTGAGTCACCAATCCACCTACCAACGTGTGTTTTTTAAACCGTGGGAGGAAACCGACACAGTGTGGACACAGGGAGAACACACAAACTCCTCACAGACAGTCACCCGGAGCGGGACTCAAACCCACAATCTCCAGGACCCTGGAGCTGTGACAGAGACACTACCTGCTACGTAAATGATGTAAATTAAGTAAATTATGATAATAATATTATATTGTATTATTATATATTATAGGATATATTATATATTATTATATTATAATTATTAAGTGATGATAGAAGAAGAATATATTATAAATTCAGAAAAGTCTGTACTTACGATGTCTGGGATCCATCTTTACATCCATCTGATGAACTTCTTGTTTTTTGCTTCTCTTTATGAAGTAAATGATGATTAGCACTAATATGAGGAACAGTCCTTCTGACACTCCTGAGGCGATGATGGGAACAGGGGATGCTGCAGGAGAAATCACCATCAAAACTTTCCCCACTTCAAATTTCTATCTTCACATTTAGGAGCATAACGAACAAATATTAGTACTTTATTAGACTTTACCTTTCACTGTGACGCTCAGTAATGGAGTGGAACTGGAGGTAAAGGTGCGTGTAGACACGGCTACTTCATAAACACAGCTGTAGTTTCTTTGGTGGGTGAAATCTGCCTCAGGAAAGAAGAAGGAGGCTGAGTGATTCACAGCTGACTGTGTTCTGGTGATGCTGGATCCACTGAACTCCAAGTGGAAGGATCCCCCTGGATACTGTGGCTCTGTGAAGCAGATGATGGAGAAGCTGTGTCCCCTGGTCACCTCTGAGCTTTGAAGCCACCAGTGGGAGTCTCCATCAGGAGAAGAACTGAAGGAGATGTTGGGCTGCAGCAGGTTCGCTGAAAAACAAGAGGGACTTGAATATGAAACAGCAAATGATGACTCAGATTTGACAGCAACTACAAACAAGACCCATCTTACCCACAACAGAGAAACGGACAGAGCTGCTCTGAGGAGAGCTGAAATCTTGACTGGAGACTCTGGTCTGGTACTGGCAGTAGTAAGACCCCTCATGAACAAAGTCCACTTTTGTTAAACTGAAGGTGACTGAGGTCCCACTCTTGGTTTCTCTAAACGACCCAGAGCTCTTTATCAGAGAGAAGGATCCACCTGTGAACTGGGTTTCTACAGAGCAGCTGATATCAACCTTCTCTCCCCATGTGACCTCTCTTGAGGAATGGAGAGAGATGTGTGGAGTGGGTAGAGTTACTGGAAAAGGAACAGGTTTCACCATGAGATTTAACAAAACACTTGTCAAAATGTGTCTAAATGTGACTGATTTAAATGAATAGAATTACATTTTAAAAGTGCACTCTGGTGTTCCTTTTGGAGTACGACTAGATCAAGTGTGGTACATTTCCTTTCATGCTGTAACTGCCTACCTGGACAGTTTATAATTTATTTTATTTTTTGGTTAATTCCCCTTAAAGACATTAAGAACTGAGGCGGAACTATATGTCGGCAAGGGTCTCCAGGGGGGACACATTATATGCACGGATAACACCAGTAGCAGAATGTTTGTCTTATTTTAACCTTGAAAATTACATAAGTGTTAAATAAGGTTAAAATAAGTGTTTTCACGTGTCAAGGAACATTCTAGATCAAGCCATATACTCCCTTTGTTATTTAATGCAGCCAATGACGTTTGTGTTGTGTTTAAATGTTATTTTGTGTTTAAGTGAAGTTGAAATTTTGCATTGCTGCTAATGTTGCTAGTATGCATTTAGCTATAAGTTTATGTGTAAGCTAAGGATTAAATTCATGTGGTTTTAATGAAGTTAAAAGTCAACATTGACACTAAGAACTAATTCATAATGAATAAATAGCAGTGATATTTTACAAGGCAAGAAACATTTCATTGTACAAGTTTAAACTTATGTCATATTCTAAAATTAAGGACTACTTTATATTGGAGTTACTTGTGTATAATTGTATATTTGTTTGTGCAATTTTATATTACAGTTCTTACGTTTAGGAATAAACCTAATCAGTACAATTGTCACGCCTTCGTCCTGTCATGTCTGTTGTCCCCGACCATGTGCTTTTTTTTTGTTTATGTCCTTGTCTCCGCCTCCTCGTCCGTGTCATCTGTTAACCAGTCCTCCTCGTTATCTGTCACAGGTGCGTCTCGTCAGTGTCTTGTATTTAAGTCCCCTTCCTGCACTTCCTGTTTGTTGGTCATTGTTCCCTGTATCATGTCAAGTCTGTCGTGTTCTCTCGTTCTTTGTCAAGTTTATCGAGTTATTTAGTCTCTCCGTTATTAGTCTCCACGTTGTCGCTGTATTTCCTCTGTCGTTTCGTTCTTTAGTCTGTCTGTCCCGTTAGTCCTGTTTAACTCCCCGTGTCCCGTTTATCCTGCCTGGATCCCCGTTTCTTGTCTTTTGTTAATAGTCTCTTTGTTTTGTTATTATTTGTTATTAAAGGTTATCTGTGTTTTAGCAAATGCGTCCGCTCCGTCAGTCCGCCCCGCGTTCCTGACAGAATGACCAACCGCCAGGACACAGCTAGCACAGACAGTTACCTTCGGAGGTTAGGAGAAGTCCAAGCGTCCATAATTCGTGCAATGGTAGCCTCTAGGACTTCAGAGGAGCCGAATTATGGACAGAAGGACTGCTACAGCGGGAGTTGCCGGCTCCAGCTCCTGCCTGGCGCTATTCCGATTCCTAAACCGGAGGAGTCGACTCGTGAATCGAGTAGTTGCGCCAGCGGGAGTCGAAAGAGCCGGTGGAAGAAGCGTGCTGGAGTTCCCCCCTCGACGGTAGATTACCCCCTCAGTTCCGGGGAAATTTTTGGGGGGGCGTTAAGGGTAGGGGCTGTTAGCCTCACCTCCGTAGCTCTGAGGTCTGAGGCTAACAGGGGCGCACCTCGAGGGGATCTAATGGGTGCGCCTGTGAAACCCCCTAAACCCTTTACAGCTCCAGCGCGAGCCCGGCGAGCAGCACGAACTCCTGTCCTCGAGAGCGCGGCGCCTCCAGCTGCGCCTATCTTCGTGAGCGCGGCGCGCGCCCCTCCTGTCTTTGTGAGCGCGACGCGTGCCTCTCCAGTCTCCGTGGACGACGTCGCAGATTCCTCTGCCTCCGTGGACGTCGTCGCACTGTCTCCAGTCCCCGTGGACGACGTCGCAGATTCCTCTGCCTCCGTGGACGTCGTCGCACTGTCTCCTGTCTCCGTGGACGACGTCGCAGATTCCTCTGCCTCCGTAGACGTCGTCACAGTATCTCCAGTCCCCGTGGACGACGTCACAGATTCCTCTGCCTCCGTGGACGTCGTCGCACGTTCTTCAGTCTCCTTGGACGTCGTCGCAGGGTCCCCTGCCTCCGTGGACGACGTCGCAGGGTCCCCTGCCTCCGTGGACGACGTCGCAGGTTCCCCTGCCTCCGTGGACGTCGCTGCAGGGCTTCCTGTCTCGGTAATGGCGGCACCCGCCGCTCCTGTCTCGGTAATGGCGACACCTGCCGCTCCTGTCTCGGTATTGGCGGCACCCGCCGCTCCAGTCTCCGTGATGGCGGCACCCGCCGCTCCTGTCCCCGTGACTACGGCGGCACCCGCCGTTCCTGTCCCCGTGACTACGGCGGCACCCGCCGCTCCTGTCCCCGTGACTGTGGCTACGGCCGCTCCTGTCCCCGTGACTGTGGCTACGGCCGCTCCTGTCCCCGTGACTGTGGCTACGGCCGCTCCTGTCCATGTCCGTAGGTCGGCTCGAAGGACTTCAGGGCCGATCCCCAGAACTGTGCCCAGGCTGGTTCCTCAGACTGCCCCACAGACATTAGCCAGTCCTGGGCACCCCCCTGTTATATTGGTTCCCTTGTCTGTCCCTGTCTTGGTTCCTGTCTCTGTCCTTGTCCCAGTACCCGTGTCAGCCTTTGTCTCTGTCCCTGTACCTGTTACTGTATTCATGTCTGTCCCCGTAAACGTCTTGGTCCCTGTTCCCCTGTCAAGTCCAGTCCAGTCCACTGTCAGTCCTGTCCAGTCCCCGTTTCAACCCTCTGTCTTGTCTCATGTCCAGTCCCCTGTTAGTCCTGTCCAGTCCCCGTTTCAACCCTCTGTCTTGTCTCATGTCCAGTCCCCTGTCAGCCCTGTCCAGTCTCTGTTTCAACCCCCTGTCTTGTCTCATGTTCAGTCCCCTGTTAGTCAGGTCCAGTCTCCGTATCTGTCCAACGTCCAGTCACCCGTCTTGTCTCCAGTCCAGTCTCTGTCTCAAACCCCTGTCCCGTCTCCTGTCCAGTCCCCGTTCCAACCCTCTGTCCTGTCTCATGTCCAGTCCCCTGTTAGTCATGTCCAGTCTCCGTATCCGTCTAGTGTCATGTCACCTGTCCTGTCTTCTGTCCAGTCACATACCCCTGTCCAGTCTAATGTTCCTATCCTGTCCAGTGTCTTGTCCCCTGTCTCGTCACCAGTCTCTGCTCCCGTCTATTCCCAGCACCCAGTCCTGTCATCAGTCCCGTCTCCATTCCAGTCCCCTGTTCTGTCACCTGTCCATGTCCAGTCTTCTGTCCCCAAACGTGTCCAGTCTCCGTATCCGTCCCACGTTCAGTCCCCTGTCTTGTCTCCAGTCCAGTCTCCCGTCAATTCCCATGTGTCCACTCCTGTCCTGTCCAGTCCGTTCTCGTCTCTTGTGGCCCCCCTTTGTCAGTCTCCTGTCATGTCCCATGTCCAGTCTCGTATATTCGGTCCTGTCGTGTCCCCAGCTCCTGTGTCTGTTCCCGTCCTCTCCTGAGTCCTGTCTCCCTTGGTTCCTTGTCTTGTCTTAGTCTGTCTTGTTTTCCGTGCCCTCTCCTGTGCCAGCTCCTGGGGGGTTTAGGAGTACGCGCCCGGGAGTTGCGCGTTCTTGGGGGGGGCATCTGTCACGCCTTCGTCCTGTCATGTCTGTTGTCCCCGGCCATGTGCTTTTAGCACATGGCTATGTTTTGTTTATGTCCTTGTCTCCGCCTCCTCGTCCGTGTCATCTGTTAACCAGTCCTCCTCGTTATCTGTCACAGGTGCGTCTCGTCAGTGTCTTGTATTTAAGTCCCCTTCCTGCACTTCCTGTTTGTTGGTCATTGTTCCCTGTATCATGTCAAGTCTGTCGTGTTCTCTCGTTCTTTGTCAAGTTTATCGAGTTATTTAGTCTCTCCGTTATTAGTCTCCACGTTGTCGCTGTATTTCCTCTGTCGTTTCGTTCTTTAGTCTGTCTGTCCCGTTAGTCCTGTTTAACTCCCCGTGTCCCGTTTATCCTGCCTGGATCCCCGTTTCTTGTCTTTTGTTAATAGTCTCTTTGTTTTGTTATTATTTGTTATTAAAGGTTATCTGTGTTTTAGCAAATGCGTCCGCTCCGTCAGTCCGCCCCGCGTTCCTGACAGAATGACCAACCGCCAGGACACAGCTAGCACAGACAGTTACCTTCGGAGGTTAGGAGAAGTCCAAGCGTCCATAATTCGTGCAATGGTAGCCTCTAGGACTTCAGAGGAGCCGAATTATGGACAGAAGGACTGCTACAGCGGGAGTTGCCGGCTCCAGCTCCTGCCTGGCGCTATTCCGATTCCTAAACCGGAGGAGTCGACTCGTGAATCGAGTAGTTGCGCCAGCGGGAGTCGAAAGAGCCGGTGGAAGAAGCGTGCTGGAGTTCCCCCCTCGACGGTAGATTACCCCCTCAGTTCCGGGGAAATTTTTGGGGGGGCGTTAAGGGTAGGGGCTGTTAGCCTCACCTCCGTAGCTCTGAGGTCTGAGGCTAACAGGGGCGCACCTCGAGGGGATCTAATGGGTGCGCCTGTGAAACCCCCTAAACCCTTTACAGCTCCAGCGCGAGCCCGGCGAGCAGCACGAACTCCTGTCCTCGAGAGCGCGGCGCCTCCAGCTGCGCCTATCTTCGTGAGCGCGGCGCGCGCCCCTCCTGTCTTTGTGAGCGCGACGCGTGCCTCTCCAGTCTCCGTGGACGACGTCGCAGATTCCTCTGCCTCCGTGGACGTCGTCGCACTGTCTCCAGTCCCCGTGGACGACGTCGCAGATTCCTCTGCCTCCGTGGACGTCGTCGCACTGTCTCCTGTCTCCGTGGACGACGTCGCAGATTCCTCTGCCTCCGTAGACGTCGTCACAGTATCTCCAGTCCCCGTGGACGACGTCACAGATTCCTCTGCCTCCGTGGACGTCGTCGCACGTTCTTCAGTCTCCTTGGACATCGTCGCAGGGTCCCCTGCCTCCGTGGACGACGTCGCAGGGTCCCCTGCCTCCGTGGACGACGTTGCAGGTTCCCCTGCCTCCGTGGACGTCGCTGCAGGGCTTCCTGTCTCGGTAATGGCGGCACCCGCCGCTCCTGTCTCGGTAATGGCGACACCTGCCGCTCCTGTCTCGGTATTGGCGGCACCCGCCGCTCCAGTCTCCGTGATGGCGGCACCCGCCGCTCCTGTCCCCGTGACTACGGCGGCACCCGCCGTTCCTGTCCCCGTGACTACGGCGGCACCCGCCGCTCCTGTCCCCGTGACTGTGGCTACGGCCGCTCCTGTCCCCGTGACTGTGGCTACGGCCGCTCCTGTCCCCGTGACTGTGGCTACGGCCGCTCCTGTCCATGTCCGTAGGTCGGCTCGAAGGACTTCAGGGCCGATCCCCAGAACTGTGCCCAGGCTGGTTCCTCAGACTGCCCCACAGACATTAGCCAGTCCTGGGCACCCCCCTGTTATATTGGTTCCCTTGTCTGTCCCTGTCTTGGTTCCTGTCTCTGTCCTTGTCCCAGTACCCGTGTCAGCCTTTGTCTCTGTCCCTGTACCTGTTACTGTATTCATGTCTGTCCCCGTAAACGTCTTGGTCCCTGTTCCCCTGTCAAGTCCAGTCCAGTCCACTGTCAGTCCTGTCCAGTCCCCGTTTCAACCCTCTGTCTTGTCTCATGTCCAGTCCCCTGTTAGTCCTGTCCAGTCCCCGTTTCAACCCTCTGTCTTGTCTCATGTCCAGTCCCCTGTCAGCCCTGTCCAGTCTCTGTTTCAACCCCCTGTCTTGTCTCATGTTCAGTCCCCTGTTAGTCAGGTCCAGTCTCCGTATCTGTCCAACGTCCAGTCACCCGTCTTGTCTCCAGTCCAGTCTCTGTCTCAAACCCCTGTCCCGTCTCCTGTCCAGTCCCCGTTCCAACCCTCTGTCCTGTCTCATGTCCAGTCCCCTGTTAGTCATGTCCAGTCTCCGTATCCGTCTAGTGTCATGTCACCTGTCCTGTCTTCTGTCCAGTCACATACCCCTGTCCAGTCTAATGTTCCTATCCTGTCCAGTGTCTTGTCCCCTGTCTCGTCACCAGTCTCTGCTCCCGTCTATTCCCAGCACCCAGTCCTGTCATCAGTCCCGTCTCCATTCCAGTCCCCTGTTCTGTCACCTGTCCATGTCCAGTCTTCTGTCCCCAAACGTGTCCAGTCTCCGTATCCGTCCCACGTTCAGTCCCCTGTCTTGTCTCCAGTCCAGTCTCCCGTCAATTCCCATGTGTCCACTCCTGTCCTGTCCAGTCCGTTCTCGTCTCTTGTGGCCCCCCTTTGTCAGTCTCCTGTCATGTCCCATGTCCAGTCTCGTATATTCGGTCCTGTCGTGTCCCCAGCTCCTGTGTCTGTTCCCGTCCTCTCCTGAGTCCTGTCTCCCTTGGTTCCTTGTCTTGTCTTAGTCTGTCTTGTTTTCCGTGCCCTCTCCTGTGCCAGCTCCTGGGGGGTTTAGGAGTACGCGCCCGGGAGTTGCGCGTTCTTGGGGGGGGCATCTGTCACGCCTTCGTCCTGTCATGTCTGTTGTCCCCGGCCATGTGCTTTTAGCACATGGCTATGTTTTGTTTATGTCCTTGTCTCCGCCTCCTCGTCCGTGTCATCTGTTAACCAGTCCTCCTCGTTATCTGTCACAGGTGCGTCTCGTCAGTGTCTTGTATTTAAGTCCCCTTCCTGCACTTCCTGTTTGTTGGTCATTGTTCCCTGTATCATGTCAAGTCTGTCGTGTTCTCTCGTTCTTTGTCAAGTTTATCGAGTTATTTAGTCTCTCCGTTATTAGTCTCCACGTTGTCACTGTATTTCCTCTGTCATTTCGTTCTTTAGTCTGTCTGTCCCGTTAGTCCTGTTTAACTCCCCGTGTCCCGTTTATCCTGCCTGGATCCCCGTTTCTTGTCTTTTGTTAATAGTCTCTTTGTTTTGTTATTATTTGTTATTAAAGGTTATCTGTGTTTTAGCAAATGCGTCCGCTCCGTCAGTCCGCCCCGCGTTCCTGACAACAATAAGGAAATCTGTGCTGTCATCATTATATCAGAGGGAGTAACAGTAAGAACTCAGTGCTACAGAAAACAGCACCAAAGAGCAGTGATTTACAGTATCCAAAGGAGATGTCTGAGAGGGATAGAGAATGTGCAGATGTGAATACGCAGGCGAGCTGCATGGTCAAAAAGCCACAACCAAGCGAACCAGATGAGTCACAGCCTTACGCAAACATGCATTCACTAGTGACTGAGAGTACAAGAGGTTATGACTTCATTCCTCTACAAGAGCCACAAAGAGATCAAAGAGTCCGCAAGATGACAGAGAAAGGTCAAGAACTGCACGACGCGCGAGTAAGAAGTATTGAACGTCGTTTCAGTGTGTGCTATAAGAAGTGGAAGTCACAAAGAAAGCCAACCAAACGCTAAGTGGACAGTGCTCAGTCGACTTGTTAAATGAACATGTCACTAAAGTGAACGATGCTTTAAGAAGCTTGAATGCTGTTTATGAAGAGTTAAACGCATTAGTGTTCCTGACCATGACACACGTCGTAGAGCTGACACCTGTGAAACAGTGACAAAGCAGGTCGTTCATCAAGCAATGAATATTCTAGACACAATAAATGCTCAAAGTCGAGGTCATGAAGAGACGAGGTCAGCCAAAATGAGTGACAGCTCTCACAGCACTAAGACCTCTACCTATTCTCGTTTAACTTCTGCTAGCAGAATGAGTGTAGCTGCAGAAGTTGCTGCCAATGAAGCCACCTTGCAAGTACTGCTAGAGCAAGAACATCATATTGAAGAACTGCAAAGGCTGGAGGCTGAAGCTGCTCAGTTAAAGGCTAAACAGGAGGCTGAAAATGCAGAGAGACAAAGAGTGCTAGAAGCCAAGCGCAGAGAATTAGAACGTCTGGAGATGATTAAAAAACTGAAGGCTGCCAAGGCACGGCAGCAAGTATATGAACAAAGCAAATGCTCATGTCAAACATCTAAACAGAGTCAATGTTCAGATGATGAAATAAATGAGCTGCTCCATCAACCTGTTCCTGTGAAGGTTAAAAGGGCAATCAAGCAGGAAGGAAGCCCACCACAGTATTACTCACCACCACAAGCTGTAACAAATCCAGCTGAAGACAACACAGTAGCTCTTGGTCACAAGTTGTGTCTTCTGTGAGAAGGTAGGCCACAGTCTACCAGAGTGTCGTAAGTTCATAAGGAAGACAGTCACAGAACGAGTCAAGTTTGTTCAAGAGAAAAGGTTGTGTTTCGGCTATTTGAAATGGGGCCATCGTTCCAAGAATGGCAGAGACAGGAATATCTGCAAGACATGTGGAAAAAGACATCCAACTTGCCTCCATGATGATTGCACCAAGGAAGAAAGGATGCAAGCAAAGACTGATGGAGGTAGATACCATGACAAGTCAAATGATGGGAAGCTAGATCAGCCAAAAGATCAAGCAACAAGCACATCACGTGATGCAACATCTCATAGAGTCACCCAGAATAGCAGACACCCATACATCCACAATAATTCCAGTGTGGGTCTCTGCCACAGCTGAACCAAATCGTGAAGTTCTTGTGTATGCACTCTGTTACGCTGTGCTGTATATGTGTGTGTTCTCTCTCTCTCACACACACACTATCTATGTAAATGTATAAGTTCTGCAATCTGTTCCAGTCCATGTTTGTTCACCCATCTAGAGTTCATTCCATATTCCAGTTCGTGTATTTGTTCGTCGTCCTGAGTCCGGTCCACCATCCAGTCCATGTGTTGTGTCTGTCACCATTTCCGTCTACGTCATCCCGGCGGGAATCATAAATACGTCTCTGTGTACACTGTTAGGAAGCTTTGTTTTCTGCTGTGATTTGTATTGTGTATATTGAATTCTGTTTGCCTGGTTTTGACTTTGATCCATTCCTATTTCGACTACTGGGTCATAACAACTCCTTGATACACAGAGTGACACAACCTTTATACTTGAAGAGACTGCAAGGGTGCTCAATACAAGGAGTGAACCAGTTCAGCTAAGACTCTCCACAGTGGCTTCAAGAAACACAGTCGTGTCCTGCCAGAAACTGACTGGTTTACAGGTAAGAGGGTTCTACTCAGACAAGATAATCCCTCTTCCAGTGACCTACTCCAGAGAGTTTATACCTGCAAACAGGAACCATATTCCCACACCAGAGACGGCGAAGGTATGGTCTCATCTTGAACACATTGCAGATGAGATCGCTCCTCAGCAAAGCTGTGATGTTGGCCTGCTAATCGGCTACAATTGTCCTCAAGCCCTTGTACCAAGACAAGTGGTGCCTGGTGAAGAAAGTCAACCCTTTGCTCAGAGAACAGACTTGGGGTGGAGTGTGGTCGGCTATGATAATCCATGCCTTGATTATGGAGATGCAATTGGAGTAAGCCACCAAGTCATAGTGAAGAAAGTGATGCCAGGTCTTCAGTCCTCTTCAGATCTCACAAGTGAAGTGTATTATGTCTGTAGAACACAGATCAAGGAAGTAATTTTACCTGCAGATGTCATCAAGGTGCTGGAATCTGACTTTGCTGAAAGAGCTTCTGAAACTAGCCACATCTCTCAAGAAGATCTCAGATTTTTATCAAAATTGAAAGAGGGCATCATACGTAAGAGTGATGGACATTATGAAATGCCACTGCCATTCAAGAAAGACAGACCCAACTTACCTGATAACAAGATGTGCGCCATCCACCGTCTCAAGTGTCTAGAAAAAAGGCTGAGAAGAGATGAGCAGTATAATAAAGACTACAAGACTTTCATGAATGAGATCATAACTCGTGGAGATGCAGAAAAGGTCCCAGAAGAAGACATCCACAAAACTCCAGTGTGGTACATCCCACATCATGGGGTGTATCATCCACAAAAGCCGGGGAAAATACGCGTTGTCTTTGATTGCTCTGCCAAGTTCCAAGGGACGTCCTTGAACGACCATCTCCTGACTGGTCCAGAGCTGACAAACACCATGGTGGGAGTTCTGTTTCGCTTCAGAAGAGGCCAGATTGCAATCATGTGTGACATAGAGCGCATGTTTCACCAGTTCCACATGAAGGCAGAAGATCAAGATTACCTTCGATTCCTTTGGTGGGAGAACGGAAATCTTGAAGTCCAACCTTCCACCTATCGAATGAGGGTCCATCTCTTCGGTGCAGCTTCATCACCTGGCTGTGCCAACTATGGACTCAAACACATTGCAGCTGAAGGACAGGGACGCTTCAGTAATGACACCATCAAGTTCATACAGCGGAACTTTTATGTTGACGATGGCTTGTTAAGTGTAACATCTACAAGTCAAGCAATTCAGTTGGTGAAAGAAGCAAGAGAGCTTTGCAGCACAGGCAGACTATGACTGCACAAGTTTGTCTCTAATAGCAAGGAAGTCCTCGCAACCATTCCCAAGGAAGAATGTGCTGAAGCTGCTATGGACAAAGACATGGCATCTGATGAGTTCCAGTTCAGAGTTGTTATCAAAGAGAAACCACTTACCCGTAGAGGTGTGTTGGCAACAGTTGCTTCAGTCTATGATCCTCTTGGATTCGTAGCGCCTTTCATTTTACATGGAAAGTTGATTCTACAGCAAATGTGTTGGGGCAAGCTCAGTTGGGATGAAACTTTACCTGATGATCTGCGACCTCAGTGGGAGCATTGGCTCCAAGATCTACCAAACTTGGCTAATGTTAAGATTCCAAGATGCTATGTTCCATCAAGCTTCAAGGCACAGCACTATGAGCTTCATCATTTCTCTGATGCCAGTGTGTCAGGCTATGGTGTATGTTCATACCTCAGAGCAGTCAGTGAATCAGGTGAAGTTCACTGTTCCTTAGTGATGGGAAAGGCAAGAGTCGCCCCTACCAAAGTCACCACCATACCTAGGCTTGAGCTGTCAGCAGCCATGGTAGCCGTCTGTACCAGTGATATGCTCAAGAAAGAACTGGAAGTAAAGTGTTTACAAGAATTCTTCTGGACTGATTCCATGGTTGTCCTGGGGTACATCAATAATGAAGCCAGAAGATTTCATGTGTTTGAGTTGACTATTATCAAGATGGTTCAAGAAGCAACATTTTCAAAGGAGATAGAGTGCCTTCGGCACCACAGGGAGACACAAGTCAAGAGCAAGGCCAACAAGCTATACAAATTAAGTCCATTTCTTGATGACAAAGGCGTTCTGAGAATAGGAGGCCGCTTAACTCATGCTGCCCTACATCTGCACGTTAAACATCCAGCAGTCCTTCCAAAGGACAGTCATGTGTCAGCATTACTCGTCAAGCACTTTCATGAAAGAGTGCACCATCAGGGATGTGGAATGACCATGAATGCGCTCCGATCCAATGGCATATGGATGTTAGGCTGCAGCAAAGCAGTATCGTCTCAAATCTACAAGTGCACCACATGCAGGAAGTTCCGAAGAAGCCTAGAACAGCAAAGGATGGCAGATCTCTCAGAGGACAGGATGGAAACCACCCCTCCATTCACCTACTGCGGGATGGATTGTTTTGGACCATTTTATATTAAAGAAAGAAGAATGGAGCTAAAACGCTATGGGCTGTTACTTACCTGTATGTGTTCCAGAGCAGTGCACATTGAGATGCTTGACGACTTGACCACGGATGCCTTTATCAATGCTCTGCGTTCATTCATCGCCATACGTGGAATGGTACGCCAGATAAGATGTGATCAAGGGACAAACTTTGTTGGAGCTAGACGTGAGTTTGCTGAAGCACTGAAAGAGATGGATCAGAAGGAGCTCAAGGACCTTGGATGCGAGTTCATCATGAACACCCCAGCCTCAAGTCATATGGGTGGAGTCTGGGAAAGACAAATTCGCACCATCAGAAGTGTTTTGACATCCATCCTGGAACAGTCAACCAGAAAACTTGACTGCTCATCCCTGCGAACATTCTTGTATGAAGTCATGGCAATTGTCAACAGCAGACCTCTGACCACTGATTGTCTTAATGACTCATCCAGCCCAGAGCCCCTTACCCCAAATCATATTTTAACAATGAAATCAACAATCCTCGCTCCACCTCCTGGAAGGTTTGTCAAGGAAGATCTCTACCTTCGCAAGAGATGGCGTCGTGTCCAACTCTTGGCCTACCTCTTTTGGAGTCGATGGAAGAAGGAGTATCTCCTGAATCTCCAACAAAGACAGAAGTGGATCAAAGAGCGCAGAGACGCAAGGGTCAATGATGTTGTTCTCCTGAAAGACGATACTATACCACGTAATCAGTGGAAGTTGGCAAGGGTGATCGAAGCATATGCAGGAAGGGATGGAAGAGTGAGAAGACTGAAGTTGCACATCAGTGATTCCAACCTTGATGAGAAGGGAAAGCGCGTATCCAAACCTGTCTATCTTGAGAGGCCCATCCATAAAACAGTGACGATACTGGAAGCTGATTGAAGACTGTTTCTTCTTCTGTCTTTATCTTCTTTAAGGTGCAGTCTGGTGATTATCTATGGGGAGTTCAAGACCTGAAGCAAGCGTTTGTTCAGTTTCTGCTTAGTATATTTTCATTTGCATGATTTCAAATCATAGATTTGGTGGGAGTGTAACTGCCTACCTGGACAGTTTATAATTTATTTTATTTTTTGGTTAATTCCCCTTAAAGACATTAAGAACTGAGGCGGAACTATATATCGGCAAGGGTCTCCGGGGGGACACATTATATGCACGGATAACACCAGTAGCAGAATGTTTGTCTTATATAATTTTCAAGGTTAAAATAAGTGTTAAATAAGGTTAAAATAAGTGTTTTCACGTGTCAAGGAACATTCTAGATCAAGCCATATACTCCCTTTGTTATTTAATGCAGCCAATGAGGTTTGTGTTGTGTTTGAATGTTATTTTGTGTTTAAGTGAAGTTGAAATATTGCATTGCTGCTAATGTTGCTAGTATGCATTTAGCTATAAGTTTATGTGTAAGCTAAGGATTAAATTCATGTGGTTTTAATGAAGTTAAAAGTCAACATTGACACTAAGAACTAATTCATAATGAATAAATAGCAGTGATATTTTACAAGGCAAGAAACATTTCATTGTACAAGTTTAAAATTATGTCATATTCTAAAATTAAGGACTACTTTATATTGGAGTTACTTGTGTATAATTGTATATTTGTTTGTGCAATTTTATATTACAGATCTTACGTTTAGGAATAAACCTAATCAGTACAATAAGGAAATCTGTGCTGTCATCATTATATCAGAGGGAGTAACACATGCTGTCCATTCATATAAAATTCAGCACTCATATCAGAACAACCCAAGAACAGCAGTTTAATCCACTCAGATTTCTTTTGGGGGGGACACTCCCACGCAGAATACAGGCCCAAATACTGTTATTTATTCTTCCCTCCATCTACAACCTAATGCACCTAGTGCAGGGCGTCCCAAAAGTAAGAGACAGGAGACACCCATATAAAAGATGGTGATCCAACTTTAGAAACAAGTGGGGAACCGTGGCCAAACAGGATTTGCTCTTGTCTTAAATCTTGTGTCTAAAACTGGATCAGTATTTTTCAGATGGGTGTTTTTTTCTGTGTCCTTAGGGGCACCCTGTAAATGTCTTTGGGAAGATGATCATTCTTAAAGCCCCTCCTTACGTTGTTATTTAATATAAATTTCCAACTCCATGTTCCTTTCTCCCTGACGGGGCACCTCAGCATTTCCCCGTCTCCCCCCTGTTCCTCATTGCTCTCTCTTAGTTTAATCTCCTCATAAAAAGATCTGCACTTCTGATTGTAAGAAGTAACTAGAAATACATTCTCTCCTCAAAGTCAAATAGGTTCTTCTCATACCACGAGTGTATGTTGAAGGCCTATTTAAACATAAAGGAATGCTAGTTCATGCCAAGTACAGTTTTCTTTATACAACTAGACACAACCCACACTCAAGGTCTCTGCAGAACCCGCCTCCATCTCTCAGACCTTTCTGTTCATTAAATGGAGCAGTTTGTTTGTAGTGGAGCTGTCAGGAACCTAGTGAACTGTGCTATTGTTTATCATTTCTTTTCACCGTTAAGTTCAGAAGTGTTAACAGTCGTGTTGTGTTCTGCTCTTTGGTGCACTAACACACGCTCTGTACCCTGCATGTTAGCTTCAGTTAACTTCTTATTAGAACTCTCCTTTCCATGTTAAAGGAACTCTAGGTAAGATATGGGCTTTTGCTCCTGGGGCTCCACCTAGTGTAATTAATTATTACTTCACTGTAGTGAAATCATTAGGGAAGGGGAGGGAGTGGGTGGTTTTCTACTCTCTCCATAAGTTACTCCGTAGTGCACTGTTTACCCAAATGACATGCCAGACAATGTGTTTACTTGTGGTAAAGGAGTATAATATTGTAAAGTAAATTTGGCTGAAGTCGTTACGATATCGAACTGTGTTAAAATGTACTGAGTCATTGTGTGTGCCCTTACCCACAGTAATGCTGATAGAGTTGCTCCTGGATGATCTGATAGAAGGACGTCTCCAGTAGGAATAGTCACAGCTGTACTGGCCTTGACTTGAGGAATCCACTGTGAAACTAAATGTTGTTGAAGATACAGCTGTTTGGGTTTGTATAGTTCTCCCATCTCTGTATAAACGGTATTCTGCAGAAGTGTACTCTGAGATGGGTGAAGTACATTTGATCTGAACAGTTTCTCCTGGAGAGACGGCAGAGTGTGAGGACAGTACAGGGCTCTGTAAGGTGTCTGTTAAAGAATAGAATCAATGGATTAATGAACATTCATTCATTTATTCATTATCTGAAACCGCTTATCCAGTTCAGGGTCACTGTGGGTCCAGAGCCTACCTGGAATCATTATGTAAATAGACATATCTCACGTGTGGCTTTGTTTTATCACTTATTATTTTTCTTAGTGCAGTACCCACTGAGGCTGCTACTTGCGTATGTCATTCACATAATTCATTTATGTATATAGAACACTCTCACTTTATTTCTTAGTCAATAGTACTTCTCCACTTCTGTACTCTCTGTAACCCCTCTCTATATCCCTGCCCTATTTATTGTGATTACTGTACTCGTTTTCTTGTGCACTATTTGAAGCCTACCTGGAATCACTGGGTGCAGGAACAAACCCTGGAGGGGGCACCAGCCCGTCACAGAGCAACACACACTCACACATTCACTCAGACACCTATGGACACTTCTGAGTCACCAATCATGATTAAATAGTGCTTTTAATGTAAAGGGTCACTGAAATGTCATTTTATGCAAAACAGGAACAATATGATGAAAGTGGTCATTTTAAATTGTTGAACAGAATAAAGTGAAATGTTTAGAGAATCGAAACAACTACAACATTACAGTTTTTTAAAGTGAAAATGAATTTCTTTACCTGAGCACACAACACTAGCGTCTTCACCGTGACCACAGTTGTGAATGTTAAATCCTCTGTGACTGCATGATGTAATGGAGCTTTCACTTCCAGAACAACCAACATCATCCAGAAGAATTGGACCACTTCCCCGACCAAAGCTGGCACTCTGAGGGGCTCTGCCACATCCCATCTGTCTGCACACCACCGCCGCATCATTCATGTCCCAGCCGTTATCACACACTGTTCCCCACACGTCGTTATGATACACCTCCACTCTTCCAGAGCAGACACCAATGCCATTGACAAGTCGTATGTTTGAGGCATCTGTCACAAATGGAGAATGTGAGCTTTAAGGCAATTGCTTTGTTTCTATAAACTGGTACAAAGTTTTAAAATCCCAGTTTCACAGGCATTACAGCTGAAATTATTTTGGTACTTTCAGAAAACAGATTTACACTGTATATCAACTTACCGACCAACCAGGTGTCTCCAACAGCACTGATTACTGAAATAAAGAAGAGTTTTTTTTAAAATCAGTGATAAAAGTAAAAACGCTGTTCTGTGAGACAGTTATTCACCTTTTATTTGGTTATTTAGTTAGTATTTAGATGTGGATTTTTTTATCAAGACATTTTGGTTGTTCTTGTTGCAGCACATTGACCTTTCATTCACTTGCACTGTGTGGTCTAATGTTTCTTGACATGTGTTTTCTTTTAAAATGAAGGGCACCAATCAGGAGTTGGTGAAGGATTTGCACTAGATTTTAGAAAATTTGTTGTGAGAATATGATGGTATTCAGCTACACAAATATTAATCTGGTCAGGTACTGATTCTGGATTCAATCTGCTTCACAAACAATAATCCAACTGGTCCCAGATGTATTGGATTGGATCACTCAAAAAAAAAAAAAAAAAACCACACAGTTCCACTACTTTACAGACCACATCTGGTGGAATTAATAACTAACGCTTGGCACAGAGCATGCGGAGCTTGGGCTCATGTGTCGCTGCTCTAGAGAATCTCCATAAAACAGCTAAATTCCATTTACAAACCTTTGGAAACTCAGTGCACCTTACTGCAGATTTTCATAGACAAAATTATTTAGTTTAAAATATTATACAACTCTAAAATATTTGGAAATCTATTCTAAAGCATTAACTGGAAATTATATAAAGTAAAAAAAATAATCTGTGATCATCATCATCATCATCATCATCATTTTCTTCTCCGCTTCTCCATTTCAGGGTCGCGGATAATCTGTGATGTTTATTCTATTTTATTAACAACAAATGTACAAAAATATATTTGCGACAACACGGACTGTAGTGATTTTTTTTTTTTTTTTTTGTAAATATAAACACATTTAGAAAAATAAGGTTAAAACTTTAAAGAATATTTTAGATTTGAACACACACACATACACTAGTTTACTAGGTCCTCTAAACATTAGGCCAAGGTTGCCCCACACAGTCAGGGCTAAACAATGCACACAGCAAAACCAGTCTGAAGATGTTTTAAATGACTGTTTCTCCAGGACTCTTTCATCAGTGACAGCAATCTCACACTCTCTAGAACTGCAGAGAGCCGGTCCTGTGAAAGTGTAACTAACGACTCTGGAGCCGCTTCAATCTGAGATTTTTCCTCGAGGGCAGCGATTCTGAAATGGATTTCATGTTTGTAAATATTGTTGTGATATGGCTCAGCTGACCACAGGTCGTCACGTCTCCACCATCTGTATTTGATATTTCAAATTAAAAGCCCTCTGCAGAGGTTTGTAATAGTGACTTCATGTAATTCACCAAAACTCTGAAGAAGGGGTATGGCGTTATTTTTGTATATTTCGAACCGGATATTTCGAGCGAGCAAGAAGGTTTCTGCGCGCTTCCTAAATGAAGCTTAATACTGCAGTTCAAAAACTGTTCATGTAGAGAGAGGAAGGCAGGTTTAAATCAATCCACCTGAGCAACCCTCCTGAGTTTTACACACACACATCTTCATAAAGAGCCGGCTCTTTTCGGCTCCTAAATGGCTCTTTGTTTTACCACTTATTTCCACTGGTACAGAACAATATTACCTACATTTTACATGACTATATGGACAAAATATTATTGTTCAATATTAAAAATAATAAATAGTGTTGCAATGGCCAATTGTTTTTATGTCTGTCTTGTAATAACTCACTGATTGCACTCACACATTCAATTGTGTACATTTTTTTTATTTAAACACCTTAATAAAAAATCAACCACAACTGTCAACAAACATTTAACTGATTTAACCTTTTCTTCAACTATTTTTTGGAAGGCAGATTGGCATTCAGGAAAACCAAGTGTCTCAGCTCGGAGGGTTGGAGCTTGCTTGTTGTTCTCTGATTGGTTGAATGACAAGCCTTAGAAAAAAATGGCTCGGTCTTAGACGGGAATCGGCTCTCATCGTTCACTTACAAGAGCCGGCTCTTTGAACCGGTTCGTTCGCGACCGACACATCACTAACACACACACACAAAACACTGAACAAATAGGTTTTAACTCTGGAAAGCTCTATTGAGTTTATCAGAAAAAGACCAAAAAAAAAAGAAATACAGAAAGACTTCACAGACCAGGTGGGTTCAGTTCACCATTCTTTCGTTCCCCTGTATGATTTAAGGCCACATTGCTTTGCCAATATTTACGGCAAAAAACTGAAATACTCTTTTGCTGTACATAAATTGTGAAGCATAGTTTAGAATCCTTTAGAAAGTTATTTAGATAGCATTTACAGTACATTCTATTATTAATAAAATACTTTCTACAGTAGTTGCAGTACAATTTACCGTCGTTACTAGAACTAATTTACACTATGTACATTGTTTTTAGCACATCAACTATGTTGCTGACTCAGTTAATCAAGGTAAATACAAGGACAAAAAGATAAAAACTCTACAATGTTGCCAATTCAATGAATATAAAATAAAATGACTGACTGTGGTGCACTGGTCTGTTGTCATTCTGAGGACATTGTCAGATTTCCCCCAAACCATAACCTCCCACTCGCATGTATCCGCCTATTTACTGGTCTCCCGCCTGTATGTCCTTCCCACTTGGCGCTCAAGCCATCCAATCAGAAATTACCTTTGTCATTTGACGGTTCTGATTGGCTGAATCTGAGGCACTTTGTAATGGCTGTAAGTTTGAAGCGAGCGCGCAGGTCAGAGACATCGCGCACGCAGAACCTCAAATAATATCCGCGGGCGCAGAAACCTTCTTGCTCGTTCGAAATATCCGCGTGCGTGCAGAATTGTGGCACAAAAATAACGCCATACAGCGGCAACTGCATCAATATATTTGTAGTGGAAAAACTGATTAAACCTGTTTATTTAGGAGGCAACACATCTATATGAAGTCATGCAATTAGTGTTTCTTTATGTTTTTTAAGGTGCGGTAAAAAATAATTTATTATGGTTATTTTATAATTGTAATAATAATAATCTTTATTTATATAGAACCTGTCATATATAAATGTAGCACAGTTCTTTACAGATTTTCTAAAAAGAAAAAGTATAAAGAGTGGAACCACAATAAAATCATAATTTTAAAAAATAATGTTAAACTAAAGTTGCTGGTGAAGCAAAGGGAAATATGTTTGTTGACAAAACAGAATGTGTCTTACACACAAACTAATAACATTGCACAAGCAGTAGGCAACATTTCGATTGTTTAATGTGTTTTAGTGTTCTGGATTTTCTTAAACTTAACTGAGAGTGGGTGAGATTTCACTAAACCACTAACACACAATACAGAGCATACGGTGTCACTAGACCAAGGTAATGTTGTGTTATAAACCTATTCACTCATGATAATTCAGTCAGTGATTCCAGAATGCAGAGAATAGAAAATACTGTTCACGCTGCTACTTATTATATATAATACTTTATATATGAAATCATAACTTACAGAATTTTTCAGTAAGTACAAACTTTTCAGTTTCAAAGAGCAATTCAAGGAGCTCTGTTTCCAAGAAAATATTCCCTTTACTGTGGGAATTATGCCTTTACTGACTGAACTAAACATACAGCATTCATTTAATTTATCAATATTTCTGCTGAAAAATAATTAATGGTCTAATTTAAATGAATAAAAAACAAATTAATTTACCAATAGTAATTTTGGTTTCGCTGAATCCTTGTTGAAAAGTTCAGTTTGCACCGCTGTGGGCACTGCTGCTGTGTTCAGACACTTTTGCTCTGAGGTTCTGATGTTTGTGACTTAAACGCCTCTCTTCCTCTTTCACTCCTTTTCCTGATCTGTAAAATCTGTGAGACATACAGATAACACATACTGATAACACATACAGATAACACATACTGGTAACATATTGGTAACATACTGGTAACACATACTGATAACTCAAACTTGTAACACATACTAGTAACTCAAACTGGTAACACATACTGAAGATAAAAATGTTCTTTTGGACCGTTCTCAAAGTATTTAAAATTTAGAAAATATCAAACAGGTCCAAAATACACCCTCCCTCTTCGGGGGGGCGTGTTCGTTACGGAAGAGTCGCAGACACCAGTCGAGTGAAGTTCAAAGCAAATCAAAGTATTTATTTAACAATACTGGATCCAGGAGAACTAATACATCGAGAAGAGTGTGATACCCCTCCCAAGTAAAGCTCTGACCTCTCAAGATCTGACTCCAACAGTTATACCCCAAATGACGTAAACCCTGCCGGTGAGGCGTTTTCTGGCTGATTAGCGTATATTAATATGCATAATTTCACGTGTTAGTACTCAGCTCTTCACGTGCATGCCGTGACCCCGAAGACATTCGTTATCCGGCCAGGCTGACAATGGGCCTCTCTTCCCAGCACTCCTCTCCCGAGAGACTAAAATTTAGGGAGTCAGAAATGCACTTCAATGTCAACAACATGCACCTACACTTCAGCCCTCCTGGGCCAACACTATGATTGATGTCAGTGTGTTAAAAGCCTGGAGTGCACATCTGTTCAAGGTTAGACATTAAGAATTAACAATGTGTAAATATCACGTGAGTTATCATGCCATAGAGTTAGCTTATAATATGTCTTTTAAGAGTATTTATCATATGAGTTAGTCGTGCAGGATCAAAAAATGTTTAACTACATGTGCAAGTAATACATGATGTAAATGCTGGTTAGTCATTCATATAAATGCATATAAGGTACAAGATTTCATACAATGAGTATGTAGTTATAAATGCTAATTTAACTAATCATCATTTAAGGATATTCATCAACAAACACAAAGTAATAAAATTGTTTCCCATGACAATACTGATAACACATACTGATAAAACATACTGATAACGCATATTGATAACACATTCTAGTAACTCAAATCGGTAACACATGTTAATAACACATACTGGTAACGCATACTAATAACTCATACTGATAACACATACTGATAACTCAAACTGGTAACACATACTGGTAAAACATACTGATAACGCATATTGATAACACATACTAGTAACTCAAACTGGTAACACATGTTAATAACACATACTGGTAACGCATACTAATAACGCATACTGGTAACGCATACTGGTAACGCATACTAATAACGCATACTGATAACGCATACTGATAAAGCATACTGGTAACGCATACTGGTAACGCATACTGGTAACTCATACAGATAACGCATATTGATAACGCATACTGGTAACGCATACTGGTAACTCATACAGATAACGCATACTGGTAATGCATACTGATAACTCATACTGGTAACGCATACTGGTAACACATACAATAAATGTGTTACAATAAATGTACAATAAATAAATAAATTAAAACTAAATATGGTCAAAACTATATATATATTGTTAACACAACACCCTATGTTTCTATGAACACATACCAGAGCCCTAGGTTCTGTCATTTCCTCTGACTGTAAGTAGTTGCAGCTTAGTGAGAAACAATGAAACGAGAAAGTTGCAACTTTTTGTAAATGAGGCACAGCACTAAGCAGCACATGACTCAGATTCCCCTGACCAATGTGACACAGGTTCTGAGGGGTCCTCAGACTCCTATAAGTGTTTCATTCCTAGAAAGAAAAGAGAAACAAAGTGTATTTTCACCTCTCTCTCTCTAAAATCTGATCTGAAATAACTTCAGTCTCTGTATGAAATACTTGCTGAAGATTTACTGCCTTTTTAAAGAACAGTGAGCAAGTTTGTATTTTTGTTCATTGTGTTAAAAAAGTCTAAATCCTACTCTGCTTCATAGCTGTCAGTACGTGTTCGTGCTCAAATGACCACAGAAAGAACTCTGACATTTCTAACCTGTGCACTCTGAAGATACAGCAGCTCTCTGAAAGTTCACATTTGCCTTTATTTGCTTTGACTGAACTTACCATTGCCACCCAGTTCACATCCTGTTTGTTGTGAGTGTAACATATAGGAATTAACCTCTTAAATAACTGATCATATGATTATGTAATAACTGGAACAGGCCTAAATAGATTACTCTCTAGTGAAAAAAAGGAATAATAAAAAAAGGTTAAAACATTATACTTTTAATGATATTTACAACAAAAATAGAATAAAATACGAGAGTGAGCCACTTCCCAAAGCGAAGCACCAACATCCACAAAAAAAGACGATTCAGAAGCTCATCTGGATCCTGCTCCAATCAGAGTCTACATTTAAATCCTATAGAGTAGATCTGAGACTCAGTTTAATGGTGTTATAGATTTATTTTGGAAATGTTTAAACTCATCATTTGTTAATATCCTCAGCTGTGATTGGACAATAAACACCTGACCCTGTAAATCACTTTCACTGGACGTCAACAGTTAAGAGCTCTTTCTTTTCATTTTCATTTGGATATTTATTCATGTGGATGTTATTTTGTGCATAGAATCGTCATCAGTAAAGAAGCATAAACACACTGCTCATAAACACACACAAAACATGAGTCTTTATTAAAGATTATTCTTATCATCCAGGGAACTGATACAAGAGACAATTTTTATTGTGCGTTTGATGGTGTAACAAGTGTTAGAGCAGTACAGATCTGTGTCTTGTGCTGGACGCTGCGTGTGTGTGTGTGTGTGTGTGAGAGATGGACAGTTGTTCATTGGTGTGTAGTTGTGAGGGGACGACCGTACACCGTGGCTCACTGGCAGTGAAACATCAGGGCAGTATCTAGAGTCCAGAGAATCGCTCACATCAGCATTATCATATACACACATACGCTTAAAAACAAAACACAGGTTTCTGAGAAGCCAGCGGGAGTTCAGAGCAAGTGGACGCTCAACTTCATGTTCAAGTCGTGTGCATAGTTGAAGTGAAATGAGGAAGTGAGACCCCAGCAGCAGTCGAGCTTATCGAAAGGTTTCAACTCAAACTACGGCCTTGAGTTTCTCACTGAACACGGCGTAGAGGCGGAGGTATTGCAAGAAAGGTACAGTGATGGCCCCGACACTGATCTACAGCAGAAATCTGGATTAGAGTGAAGCCCCACAGTTCAGCTGACGTTCATACGGAGCTAGATTTAGTTGAATCATGATTAGCTGTAACACTTGAGCTGACAGAGAGGCAGGTTTGTGTCGATACGGAGGATCAGTTTCATCAACTGTTCACTTTAAAGGACACATTCAGTCGTCTCTTTGAAAACTGCTTTACAATGAAATGGTTCTATTGTAAACAGAGTTATTCAGAGCGAACTGAATGTGCTGCACTGGGCATTGCACAGAGTGGTGGTTAGGAACTAGACTTGGTCTCCCACAGTTACCACACACTGAACATTCAAACACATGAAACGTCTGTCAATACACCGCCTGGGGTTTGAGAGTTTTCAGAGAAAAACAGATCTGTCTCTTAAAATAATGACTGTTACTTTATTAGAATTCTATTTAAAGCTCTTTAGACGGGTTAATCTAACCCTGGTGTTCCACATGGGTACTGACATCACATTAGATTTATTTCCCCACTTGCACATCAACATTTGTGCTTGTTTTGGATAATGTGGAGTCGAGTGGTGGAGCAAAAATTTAGGAGCGGTAGGGTTTGCTTCGTTAGCCTCTTTAAGCCACAAGTTTTGATGAGAATATTTCTCTGAATCTCAGCACAAACAGGTGAATGTTCATTCTCCCAGCAGCACAGTCTCCAGTGTCATTTCAGGGAGGTTTTGGACTGTGACCTGTTTGTACTAAACTGAGTAGACAACAGTTCACTCTGGATAGTTAAATCTATTCTCTGAGATACAGGTAACAAAGAGGTGGTGAAGTTGAACAAATTCAAAAATGAGGAAAATAAAAGCTGCAGATTTAAATATACGTTATTCACAGCTTTTTTAATTTGTTACAAGAGGGAAGTGTAAAACAGCAAATCCCGGTTTAGATTTCAGTGGTTATTTAAAAAGTTACTGTGAATCGTAACAATGCACCAGTGAAAAACTACTCTGAAGTAGCCTGGTTACATCAACACTTCATGTCGTCAGCAACTGAGCGTCAAATCAAATAAAGCCTCTCGTAGAGGAGCTTCACTGCTGCTTTTAATAATCGCCTCAGTCTCACAACACGAGACAAGTTTCTAACAGACCGTGAGAAAAAGAAACATGTATGACTCTGTCTATTTTTGGTTAACAGCTCTGTTTCAGCATTTCTCTTTTTAGAGCACACACTTTAAATTCTTCCTCTGACTTGCGTTCTTCTCAAACCACTGTTTCTCACCTCGTACCTCAGCTGTGGGTCGCTGAGTTCATTAAATGCACAGAAATGGAGGTCTGAGAGTGTCCTGAGTAAACTGCTACTGTAAAATGCTAGAAAAGATACTCTGGTTCAAAAAGAAACACTCAGAATTAAATCATGCTCAGTTTTTCATCAGATGCAGGCCCAGGTTCAGATAAGACAACAGTCTGGGTCTGGATAAAGCCTGAGAACATCACTGACACCATGAAAGGAAACTCTCAAACAGCCCACATTCTGCTGCATATAACACACTCATGACATAAGGTTTTTTGAGTGAGACTCACCAAAATATTGAGGCAGGCAGCTTTCAACAGCGTGATCTGGTCAGCGATGGTGAGGGTGGTGAAGCCCGGGATCTGTTTCGCAAACTCCACCGTTTTTATGCTGCACTTTGTGGAGAGCTCGCTGAACTTATCCCACAGGTCAACGTCCAGAGAGACCCTGTGGTCTGCGCTGTTGTTCTACAGAACAGAAAGACAGACTTAATGTTACAGTGTACAGACAGGATTTAGGACACTTTCAACACCACCTCCACTTTTCTCTTGTGTAAACAGAAGCACAAACAATCCTGATCTGCACAAAGTCATGAGAGTTTATTCAAAGCTGAAACTCTGTGAGACACACACTCCATTCACTGATCAAGTGTTCAGGAGCCACAACAGAAAGTGATCTGAGATGTTTCAATTTTTCACTGTGTAAAATTGTGTGTTTTAAAAAGGTATTCAAATTTTATCATTTCAAGATCTGCAAAAAGTCATTGTACAATATTCAGTTATATTTCCTGGCTGCAGAAAGTTTTACTTTAATGCACTGGATCACCACTAAATGGTGTAACATACCAGAAAGTTTCTTGTGGCTCTTATTCGTTTAAGCAGCGTGTTTCTTAAAAAGCATAATCATCACTGTCTGAAGACCCTTGTTTAAGCAAATTAGTAAATTTTAGGTGGGATGAAAATAAAAAATCTTAACTTTGCATGGGAGTTAATGGAAAATTATTTAATTTGGACCATTTCAGTTGTTACTACTGGTCCATTCAGCATCATTTAAATACACTGTTAAAGAAAAAGAAAAGTGACTGGTGACTGTGGTCAAGCCAACCTCCACTTAAAAAAGCTCGGTCAAACTAGTCCCCCACTGTTTTTTCAGAAGAAAAGCCACAGGTTGCTGACAGGAAGTGAATGTGATTTCCTGTTCATAAAATACATTTTATAAAATTAAAAATCTCTTTTAATTTAATACACAAATGTAAACAAACAAATAAATAGGATTTTGTTTGAGAAATAAATAAACACCTTTAATAAATGAAAACTGTATGTGGTGATAAATGAAAAAAAAAAATAGGATTTGCTATTCTGTGGATGCGATGAAGATATCAGGGCATTCTAGTGTTTCATTTCAAAATAAAGGCCCTTTAAATGATCATATTTCTATTGGTTTTATTCTAAATTGAGATTGTTATTAAAATTAAAATTGAATGCTTCAGTTTCACGTGTCAAATGTTTAATATCAAGGCATTCATGTGTCATTTCAAAATAAAGGCCCTGTGTTATCACATTTCTGAAGTTTTAATTACAAATTAGACAATTATTAAAAGGAATTTGCAAGGCAGAATGAGAGTACACCACCTGAATATTTCATTCACTTCATATCAAGTCATTCTAGTTCATCATTCTGAATAGTAGCATTTCAAATGATAATATTTCAGTTATATTTGCTGTGTTTATATTATTCTTAAAATGAATTCTCCAGTTTGCACACTCCATTTTCACTGCAAAATTATAGCACACCGCCTGAATATGTCACTCATTTAATATCAAGACATTCTGGTGTGTCATTTCAGAATAGAAGCCCTTAATATGTTCACATTTGTAATATTTGCCCTAATTTTGTTATTAAAAGGAATTCTCCAGGTTGCATATACCAGTTTCACTTCATAATGATAGAACACCACCTGGATATGTCTCTCCCTTAATATCAAGTCATTCTGGTTTGTGCTTTCTTAATAGTAGCACTTTAAATGATCACATTTCAGTTATATTCGCTCTATAATTAGACTACCATTTAAAAGATCTTTGATTTTGCACACACCAGTTTCACTGCAGAATAATAGTACACCAAAATATGTCAGTCACGTGCTATTGAGTCATTCTGGTGTGCAATTTCAGAATATTAGCATTTGAAATTATTAAATCTGGAAGTTATTTTTTTTTGCTTTAGATTTTCAATAAATATTCAAATGAAATGACATAGATTCCTTTTTTTCTTGAACTTTAGGAACAAAAATCCAGAAACAAGGGTTTTAATATAAGAACGGAATTTCTGCATTCATTCATTATCTGTATCCAGTTCAGGATCATGGTGGGTCCAGAGCCTACCTGGAATCATTGGGCGCAAAGCAGGAATACACCCTGGAGGGGGGTGCCAGTCCTTCACAGGGCAACACACACACACACACACACACACACCTACGGACACTTTTGAGTCGCCAATCCACCAACCAACATGTGTTTTTGAACTGTGGGAGGAAATCGGAGCACCCAGAGGAAACCCACACAGACACAGGGAGAACACACCACACACCTCACAGACAGTCACCCAGGGCAGGACTTGAACCCACTACATCTAGGACCCTGGAGCTGTGTGACTGCAACAATACCTGCTGCACCACTGTACCGCCTAGTTTCTTTTAAAAAAAAATGAATATACAGTATATATATATGTTTTCTCAGCAGAATAGCATTGCCTTTGGGTAATATAATATAGTAAATTTGCTGAAAACATATTTGAACATATTGCTTCTAAATGGTAAAAATATTATTTCAGTCAGTTCTGTGTTTGCAGGCTCTCTCATTTAACCTCTATAGTCCAGAAGACTTAGTTCTGTACTGAGGCATAGAGACTAACTAATGTAGGCTAACTAATGTAAATATAATGTTTTGTGTAAATCAGTCGGTTGATTGCATTTACATTTATGCATTTGGCAGATGCTTTTATCCAAAGCGACTTACAAAAGAGGATCTAACATTCAAACTACACCACAATTCATACAAAATACCTTACATTAAGTGCAATATGCCAGGAAGTAATAAGTGCATTAAAGAAAGACTTTCAGTGCAAAAGATACTCTCAGAAGAGCTGGGTTTTCAAGGCTTTCTTGAATGCGGAGAGGGTTCCTGTTGCTCTGATAGTGCTTGGAAGCTCGTTCCACCAGCGTGGTACCAGAGATGAGAATAGCCTCAACTGACCTGTACGGGGGGTTGGTCGTGTTAGTTGGGAACGGAGAGGGCGGGCACTAACGTATGGTTTTAAGAGTCTATTGAGGTAGATGGGAGCAGAACCAGAGAATACTCTGAAGGCCATCATTAGTGATTTAAATTTGATGCGAGCAGCTAAGGGTAGCCAATGCAGCTCAACTAATAGGGGCGTGACATGTGCTCTTTTAGGCTCGTTGAAGACCAGGCTTGCTGCAGCATTCTGGATCATCTGTAGCAGTCTCACAGCACAGGCCGGAAGACCTGTCAGGAGGGCGTTGCAATAGTCTAGACGGGAGATTACTAATGTCTGAACAAGGAGCTGTGTTGTATGTTGAGTAAGGTATGGCCTAATCTTCCTTATGTTGAATAGGGAGAAGCGGCACGATCGAGCTACAGTGGTAACATTATCTGCCAAGGTCAGCTGGTCATCAACCATGACACCCAGGTTTCTTACAACCTTGGTGGGAGCTGACAGGGACTCTAGCTTGATGCTGATGTTGTGGAGAATATCTTGCCTGGCTGGGAGGACCAGTAGTTCAGTTTTGGATAAATTCAATTGGAGGTGATGTTCCTTCATCCATGTAGATATGTCAGAGAGACAGTCAGAGATTCAAGTTGCCACTGAAGTGTCACCTGGAGGAAAGGATAAATAGAGCTGTGTGTCATCTGCATAGCAGTGATAGGAGAAGCCGTGCGAATGTATGATTGGGCCTAGAGAGGTGGTGTACAAGGCAAAGAGGAGGGGACCAAGCACTGAGCCTTGGGGCACACCTGTGGTGAGGTGGTGTCGCGCTGATGTTTGTCCAAGCCATGACACATTGAAGGATCGTACAGTGAGATAAGACTCAAACCAGGAGAGTGCATTGTTCTTGAAGCCCATGTCAGTGAGTTTGTTTAGTAAGATGTGGTGGTTGACCGTATCAAATGCTGCTGATAGGTCGAGCAGAATGAGAACTGAGGCCTGACCTGTTGCTTTGGCACCTTTAAGACCTTCCATTACTGACAGAAGTGGCCGCTCTTGAAGCCGGATTGGTTCGAGTCTAGAAGGTTATGTTGGGAGAGGAATTTTGTTGCCTGCTTAAAGACAGCTCTTTCAATGATTTTAGACAGGAAGGGGAGGAGAGAGACTGGTCGGTAGTTCTCTACTATAGAAGGAGCAAGAGAAGGTTTTTTGAGTAGAGGTCTTACTTGAGCTTGCTTGAAGGTGTTTGGAAATATTCCAGAGGTTAGTGAAGAATTGATTACATGAGTGGATGCGGACACAATGGACGGAGCTATGGTTTGCAGTAGGGTGGTAGGAATGGGATCCAGTGGACAGGATGTAGGACGGCCGGCTCTAAGAAGATTTGATACCTCGTCTTCTGTGAGAGGAGTGAAAGAAGGGAAGGAAGCAGTAGGTTTAGGAGGATTCGAAGGGAGAGCTGGAGGCTGTGTAGAAGGGTCAGAAAACCGGCTGCTGATTGCAGCAACTTTGCTTGTCAGCAAATGCGGGGTGGTGGAGGTGGAGGGTTCAGCAGAGAGTTGAAGTTTGAAAACAGCTTCCGGGTGTCAGTAGCGTTGTTGATTTTGTCTTGGTAGAATTTCTTTTTTGCAGTGGTGACATTTGTTGGGAAGGCTGAGAGCAGGGATTGTAGTTGTGTCAGGTGTGATGGGTCTTTTGTTTTTCGCCATCTCCTCTCAGCAGCTCTGAGGTTAGTGAGCGTTGATCAAAGGGAGTCAGTAAGCCACGGGTGGGGCTGCATGGGTCTTGTGGGTCTGGTAGTCAGAGGGCACAGGCGAGCCAAGCAGGAGCTCAGTGTTGTGCAGAGTGACTCTGTGGCGTCATTGACCTCAAGAGATGAGAAGGTGCTGGGGGGTGGGAGAGCAGAAGTCACAAGGGCAGAGAAGTGGGTGGGAGATAGGTTGCGGAGATTGCGCCGGAAGGGGACGGAGGGAGCTGACACAGTGGGTTGCTAAGGGAGACAAGCATTGAGCTGAATAAAGTAATGGTCAGAGGGATGTAGAGGAGTAACTTTTACAGAGTTAATTAAGCAGAGTTTGGTGAGAATGAGATCAAGTGCATTACCTGCTTTGTGAGTTGAAGTGGTGCATACCTGCTGTAGCTCAAAGGAGTGGGTCATAGAGAAGAAGTCAGCAGCAGCCGGAGTTTCAAGGTGGATGTTCATGTCACAGAGAATGAGCATGGGACAGTCATGTTCAGGGATGGATGAAAGCAGGGTGTGAATTGGATGAAATGAAGCAGGATGGAATGAATTGTGTTCTAGCCTACATACAGTGTCTGAGGACAGACACCCTCACCCCTTGTACTAAATGGTTTAGTCCGCCTTTACAGGGATTTTTATTAACTTAGTTCATTCTGCTGAAGCTGCAGTTCTCATTGTATCCGTGCTGTGGAAGATGATGCCCAAGAAAACTAAATCCGCTTTTCAGAAAGGAAATGATGTTGGAAAAAGACAAAAAAGCAACTGTTACCAAACTTCTTTCCCTAGAAATGTGAGCCCAAATGTGAAAGCAAATAGCCTGCAATGTTAAAAGGAGTTCGTGTTTAATTAAATGACCTCCAGTTGTTATAAAACACTTTAATACCACCGCGATTGATAGTGCTAAAAAACACCTAACACAAAATTAGAAATAGCATGACGCCTTACCTGTAATCCGAGGTAAACTCTAAATACAGTTTTGTTTACATAACCGCAAAAGTGCTCAACTTCTGTGCAGGCCTATGATGTTAGGAAACCTCATGGCATTCACTGTTACAGCTTTTAATCATTCTGTTTGAGGGGGACCCTGGGCACTGCTTGTGAATAGGGCCCAGAATTTGGTGCTTCGCCCTTGTTCCTGGTCCATATGACACCCTCTGTGTGCAAAGCTCATACACATCCACTTTATGTTCTTGCCACATTACAGTGCTCTATATTAGTCTTGATCTGCAGCTGTTGATGAAAAGCACAGCAGATCCCCGCCATTGTCTACACCATGCCTTGCATTGGCCACTCACACTTCAGAGTATTATTTTAGCTAAAGCTCGTGTGTGTGGTTTATTTTTAAAAGAGCAGTTCATTACTACCAAATTATGTTTAAGAAAATAAATATTTATGTTTATTTAATGTAAAGAATTTGCTACAAAGAATTATCTACATTTATCTACAAAGTGCTACTCACATGAGATGAAGCATCAAATTGCTTTGTAGTCCCTGAAGAAACCAGTTTATGCTCCATATACAGGTCCGCCATGTGGAGTATGGCTGTGTTTATAATAGATTTACTACAGAATCTCTGACAAATCCAGGCCACTAGGTGTCAGTATAATGACATTTTTATAACTCGATGAAGAATCATTAGACAGAATGACTGACTGCTTTTTTTAAAAAACTTTATTACAATATCTCAGTGTAGTTTATGATTTTTTTAATTAGAATCTCTTATTTTCCTCAGTAAAAGTTTCAGGGAGAGCTTCAGACACAGACACTTTAATAAAGAAAATTAAAACTACAGTGCAGCTATCGACTCAAACATGAAATCAGGTGCTCAAGGGAGAGAGAGACAGAGAGTCAGAGTTTGTTATGATATTTCATACATATTTCAGCATATATAAAATATAATAGACCTCCTGAACTCAACAGTAGCAGCACTGCGTTTACATTAATATATTCATCCACAAATGTCTCACTATAATCTGTAAAAAGCGTGAAATATGGGAGGAAGATGTGGCCAAATGGAGTAAAATAATGAATTTGCATTAAAAATATTAATATGTTACATTCCAGTGTGTGTTGAAGTGTGTTAACTTGAGTTAAAGCAACACTTTATTTCTCATGCTACGCATTTGCATACATTTGCTCATCCTCATAGTCACTGTCCACTGCAGTTTTCTCTGCCTCTGCGTCTATATCAACATAGTCCTCATTGAGTCCTCTTCCTGATGGACAATGGCTTCCTGATTTTCATAATCGTCTTCATCATCGTCTCATCCCCTGCCTCCTCAGTCCAATATCTGTCGCTGATACCTGGGGAATGATTTTCAAAATACAGTTATTTAAAGAAGAAATCAAAATGACCTGGTAAAGCACATGCTACGGAATAACAATTCATGTTTTGTTTTAATGTTTGTAACTGTTGTCGTTCCCACGAAACAGAAGTTTCAATAAAAGTGCCTGAATTTCTTCTTAATTCTAACTACAATACTGGATAGCTGAATTTTTCAGGATATTTACACAGCGTTTATTTGATCACCTGCATTGTTTTTGTCCACTGCTACATTTTCTTTGTCAATATTTATGTCAAATCTACTTCATGAAAATGGTGTCTTCATTTTTGTAGTAACCTTCATCTTTCATTCTTTGGTCCATTTCTTCCAAACGTGTTTTTGGCACCTGCAGAAGAAGTGTGTGTGTCTGACATTGGGCGGGGGGTGTGAATAATTGTAAATTGCAAAATGTTTGGAAACTGAAAACATTAAATATATTATTCATTACGTCAGCAGTAAAGGGTAAATATTAATTATGAATTCAGAAATGTCAATAATAACAATGTCTGGGATCCATCTTTACTTCCGTCTGATGATATTTCTGTTTTTTATTTCTGTAGCAGGTTGCTCAGAGTCAAAATTAACTAAATAAACAAAATAACCAAGAACCACACAATACCATTAATATCAAGCATTAACATGGATGCAGTGAGCGGAGTAAATGAAATACTTAATACAAATTGGTTGAATTTATTACAAAGTGCATGTTTTTATTTGGATTTTTTTTTCAAATATTGAACGTTTAAAAGAAAGGAAATAAATATTTTTATTTAATATATATTAAAAATAATAATAATAATATCAAGAGCTTTTGAGGAAATTCATTTCTGAAAAAAGTAAAGGCCCATGACTCCCGGGAAGTGAATGTATATTTGTGCTTATCAGACTCCTGTTAAGACGAACAGTTCACAGTCAAAAGTTCCAAAGCTCTGGCTGCTCAGATTCATTGTGTAGGTCGAAGGGTGTTCCAGGTTCCAATGGGACTTACTCACCATCAAAGTTGACCCATGCAATACATCCAATCTGCAGTATATACAACAGTAGTACAGTGTAGATCAATATCATTCTTCACGTTCAGAAATAATACTGCACATCTCAGAACAATAACTTTTTTCCTCCAAAACACGTGTGATGCTGTATACACATGTGAACACATAAGCTAATTCATGTTCACATAAACTCCATATGAAATTCACATAGCATTTTTCTTGGTTAAAATCCAACATATATGTTATAAAACATGTTTTTACATTAAACTGATTACTCTGTTTGTTAGTTTTTTTTTTTTAAACAAAACAGCTTCAGCCTACGGAACCCAGGGCAGGCAGTGGGTAAATATAATTTGAGTGAACAATTTACAATTTGTTGGCACATTTAAATTAATTTGAGGAAATCAATAAAGTAATTAATAATTAAATTAATTTGAGGAAACCCACTCAGACACAGGGAGAACCCACCACACAGACAGTCACCCGGAGGAAACCCACACAGACACAGGGGAGAACACACCATACTCCTCACAGACAGTCACCCGGAGCGGGAATCGAACCTACAACCTCCAGGTCCCTGGAGCTGTGTGACTGCAACACTACCTGCTGCACCACCGTGCCTCCCTTCAAACTTCCTAACCAAAATTTAAATCGGTTACACCTCTCTTTATGAAGTAAATGATGATAGGCACTAATATGAGTGACAGTCCTCCTGACACTCCTGAGGCGATGATGGGAACAGGGGATGCTGCAGGAGAAATCACCATCAAAACTTACCCCACTTCAAATTTCTAACTTCGCATTTAGGAACATAACAAACTAATATTAGTACTTTATTAGACTTTACCTTTCACTGTGACGCTCAGTAATGGAGTGGAACTGGAGGTAAAGGTGCGTGTAGACACGGCTACTTCATAAACACAGCTCTAGTTTCCTTGGTGGGTGAAATCTGCCTCAGGAAAGAAGAAGGAGGTTGAGTGATTCACAGCTGACTGTGTTCTGGTGAAGCTGGATCCACTGAACTCCAAGTGGAAGGAACCCCCTGGATACTGTGGCTCTGTGAAGCAGATGATGGAGAAGCTGTGTCCCCTGGTCACCTCTGAGCTTTGAAGCCACCAGTGGAAGTCTCCATCAGGAGAAGAACTGAAGGAGATGTTGGGCTGCAGCAGGTTCACTGAAAAACAAGAGGGACTCGAATATGAAACAGCAAATGATGGCTCAGATTTGACAGGAACTACAAACAAGACCCATCTTACCCACAATAGAGAAACTAACAGAGCTGCTCTGAGGAGAGCTGAAATCTCGACTGGAGACTGTGGTCTGGTACTGGCAGTAGTAAGACCCCTCATGAGCAAAGTCCACTTTTGTTAAACTCCCTGTTCTTTTGGACCTTTCCTCAAAAACACCCATTCCCGTGAGTCGGATTCAGCAGTGAAGCGCAAGGTTAGGGCCAGTTGTCCCACATTTGGGTGCTAAAAACTATTTTGAACTACGGTTTTGAATGTATATGTGATGTAAATATGTTTTATTCCATATTTTTGATGTTAGACTGATAGGATGATGGTTTGTTTGAGACAGAAGCTCCACTGCTCTCTCTCTCTGTCTTCGGAGGGGCTGATATTTTATGGCTCCTAAACAGAGAATGCGCTTCTCCTTGATAATCACATTTATCAATCCAATCAGCAGCCAGAGTTACTCTCCTTCAGTCAGTGTTTCAGCCAATGGAGTGACAGTCCCACTTACAGGAGTTTGTTTTGTGGCCGCGCTGACAGCAGGTTAGTACTGAAACACTGGGAACTTACAACTCTGCTTTTAGATAGCACTAATCTTAGAGTTGTGTCCTGGAGAAACTACATTTCATTCTCCCTCAACACATCCGTGTGTCACGCCCTCGTCAAGTCTGTTTTTTCGGCCATGTGCTTAGAGCGAGCACATGGCTATGTTTGTTGTTGTTTCTTGTCTCCGCCTTTGTTCCGCCTCCTTGTTCGTCACCCTCGTTATCTGTTTCAGGTGTGTCTCGTCTGTTCGTGTATTTAAGTCACCTTCCCTCACTTCCTGTTTGTCGAACATTTCACTTTTGTTTTTGTCGTGTTCTCAGTCGTGTTGTTTCTCCTTTCTCATATCGGTCGTGTTATCTAGTCTGTCTGTCTCTGCAGTTTCTTCTTGGTTATTACCTATCATCGTTTCGTTCCCCAATCTAGTCTGTCCTTGTTATAGTTTTATTTCAGTTCTCAGTCGTGGTGTTGCCTCATCTGTTCCCTGCTTCGTGTTTTCCCTCAAGTCTGTTAGTGTTTGTTTCGTTATTTTTCCTTTAATAAAAGAACTGTGTTTTAGCGAGTGCGTCTGCCCTCAGTCAGTCCGCTCCGTGATCCTGACACCGTGATGATAATAAAGCTGCCTTTTGGAATCAAGGTAATTCATTATACATAAAAATCTCATTAGATAATTTATTAGATTATTTAGAAAATAAGTAAAGGCTTATTTTCCCTCCAGAGATCGCAATGACCTCTCTGCAGCCAAACCTCGTCCTCTGGTCTAATTCCTCTAGATGTGCATATATAATCGAGCTGACAGTACTCTGGGAAGATACCTTCGAGGAAGCTAATGAGCAGAAAAAGCTTTGGTACTCCAACTTAGCAGTGGAGGCAGAGGATGGAAGATTAAGGTGTGCCAGATGGAGGTAGGGTGCAGGGGTTTTGTAGCCAGAACAACAGCAGAGCTTCTTAGGGAGATTGGAGTCAGGGGACAGGCTCATAGTTGAGCAAGCAAAGAGCTTATCGACATGGCCGAGAGGACCAGTCACTGGCTGTGGATGAAAAAAAAAACATCTGGGCTGTTAAGGCAAACAGATAAACCCAGACACACACACCCAGGCTTGATCAATCTGTGGTGGGTCTGCCCCAGCAGATGGTGTCTTGTGATAGATGGCTGAAACATCCTGTGTTGCTCTGGTACACAACTGATGATGTGTCCCAGTGGCGAATCCTAGTAATCCTAGTCCAAATGGGGCTCAGGCTTAGTGGCTAACTAATCAGACTGACTTAAAACATTATTCAAAGGTAATGTGGAAATGAGGTGATAATCTTTAATTGTAATAGAATTGGTTGTTTAATGAAATCATTTTAGGTATTTATATTGAAGGGATCTAAAACATGAGACAAACACTCAGTAGGGAAACTGTAAAATTCAGATGTCTTACCTACAACAGAGAAACGGACAGAGCTGCTCTGAGGAGAGCTGAAATCTCGAGTGGAAACTCTGGTCTGGTACTGACAGTAGTAAGACCCCTCATGAACAAAGTCCACTTTTGTTAAACTGAAGGTGACTGAGGTCCCACTCTTGGTTTCTCTAAATGACCCAGAGCTCTTTATCAGAGAGAAGGATCCACCTGTGAACTGGGTTTCTACAGAGCAGCTGATAGTAACCTCCTCTCCCCATGTGACCTCTCTTGAGGGATAAAAAGAGATCCGTGGAGTGGGTAGAGTTGCTGGAAAAGGAACAGATTTTGTTATAACAAAGGAAAAATCAGGAATTTCGTTTTATTTTATTAACTTGATAAAATGTTTCAAAGTGACACATCGCTCTATATAAAACTGATTAAAGTTCAAATGTTCATTGTGCGGTACAGCAAGGTAAAAAAGGTTAAAAAGGTTCAGATCAATCTTTTGTGGTACATTTCTTATCATGTTAACCATTTATTCACAATCACTCACACTCACTCCTAAGGATACTTTTGAGTAGCCAATCCACCTACCAGCATGTGTTTTTGGACTGTGGGAGGAAACCAGACCATCTGGAGGAAACCCGCTTAGGCAGTGACCCGAGGCGGGTCACATATTGACTAGATGAATGCCACTGACACCAGTGATTTCCAAATATTCTGTGAGTAATTATACTAGTTCATTTGGACAGTGTATAATAAAGGAAAGTATTTGTCAAAAAAACAAATAGAGTAAGAGATTGTGTATCTGTTATTCTTTCTTAGTCCATGTCCCTGGTCAAATAATTTAAGAAGTAATACTTTGATCTCTTGCCTCCAGATCAAGCTGAATCCTCCTTAGGTCAAGTACTTCTAGTCCATTATTAATCTGTACACAACCCAAGAACTCAGCAATAATATAATCCATTAGAATTTTTGCGGTGTCTCAGTCTCACCAAGAATACAAACCCAAGTACTTCTCATTCTACAATCATAAAATGTTTTTTGGGAAAATGACCATTCCTAAAGCCTCCTTAAAATCTTACTATACTTTCTTTCTCTGTGTTCCTATTTCATGACTGGGCACCTCAGTCTCCTGCCTGTTCCTCATTGTTCTCTCTTAGTTTCATTTCTTCATAAAGAGGAGGTCTGGCCTTCTGATAATAAGAAGCAACTAGAAATACATTCTCTCCTCTAATTGAACAGGATAGTCTCAAACTACAAGTGTATGTTAAACACATAATTAAAAAAATGCCTTGTACAATAGACTTTAAATATGCAGACACCAATGACTGTAAATAAAATGGAGAGCAAAATGTCTCATAAGGCTGAAGTCAGCACAGGTTTAGTGGCTGGTTGCTGGATGATGTGAAACTGCCTTTCATCATGTTTTTTGTGGCAAAGCAGCCCATTTTCAATCTCATTTTTCTCCTCTAAAATGTTTGTCTCCCAGTTTTCCCTGTGCTAACTTTTATTTTCTCCCAGGCATTTTTTTTATTTTTTGCTATTTCATGACAAGGTGGATTTATACTGAGGACTGAAGTGATTGACAGCCTTTGCTGGTCTGAGACTGTCTGCAGCAGCTGTCCCTTTCTCACTGACCTTTTCAAGACTGGCATATTTGTAGTAGATCTGTTAGGCAGCTAATTAGATATAATTTATTATATCTTATGACTATTACATTTACACAGTCCTGTCATGTTCTGCTGTTGGTTGCACTAACAGAAACACTGAACAATTCTCATGCGCTTCTCATCTTCAGAAATTTCTTATCACTTTCCTTTAAAAGGTGCAGCATTTACTGGCGTTTACCACCTTTCCATTCCAATTATTTTATATTTTTTTAATTGACAGAAATATGACAACAGCAGCAATATAATCATTAAAGAGAATGTGAAAAAACATACTTTACCTGAGCACACAACACTAGCGTCTTCACCATGACTACAGTCGTGTTTATTAATTCCAATATTACTGCATGCTGTAATGGATTTTTCACTTCCAGAACATCCAACTTCATCCAAAAGAATTTGACCACTTCCCTGACCAAAGTGGGCACCGTGAGGGGCACTGATCGCCCGGCCACATCCCATCTGTCTGCACACCACCGCTGCATCATTTATGTCCCAGTTGTCGTCACACACCGTTTCCCACTGGTCGTTATGATACACCTCCACTCTACCAGAGCAGTAGCTTGTTCCATTAACCAGCCTGATATTGCCTGATTTGCAAAATAATGTTATTTTATTTATTTTATTATTTGTAACAAAAAGAAGCAAATACAACAGAACTTGTTTGACAGTAAACAAATATACAGAAAGTAAAGTATAAATCATTACGAAAGTTTGTATTTTATGGAAGTTTGCAGAAAATGAATTAAGTGTTCTTTCTGTGTGCTTTTTTTTTTTAAATTTGTTGTCTTAGTTCATTTCTAAGAAGTTGATTTTATTTTATGGTGGCACAGTGGTGCAAGTGGTGTCCTTGAGGAGTTTGGCGTGACTTCCCTCTGTGTCCTTGGGTGGATGGACAGCAAAAGTGTCCACAGGTGTGAGTGAGTGAACATGTGAGTGTGTGATGCCCTGTTAAGGACTGGTACTCTGTGCAGGGTGTACTCCTGCCTTGTGCCCAATGATTCCAGACACACTGTGATTGTATTTTTTCAAATAATTTTTTTTGTGTTTATTATTGAAATTAGGACACAATTGTATCATAATCAGATCTGTTTAGGCTGATGTAAATAGGGAGCCGTGTGTGTGTGTTTTGAGATTCGAGCTTGTAACTTCAGTGTTACGCACATATGTATGAACTGTGTGTGTCCACACCTCTGGCATGTGAAACCTCACTGATAAAAATAATCTTGCAAAAATTGTAATCACTCATACGCAGAATATTTCAGGTTACATATCTGAAAATTGTGTGTAATTTTGCGACTTTACTACTTTTTCTTTACTACTATTTCTCATCTCATCTTCTTTTTCCGCTTTTCCATTTCAGGGTCACAGTGACTACTACTATTTCACAAACATGAAATTTCATATATTTAATTTTATAACGTGCACACAATAGGTGATATACAACTATAGATTGTGAAGATATTTTACTTTGCTAGTATGTCAGGCTTTTGCCCTGTTTTGGTTTTTCCTCTTCTCTTTTGTTTCCTTGCTGACTGTCATTTGCTTCTTAACACATGATTCTGCTTTGTTTAGTACTTGTCTCTGTATTAGCGCTGCCTTAGTCCCCACTTTGTCATTAGTGTTCCCACTTGTGCCTTCTTTGTGGCCCTACACTTTCGTTATTTTTCCCAGGTGTTTTCCCTGTGTATATATAGCCCTTTGTTTTCCTTTGTTAGGAAGCTTGAATTTGGCTTCTTAAACTAGCATTACATTTTTACAGATGCATGCAGGTGCATGAAACCCATCAGATATCTGCCTCAGCCCAACGTTTACTATATCATTTACACATTGATACTGTTTTTTTGAATAATTAGTGTAGAAGAAAAAAGAGGAAAATAAAGCCCAGCAAATTATGTTTTAGATAATGATTAATGTTTTTAAAATAAAGGGTTACTAAAACATAATTTTATGCACAAGAGAAACAATTTGATAAAAGCTATTACTTTAAATTATTTGTATAAAATGAGGTGATGCAACATGACCATTACAGTGTTTTGAAATGAGAATGATTTTCTTTACCTGAGCACACAACACTCGCGTCTTCACCATGACTACAGTCGTGAATGTTAAATCCTCTGTGACTGCATGATGTAATGGAGCTTTCACTTCCAGAACAACCAACATCATCCAGAAGAATTGGACCACTTCCCTGACCAAATCTGGCACTATGAGGGGCACTGATCGCTTGGCCACATCCCATCTGTCTGCACACCACCGCCGCATCATTCATGTCCCAGCTGTCATCACACACTGTTCCCCACTGGCCGTTATGATACACCTCCACTCTACCATAGCAGACGCCATTGCCATTGGCAAGCCTCATGTTTAAGGCATCTGTTACAAATGGAGAATTTGAGCTGTTTAAGGCAGATGCTTTGTTTCTATAGACTAGTACATAGTATTGATTACTTAAAATCCTAATTTTACATGAATTACAGCAAATTTATACAATGAACATAGTTTGGTATTTAGTAAACTTCCTCTACATACTTATTTCTGTTTTTAAATAGAAACTTACCAGCCAACCAGGTCTCTCCAACTGCACTGACTACTGAAATAAAGAAGATATTTTAAGCAGTGATAAAATAAAATTTTGCCAAGAAAGTTTGCTCATTTTATGTCCAGCAAATTATGTCCAGGCATTTCATTCACTGTATGATCTAATGTTTCTTGACATTACTTTTCTTTATACATTCATTTCATTCATTAGCTATAACTGCTTATCCAATTCAGGGTTGAGGTGGGTCCAGAGCCTACCTGGAATCATTGGGCGCAAGGCGGGAATACACCCTGGAGGGGGCGCCAGTCCTTCACAGGGCAACACAGACACACACACACATTCACTCACACCTACGGACACTTTTGAGTCGCCAATCCACCTACCAACATGTTTTTGGACTGTGGGAGGAAACTGGAGCACCCGGAGGAAACCCAGGCAGACACAGGGAGAACACACCAACTCCTCACAGACAGTCACCCGGAGCGGGAATCGAACCCACAACCTCCAGGTCTCTGTCAAAACGGTGTTTATCTATCGACTCTGAAGCTGCTTCGCTATGTGCCTTTCCCTCAAGTGTAGAGTTTCTATAGTGGATTTCATGTTTGTAAATGTTTAAAAATAAAATTCTCACAGAGTTTTTAAAAGCAATTTTATGTAATTTCCTAAAACTCTGAAGCAGCCACCACAGCACCAAAATATATGTAGCAGAAAAACTCCTTTAAACCTACACACACCTAGGAGCCAACACATCCATGTGGCGGCATGCAATTTTTTTGTTTTGATCAAACCATGAGGAATTTTTTATTTTTATGCCAGTTTAATAATAAGAATCTTTTGCTAGTACGGACCACACCCATAGAGGCTGAAATGGGGAGGTGAACTCTTAATTTTATAATGTGCACACAATAGGTGATACACGACTATAGATTGTGAAAATATTTTACTTTGCTAGTATGTCAGGCTTTTGCCCTGTTTTGGGTTTTCCTCCCCTTTTTTGTTTCCTTGCTGACTTTCATTTGCTTTGGGGAGGAATTCAGGGTGGCTTATGAATGTGTATAAAGCCGGACCTCACATTGGATAGATGAATACAAGAAAAGGGTGGAGGTGGGAGCAAGTTTGTCCGACACGGGAATGGCGTGAATTTGCAGGGTATATATAGGGCTGAGAGGAGGAGTTTGGGCGTCGTCCTACTCCCAAAGTTATGTTATTACATAACAATTATTTGTATGGCAGCTTTCATTAATAAATGCAGCATTAAGTGGTTTACAGATTTTCTACAAGAAAAAAAACTATCAAACTGTAAGCACAATTAAATCATAATTTTAAATGAAAGTGAAAAAAGAATAGAAAGTAAATAAAGAGGAAAAATATATTTTAAAGGAAAATCTCCTTCTTCATTTGGATGTTCCCGTCAGGGGTTACCATAGGGCATCCACCAATCTGCACCATCAATTTTGCACAGTTCTACACTGAATGCCCTTCCTGACACAACTCTCCTCATTTGTCCAGCATTTGGGATCGGCACTGCAATGAGATGCTTTCCAGTGATTAGGTACACTAAGTATATTCTTTAGGAAAATAAGCAATAAAAATGAGAAATAATGTTGATGCAATGTTAAAGTGGCCAAAATATCACTAGATGAATTGTGATTTAAACAGAAATGTTTTAAGGCTCTTTTTTCATTTATTAATGTGCTCCTTGGATCTGTGGTCGATGAAAAAAAATCCAGCGAGAGCTTGACGCTGCAACAAGGAAGGAACAAACTCTACTGATCTGTCTGAACTAATGACGGAGCTGTGTTCTGTCCCCAACAACAACAACAACAACACGCCAATACACCATGAGTAAACAACGCTCAAATTTTTTTAGTGGAAAAACAAATAAAGTTCCAAGCATGTTGGGCAGAGTAGAGTTGAATATAGCAGGTACTATGCAGTGGAAACGCGCCATTAGACAATGACAGGTCTTATTTAGTGTATAGCTTTGTAGACAGTGTGTGGTACACAAGTCAAGACAATAGCTTGACTTGTGTACAACCCCTCTCCTGCGACGCTGTCATGGAGCACAGCAGAAAACTTATCTCGCTCCTAACTTTTATGGAGTGTGTTTATATTTACAAAACACAATCGAGTTATTCAGATACAACATTGGAAATATGGTCTTTGTGATGAGGTCATTTAAATAATTGTTAAAAAAAAATAAAAATATACACAGATTTTTGTTTAAGTTATATTTCACACAAATACACAACTGTTCTGGAAATTGTGTATATATTAGTTTCCAACATATATGCATTATTGGATACAAAATATTGTAATCAAAATAAATTGTACTTACATATGAGCTGAATTTGAATGATTGTTATTATAGATTTAATGTGGTTTAATTTTATTTTTATTTATACTATGCAATCGTAGTATATATCATTCTATCTGCCTGCTGTCACATTGATTATTTAAGATTTGTGACAAGATGAGCACATTAAAATCATTAAAATGAAGGGTTTTGTATTTTGAATTTACTATATCAATATTTCAGCTGAAAAATAATTAATGATTACATTTAAAGGAAGAAAAATAAATACATTTACAGAGAATAAAGACGAGATGTGGCCTCAGCATTTTGGTTTCATTTAAATCCTTGTTAAATGTTCAGTTTGCACCGCTGTGGGCACTGCTGAAGTATTCAGATATTTTTACTCTGAGGTTTTGATGGCTGTGACTTACAAGCCTCTCTTCCTCTCTGGCCCTTTTTCCTGTTCTGTAAAAGTGAGAACTCAACACCAGCTACACTATATGTCTAAACAACCTTTAGGATTAGTTAATTCAGCTAATTTTAAATTAAACATTTAAAAGTTAAATGTAATGCTCTGGAGCAGCTGCACATAATTCTAAGGTCACTATGCTCAATGCCAAGCTTAAGCTAGATGGGTATAAAGCCCTACCAGCATTGTGCTGTGGAGCAGTGGAACTATGCTCTCTGTGATGGATCTCTTATGGTGGAATACAGTCAAATCCTCACAGCAATGTTCAAATATCTAATGTAAAGCCTTTCTGAGTCTGTTACCTCAGCAGAGAGGGACAAACCCTTGATTAGTGTGTTCACTTGAGTCATAATGTACTCTTTAAAACCAAGAGAAGAGGATGCTGTATAAATGTCTATTTCCTGATATAATACTAGAGTGGGTTTACACACATAATATAAAAAATATATCTGAATTCACTTCTACATTTCAGCTTTTACAGGTCTTTACTAGCATAATGTGTGTTGTCCTTTTGCAGTTATCATACAGTTATTATTCTGTCAACCTAGCTGGATTTCTTTAGAACTGAAAAATCGGGTTTTCAGCCACTGCCCACAGCCCAATTCTGCGGGGCTTTATACCTCTCTAGGCCACCCTTAGCATTGTGCATGGTGAATCTAGGTTTTTGCGACTGCTCCCAAGCATCTTATTCTCTTGTTTTTTGTGGAAAATGTTATCAGTATCAGTTTCATTGGGAACTGCTGGATCAGTTATCAGAGGGGGAAAATCTCCCCATTATTAGCAGTAAATAGATATAGATATTAGCAGATATTATTACAGGTACTTTGTGTGTGTGTCTGTGTCTGTGTGTGTGTGTGTGTTTGGGTTGGAATAAGAGACTAATTATTTCAGACAGTAATGAATTTTTAAAAAAATATGATGTGCACACACACATGACATTCTCTCTTTGTAGAAAGAACACTAGATTACACTCTAAAACATGTTTAGAAAAGTAAATACTTTTAACAATATATTCTACAATGAGAGAGATTTAAAGGATGCAACATTTTCCCAGAAAGGGGTGGAATTAAGTACATTATTCATTCATTCATTCATTCATTATCTGTAACTGCTTATCCAATTCAGGGTCGCGGTGGGTCCAGAGCCTACCTGGAATAAGTACATTATTATTAAGAAAAATGTAACAACAATATATATGTAATATGTAACAAGATTTGAATTCATAACACAGCTGTTCTAAGAGATGAATATCAAAGATTTGATGCCTGTTTTTGGGACAACGATTATAGACTCTACACAGTTGATTACTGACATTTCAGGCTATTAGTAATACCACACACAACTAGCAGTGAAACACTGAGTGGAGTGGAGCAGATGTAAAACAGATTCAAATATATATGATAAGGAATATGTACAGAAATCTGACAGTGTGAAAGCTGAAAACAGATGACGTTACATTATTGAGTTTAGAGCAAAAGCATGGGGCAGTGTTTTCAACAGCTGTTACAAAAATAGTATTAGCATATATGATCTTCACATGCTGCAGAATTTACCACAGCTACATGACAACAGAGCCTTCACATAGAAACACTTCCTCTGAAAAACCTGCCCTTGAAATCACATCCTATTTTATTTCCTTTTAAAATTAAACAGCAAGAGTACATTCACTATATAAATTAACAATTAACTCAAACTAATTTGTCAGTTAACTGTAGCAGGCATATCGATGGCCTGTTGCCAGCTGATTACACAAACAATGTCACACTTTAAGGTAACAGGTTGTTACATGTTAATTTCAAGTTAAGGAGCAGAAGCTTATCTTTTTCTATTTTCACATGATATAACCTCTCATTAAGTACACCAGTACTTAATGTAATATTGCACTAAACATTCATTCATTCATTCATTTTCTGTAAGCGCTTATTGATTCAGGGTCACGGAGGGTCCAGAACCTAACCAAAAATATGCACTAAACAGCCTCTCACTCTCTGTATTTGTTCATGGAGTTTCTCTGTGCTGTGGGTGCAAGCTTGGGAATTAAATTGTGCCAATATGGAAGAGGGCTTTCGTTTTTGGAGATGGGGACTACACAAGGTGTTGTGCTGTTGTGGTCTGTCTCATATTTGGGTTCACTTCAAGTTTTCATTGAACACCAAAGGCGCATGTGCTTTATCAGATCTGCTAATTCACTTGAAGATTAAATTCATAGTTTACCTATTGGTTTGTTAAATTCTTGGTACCACTGGGGCCTGCACTCCAAATACCAATGGTAAAAACTTTTGAAAAAATATGTGTGTGCATAATGAGGGAGTAAAGTACATAAAACAAAAGCCAAAAAAAAGTAATTATACTTTTACAAGCTTTTACATAATATTTATTTTCATGCCTGTGAAAAAAATACTTATAAATGTCTCAATAAAATAAAAGTCAGATAAATTCTGAAAAGAATAGTGAAAAGAAGCTAGTTGTAGAACTACAAAGGGCTTACTTTGCTGTAGTGGAGTATGGACAAATATGAATACCGAAGACAGATTTGGACAGATTGAAATGAAGAAATGAAAAGTTTTGAATTAAAACTTCTCCAGTCTGAATAGGACCTTTCCTCTGCGACCAAGTCACATTCCAGAGGACTGTTTGTACATGCGGGGTTGAAGGACTTTACAACCACGCACACACACATAAGATCAAACACTCTCCAGGGCATCTGGATCCCCCGACACCCCTAACCTCTTCAGGAACTCGAGATAACTGATTTTATGATACTTTTAAGAGACAGAAACCTCAAACAAAGAAGAGAGCTTTTACGGTCGTCTATGACAATGGCACCTAAATGACGGCTCCTTATCTCGAGCCCACTAAACAGGGCCAACAAATGTTTTAACCAAAAGTGACCTCGAGTGAACCCCCGTGAATCACCCGCCAAAGCATGGATCAACAGCGACACCAAATGGACACTGGCGAAACTACGCTTCGCTCGGAGTTGCTGGAAAACAATAGCGGAAAATAATCAAACTCTGATTATTTGTGTATTAAACCTATATATTAATGTCACTTTCTGTACCCTCAGATGAATGCCTATCTCCTAATGAAAGGTTGTATATTATGGACTGTTCCTATCATGAAGAGAAATCCTACCTCTGAATAGGACTAAACGAATTAATATTCTTTCCCAGCATAGCATCATAAATGGGACGTAAAGATGAAACCTTATGTAACTGTCTGATGTTAATAGTCCAATGTACTCATTGTTATATGTTGATAACGGGTATAAGAATTTTGATACGAGAAATTCATATTCTTTATGTGTGAATCAATGATTCAAACCCCCTTCGACTCTCTCCCCCTAGCGAGAGTCACGTGAGACTGAATTTGTGTCCAATCAGAAAGAGGACTCCTCCCGTTAAGGCGTGACCGCGCCAGACTTGAAAAGAGAGAACAGCCTAATGCAAATTCAGTTCGAAGTTCTGAAGAGTTGCGAGGACTCTACAGAAGTAACGGACCACGAAAGAAAGCTGGAAAGAGAGGACGCCGACGAGAAAACTTTGAACAACAAACTCTCTTCTCCACGACGACGACGAAACAAAGGAAAATCTCAGAGACTTCATTTAAAGCTTACGAGAGACGTCTCGAAATTAGCTAAGAGTATGAAGTTTTACTAATACGTCGAGTAATTTGAATATCTTTCTTTTCTTTTAATCGTGTTTATGGCTTATAACCCAATCTAAGTTTAATCTCACGACTGATCGAAGCAGGTGAACTTATTCGTGGCCAGAGTAAGGAAACACTGCCGATACACCAGGAAGTCTTAGAATAAGTGAGTTTATTGAAGCGGTTTCAGTTCTGGAACTGCAGCAACCAGCGGAACTTTCGTCCAAACGTCCATATAGTTGGACGCTCCCACTCACGACACTGAGCCAGAGGATTCTGCCGCCGGCGTCATCACGCTCCGAGTACGCCAAGGCGACTCAACCGACGAAGAAAAGCCTCCATGCGGACTCAGCCTGGAAACTTCTGAGACCGCGAAATCAAGCAAGACGCCATAACTCCCAGGACCTCAGAGAGCCTTTGTACGCAACGAGTGGTGAGAATCGACGAAAAGTAAGCTAAACTTATGCATTTCCAGAGCTGAACACCGAATTAAGTTCTTGATAAATTCTGTATTAATTAAACCTTAGCTAGTAACTTTAGTCACAAGTCAGAAGCGCCTAGCTCACCTTTAAGCTCGAATCAGTTCCCCTTACCGGACACCGTGAGATTACAGGGTTGTGCTATGTAATTAAATACTTCTCTTTATTAATAAAACTCTCATTATTTGAAATCACAGTGTTTACAATTTGTTCGTTATTTCCTGAAAATCCTGAAGTACTCATTTAGCATGATTATTATTCATTCTCAAACTAATTATTAATGTTTTAATTGCTTAAGCCAATTATAAACTTTAATTAATTTCACTCAGTCAAATATCAGATATTGGAGGAGTTTGAATAAGGTCAAGGCTATAAAACAAATCATAAAATTATATGTATATATTTGTGGTGTACCTTACTACACTACATATACAGTAACAAAACTAAAAATTATTTATTAATTTTTGGCGCCCAACGTGGGGCCAGGAAAAAGGCTTTTTAATGAACAAACTGTAAAAACACTGAAACAATATCAGCTTGGGTTTATGAAATACTTTCCGCTGTTTGTGTTGCTGAATAACGATTGAGATTCAAAGCTTGATGTGGGTAATTTCGTGTTGTGTTTGTTACTGCTGAAAAACTGTTCTGTGATATATACCGGTTAGAAAATAAGCTTGGTTGTTTTTGAAAGAGCGCGGCTCTGCGCCATTTTGCATGCATTAAATTGAGGCCTGGGCACGTCTGAACTGCGCGAAATTCCGCTGTAAGACTTTGCCGTCGGTTCGACCCCTCAGCCGCGAATCCCGGCGAGAAACCACCGAACCGAATACCCCCGTTCGTTTTAAACTGGGTCGCTACCAGCGTTAATAACGAGATCGCGCGCTAGGCGATTGGGAGGTTATTAAACAGCCGAAAAGACGGCTTGTATGAAGAGCGGTCTGCTCTTGTCAGCTGTTCCTGTTAAACTGAACGCTTATTCAGGAAAGGAACGAACCCCTTTGAAGGGGCGGAGCTGAAACTAAGGAGGGAAATTCAAAACGCCCCCAAAACAGAGGAAGACAAATTCCCTCTTGTGGTATAAGTGCGTAATTGCAGGGAAAAATACTTCATAACTAGCGTCTATTGAAGCGTGTCCTCCCGTGCTCCTCCTTGTGGTCAAGTGGTGCTACCCTTGACGTTTGATTCCCGTACACCCTCTAGTGGTTGGGAGGTTGTCCGCCGAGACAACATAAGTGTTTAGCAGCCCTCTGGTGTTTAAAAGTTGTCATTACAGATGAAATTCTTTTAAAATACCTTAGTGTAAAATCTCTGTTCCCCTTTTTAAATTTTAAGTTTTATTTTTTTTTGATAGAGTATCTGAGCGTTTAAAATCTTTATCCCATTTTAGATTTTAATCTGACAACGCCCTCTAGTATTGAAACTTCCCGCTACAGTGGAAATTCCCACTTGTGTTATATTGTGTCTGCCCGTGCCGTGTTGATTGGGATTCCCACCAGCGCCGACTGGTGTCCATTGCTGCTATTGCATTGTAACTTGCTTGTCGCCCTCTGGTGTCCTAGTCTGGTATTACAATTTAAGTTCAACTTAAATACTGAAGCTCGCTGTTGCCATTCAGACTTACCTTCAGTACCCTCTGGTGGAGAAAACTTGCTATCGCATTTGAAATTGTCAACCAGTTCACACTGATAAGACCTGGTATCACAGCTCTAGTGGCTGTCTCTAAACTCTGCACATCTGAATAATTACAAGTAAAGGCTTGGAAGCATAATAAGTTGATACAACTACAGCAGACAGTGTGCAGTAATTAGAGATTGACATTTTAACTTGATACCAGATCACAAACGCAGTTAAAAGAGAGAGTCTTTTAATCTTGCTATTCTTAATAATTCTTTAATTCAGAAAATTCTTTTACTTTCATAATTCCTTAATTGGAAATTATATGTAGTAATAAATTTCACTTAATTTAAAATTCTTTAATCCAAATTTTTTCGACAATTCTTTAATTCAAAATTTTTAATAATTTTAGTTATTGAAATTTTTTTTTTCTCAAATTTTTTTTGTTTTCTCTCTCTTCTTGTATTCACTCGCGCATAGCAACTTTCACTCCACCCTCTCCTACTAACAGACTTCCCTTAGAGATTCACAAGTGAACTCTAACACCATACATACTAGCAGTTACTCTTAGAGCACTCGGTACAGGTGAATTTAGTTCAGATTTAGTTAGAAAAGGGATTAACGGAATTAATCCTAACTAAATAGAATTAAGTTACACCTCGCAGTTAAAACACAGATAACATGGCAGAAGGGACTTTTTCCTCGGAAGTATATGTAGAAGGTTTGTGGGATGAGGCATTCTCTGTTCTGACCAGCATCACCAGTGATGTGATGCCTGGATTCGCAGAGACTGTGCAGAAGACCTCCCTGGTCGGCCGTGACCACATGGTGGCTAAGTGGGTAGAGAACCACTTAACCCACATGGCCAAGGGCAAGTCCCTAACGGAGGCATTAGGTCAAATAGCCATCCTCGCTTTAGTACAGCTCAGAGCCAGCGAACGTGAGCTCGAGGTATCACAGCGACAGCAGGCAAAGGTAGAGGCAGAGTTAAGTCAACTTCAAAGCGAAATAGCTGAAGGGAACACACTGCCCCAGGTCACACCTGATGTGCCACCTAGTGCCGCTACAGAAAGACAAGGCCAGCAGGAAGATAGTGAGGATCAGGAACCAGACTCAGGGACCGTAACCTTTAGAGCTGCTGCAGCACCTCCTCTGGTATCAACGGGTATTTCACCTTCCCCTGTGTCTCCTGTCAGTCGTCCCTTACACCGCCCTGCTAGACCCAGAGCACTGCAACCCAGTGTCTGGTCCCCTCAACCTTTACCCTCTCATGGTCCCTCATATAAGGACCTAGATAAAATCGCGCGTAATATAACCCGCTTTGATCCCAAACCTGACGGTTCTAATGATATCTTTTCCTACCTAAAAGATATTGACTTTTACCTCCAAAGGTTCCCCGGGATCACCATAGATGACAGACTATATGTGATTAAACTGACCTCCAACCGAGACGTCAGCAACTTCATTGAACGTCAGCCAGACTATGTAAAAGCGCGATATGATGTGCTGTGCCAAGCATTGGAGGAAGAATTCTCCAATCACCTGTCACAGACCGGACTGGCCGCTGCTTTGAATATAAAACAGCAACGCCAGGAATCCCCTCAGCAATATTATAACCGACTCAGACAGGCGTACTTCGGACCTAGAAATGACTCCGGAATGGAGGAAGAGTTAAATTTCAAGTCACTATTTATCCAAAACCTCCATCCCCACACCAGTCATCAGTTGGGAGTCTCAGCTTGCCCTCGCACCCTGTCTAGCAGGCAGCTGCGTGATTTAGCACTCAGAGGTTTCCTAAAATCCCAACAAATCCCCAACAGGCGGTCCGAAACCCCCCAAGTCTTCAATGTCGACTCCAACTCCCCACATTTAGAGTTAGAAGGTGCCACCCAGGCCGATCCACAAAGATCCGCCCTGGACCCTTCCTCCACTCCGTGGACCAGTGAGGGCCCGAAACCTCATCCGCCCTCACACCAATACAAGCGCTACCCTCCTCGCAGGCCAGACAGAAATCACGACAAAGATTTCTGGAACCCTCGGGACAGGGCTGGGTATGGTCGTGACTATTACCCTGTAGAAAACCGCGGTGCGGGCCGTGGAAAGCCATCACATCCCCATAAGGGATATGAGCGAACAGCTCCGAACCAGCTTTCTGATTCCTATAGAGAAAAGAAAGAGAAATACTGGTATCAAAACAAAGAAAATCACGCTAAAGACAAGCTTAAAGGCAAGGAACTCAGCTCTAAAGAGTTAGAGGACATCCGCCGAATGCTTGCAATGATTTGCAAAGAGAAAAAGAAAAAACCTGACGTTCTTTCTATCACCTCTTCGCGGCCTAACCCAAAGCCATCCTCTAACACCCCAGAAATGTTAGAGAGTTATGTAGGAGAAGTGACAAGCGAAGCTCCGTCCTCTAACGCACCACGCAATCTCCTCGTGACCCAAACAAACACTGAAGACCCAATGATACAGGGGGGTGACTCGCAACCACCCTCCAGTGCTGTTTTGGTTGTTCAGTTAGATGGTAAAGAAGGTTTAACGCCAAATGACCCTTCAGTCATTGAAGGCGACACACCCGTCCGACAATTCATGGGACACCTAACAGAGAAAGGGGTTGCACGCAAATTCTACTTGTCCACCATTGTGGAAAGAAGGCTAGTACATGAGGCCCTGTTGGACACTGCATCAGATGTCACGCTCATGTCTTCCGCCTTATTCCACCAGGTTCGAGCCATCGCGCGGCGTGAAAATCGCGAGATACAGCTCCAAAACTGTTCTCTTAAAATTCAGCCGTATTCACATGCAGGCCTCACTATCCAATCTATGGCACTAATACACTTAGCCATTGGACCAATGACTTTAGTGCATCCAGTCCATGTGTCTCCTCTCGAAACAATTCCCTTCCTCATCGGCAAAGATCTCCTTAATCGCTTCGAACCACTGATTGACTTCAAAAGGTCAAAGATCTGGGCACAAGTGCGTGAGCCTTTACCCATCTGCACCCCGCACCACCGGGAAGCTCAGTGTTGCCGTCTCGAAATCCGGCCTGAATCAATAGGAGATCCACCAAGTCAGATCCCTCACTTCGAGGAAGAGGAAACTGAGCCCATGGCAGCCACGCCAGAGACAGCAGTCTCTCCCTGGCCCCCTAGTGCCATGTTAGAACAACGGAACACATTCCTGTGCACTTTCACACAGCCGTCCACAACAGACGCTCCCGGCCTTCCCATCATGAATGGTCTCACAATGCAGGACTATCATGTAGACAATGCAGTTCTGGCTCTATGGACCGACCAGTCCGCCATAAGCCAAACCCTCTTTAACACTCTGCGCCTCACTCAACCAAATATTCCTTTGGTGAGCAGTCCTTGTCGTTTTCCTCTTAACCTGACATCAAAAGCAATGTCACCCACTGATGGAATTTGCGCTTTAACCGTCCAGTGGAACAAAAGGGTAATCACCCATTATTTCTTAGTCGTCCCTAACTTGCCGCACGACGTTTACATTGGAAGTGACTTCTTGGTGCGCCTCGACGTCCACGTAGACACCCTCAATGGCGTGCTGTGGTCTTTGACTGATGTTTCAACGGAAACCTGGTCCTCTGATCTCAGCAACCTAGGCTCAGGACAAACTATTCCCGAGGTATGTCAGGTCACTAACCAAGGTTCACTTGTGGTACCTGCGAACGCAGCAAATGTACCCATCCGCTTAGTCATGCGACCTGGCCAACACTTAAGCCACGCGCATGCACTTTTCCAACCGTCACCTCAGTTCTTCGAACTAGGCCTCACCCTCGAAGCCACACCTTTGGTGGAGACGCGAGCAAGATCCACCTATCTATTCGTACGGAACGAAACCACTCAACCCTTAACGATCCCTCACTCATCCCCTCTGGGTTGGTTAGTCAGTACGAAATTCCATGACTTCGAGTTGCGAATTCCGATCATAGGACCAATGCCTGAATCCCTGCTTCTTGACCAGGCAGAATCAAAGGTGTTCTACACTCATCCGACGCGAGCTGTTGCTCTCTTCTCAGCTCTGGACATGAGTAACGACGCCATTTGCAGGATAGATCTCGCTGACGACAATCAAATGACGATCACGGTTCTTTCCATAGATTCATCCCCGGAATCCTCCCGGGAACCATCTCTTCTTCCCGAAGCGGGAGAAAACACTTCAAATCCACGTACTTCAAAAGAACTATCTGACTCCGAATTTCGTATCCAAGTCGAACAAGTTCTAAAGGAGGCCGACGCCCTCCAAAGCAAAGAAGAACGTGAGAAACTCTGTGAAGTGCTCCTTAAATATCAAAAATCTTTTTCCAAAGATTCAACGGACTGTGGTCTCACTGACATTCATTCAGTACGTATTCCCACTCGTCCAGGAGCACCACCCACGTTTGTCCGCCAATACAAAATTCCGTTGGCATCCTATGAACCGGTACAAGAAATCATTGATGACTTGCTGGAAAAGGGCATAATTCGACCCTGTAATAGCACATATTCGGCACCATTATGGCCTGTCATAAAACCAAATGGTAAATGGCGCTTAACCATCGACTATCGGAAACTAAATCAACAAGTTCCCTTGTCTCGATGGCCGATGACACAATTGGAGCAAGAACTTCCCTCGGTCCGAAACGCTAAATACTTTTCCACCATCGATGTAGCCTCTGGCTTCTGGACCATCCCGGTGCAAGCAGAAGACCAACACAAGCTCGCTTTCACTTTCGCAAACCGACAGTACACATTCACTCGGTGCCCTTTTGGATATGCCAACTCACCCGCGGAGTTTAACATCTTCTTAAACAAAGCATGCCCTGATGCCCGCGAGCGAGGCACCCTCATATATGTGGACGACATACTCATGCGTAACCACTCCCTACAGGCACACCTTGACGAGATTGATCATGTTCTTGACCAGCTTACAACAGCAGGTGCGAAAATATCACTCTCCAAATGTCAGTGGTGCAGAACAAAAATGAATTACGTCGGTCTGCTCGTAAGCACTGATGGTGTTGAACCACAAGTGAGTCGAGTGCAAGGGGTAACAAACCTCGCAGCACCCACCAATGTTAAGGAACTCTGCAGTTTCTTAGGAGTATGCAACTACTCACGACAATTCATAGAGAACTATGCGGACCTAGCTCGTCCACTTTATGACCTCCTGAAAAAGGACACTCCGTTCACCTGGGGCGAAGCCCAGGAACACGCCATGCAGGCACTAAAATCGAAACTGTGCACGGCTCCATGCCTTGCCTATCCTGACAGTAGCAAAGAATTCTACCTAGAAGTAGGGTTCTCGGACCACTGTCTCAGCTCCGGTCTGTACCAATTACACGACAGAGACAAACGTGTCATAGCCTACGCTAGTAAAACTATGCTGGCTGCCAAAAACAAATACAGTGACTGCGAAAAAGCACTACTAGCAACAGTGTGGGCAGTCAAACATTTCTCCAACTACCTAGGTGGTCAGAAGGTGATTGTTGAAACTCATCATCAACCAGTCACTTTCCTAAACAGCCAACGAATTCGAGAGGGTGTAGTAACTAACGCTCGAGTAGCATCCTGGCTAATGGCTCTCCAAAGCTTTGACTTAGAGGTGCGTTACGCGCAAAACTACAAGAGCCCCCTAGGCACAGGCCTTGCTTCCTGCAGGCGATGCGAAGGAAACATTCCTTCCCAAGTGCCACAAACTCCAGAAACCCTCTTACCCACCGTGGCTAACCACCACTATTTCGATCCTAACACATGCAAAGACCTTGTCACTGCGTATGTAGATGGTTGTTCGTTCCGCCGAGAACACACCCTGATGGCAGGGGTGGGTATTATCGGAATAAACGGATGGCCTCACGAACCCCTAAGTTTCAAATTGGGTGCTCAGTCCTCCCAATATGCTGAAATAGCAGGAATTCTCATCACAATCCAGTCTGCAGTCCAGAAAAGCGTAAAAACGTTGGTGATCTGCACAGACTCCAACTACGCACGCCTAAGTTTCACATGCCACTTGAGACTGTGGAAAACCAACAACTACACCACGTCAAACAAAAAGCCAGTTAAACACAAAGAGCTTTTCGCGGCATGCGAACACTTGGTAGACACACATGACCTGCAGATCTACTGGAAGAAAGTGAAGGGTCACTCCCGAGTCCCGGGAGATGACAAAGAATTCAATGATCAAGCAGATAGCTTAGCCAAACAAGGGGCCCGCGAAGGCACATCGTGGACATTCGATCCCTCCCTTTTTCCAAACCCACCCGACATCGAAGTCCTAGCTGTCACACGGTCTCGAACAGTAACGAAGGCGTCGCCTGACAATGCCAAAACTACCATTGTCTCTATTAACCCTGCTTTTTCGGACGCTGACTTAGTTGCTCTCCAAGCTCGAGACCCATCCATTTCTAAAGTGCTTAGCCAAATCTCTGACCCATCTACTAATCCCATCGCAGCACAAGATCTTGACACCATACCAGGCCTTAAAGACCTATACGGCGCCAGAGCGTCCCTCCAAGTCGTCAAAGGCTTGCTAGTTCATGCCACTGACTCGCACACTTCACCTACGTTCGTGGTTCCTCAGTGCCACAGGGGGGTGATGCTGATGCACGCCCATGACTCCCCATCTGCGGGACACAAAGGGGTCAAAGCAACACACCATGCGCTCAGGCAGGTGGCATATTGGCCCCACATGGTAAAAGATGTGGCTGACTACATTAAAGGCTGTCTGGTATGTTGCCAATTTCAACCCTCGAATCCTCTTCATAGAGCCCCTCTGCAAAAGAAAGGAGTATCCTTCCCTTGGTCAAACCTCCAGATAGACTGGGTTGGACCACTCACTCGAACAGTAAGAGGTAACAAGTACTTCCTCACAGTCACGTGTGCATTCACTAAATGGGTAGAATGCCTCCCCGCACCGAATGACACAGCGCTAACCACTGCATACTTACTGATGAACCATGTCTTCTCACGGTTTGGCCTACCCAGCCGTGTCGACTCTGACAGAGGGACACATTTCACAGCTGAGGTCATGCAGCAGCTCTGGCAACTCTTAGGAGTAAAAGCCAGCCTTCACATTAGCTACCATCCTCAAAGCTCAGGTCAGGTAGAACGAGCCAACCGAACTGTTGTTAGCATACTGAAAAAATACGTAGCAGCAAACCAACGAGACTGGGATGTCAAACTCCCCCTCGTACTGATGGCCATACGGGTGACCCCACACGACGCGGTCGGGGTCTCACCCTTTGAGTTGATGACAGGGAGACAAATGACTCTGCCTCTACATCTGTTATATCAGCCAGGTGAAGCTAACATAGCCGTAGCCTACACCACTCATCAGTATATGGAGGACCTGCAGAAACACCTCAAAGCTACTTTCGCCTTTGCCCAGCAGAAACTGGAAAGAAGTGCAGAAGGTCGCAAAGCGTACTACGATCACAAAGCATCCCACGATGAACTCCAAATAGGGGACAAAGTATGGTACTACATCTTTGTCCAACCTGTTGGAAGGTCGCGAAAAACAGGGGGGAATTTGGCCCGCAAATTCCTACCCCGATGGTCCGGTCCCTATAAGATAACAGACAAACTGTCCCCCGTTGTTTACAGGATCAAAATAAACAAAGCTCGGGGCAGTACCGAATTCAAATGGGTCCACCGCAACCAAATCCGACCACACACAACCCCCATGGGACTTGTAGGGGATACTAACGCTTGTGTTAGATCATAAACGACAGAACCAAAGGCAGGAAGGGTGTTAGTTAACAAACAACTATAACCTTCTACTCACACCTTAGTTCTCCTATCCCTTTTCTCTTTTTCTCTCACTCTTTAGCAGGCAACGAACTTCTAACCAGACTGAGGACACTCAGGGTGCAAGACCCTAGTCCCTCATCGTCAATTATTGTAGAGTGCTTACCCTAGGAAATTTTTATCAAAAGGGGGGTATCGTGAAAATTTGTATAATTTGTCTAAACGACTCGCCATAAATACCCTAAATCTAACCATGAGCATCTCTTCCGGTAGGATGGCCCCGCTGCTCATTCTCCTGATCGTCGGCTCCCTAGGAACCGCCGTGCTCCCTGAAGTGATCAAACCAGGTCCTGACTCAGGAATAATACTGAAAGACCAGCCGGGACTGCTAATCACTAATTGCCGCCTCCACACCCAGAGAGTATTTGTACGGTTGAATCCCGCCGAAGCGTGTAGCAAAAACCTACCGATAACCACTCTGCAGACTGGCCGGAATGGAGTTAGATGGACTGAGGAAGCTATCAGCCATGCTGAAGCCGACGTAACTCACATGCTCCGCCAGCTACAAAAGTTTACCGTGACGCAATCAGAACTAAATGGTTTTAATAAACGACCTAAACGCTTCATAGGCGGATTGCTAATGGCAGCTGCAACTGTGGGATCACTACTGAGTCTCGGAACGTCCGCCGTCAATGCCGTCAATGTAGCCACTGTTAAACGTCAAGTAGGGGAATTACAAACGGAAATTCCGAACATTAAAATCCAATTAGATAAACAGCAGCAGCACCTGCAAACCATTGGGCAAACCCTACGTGGCACCGTCGTAGTGCTCAACGCTCACAGTGTCGCCTTGAACAAAACGCTCCAGACGGTTAACTCCATGCTTTCAGTAGTACAACTTGACCTTGCCCACATCCAGCTTGTGAATATGTTATTGTCTGATATGCTACAAGAAATCAGCTCCTCTGTAGATAGCCTAGCCATGGGGAGAATTCCTCCCTACCTGGTGCCTCTATCCTTAGTGCAAGAGATTTTATCTACAGCAACTCGAGAAGTAGTTACTGACCTCCAGGCCCACCTAGCCTATACCTTAGGTAGCGCCATCCCAATTTATGTTAATCCTCAAGACCGAGAATTAGCATTCATTATTAACCTCCCCATAATGGCGCCTGAAAACATATACCGTTTGAAAGATGTTGTCAATGTTGGTTTCTGGCAAGATTCTGCCTACGTTCGTGTGAAAACAACATCTCTTGTAGCATACCAAGACGATAACCCTGACCTATATCTGGTACCCAATTTGCTTATGTGCACACTCACTAAAGACATTCACTACTTGTGCCATAGCAAACCTTTCATTCGTGACAGCGCAAATGGGATCTGTGGCCTTAAGCCTATGATGAGTAATACTCAATGCCCGGTAGTCGTCACACCCCGACGTTTGGTAACCAGTACTCAAGCTGAAATTGTTGGAAATCGTTGGTTGGTTAACACCCCCTTTAGAGAGGCCCTACTAACCTATGATCAACATGACACCTCAGAAAGGGTACTCCTTCCTAGCCGAACCTTCTGGGTAGACGTCCCCGTAAACGCAATCTTACATGTAGGAGACCTGGCCCTGTATCACCTAAACCCCGACCAATATGAGAGCGACATAGAAATCTCAGAGTTCTTCTCCAAACACACCATCGAGCTAGATACTAAAACACTAACTCGCCTAGAATATGAGGGAACCCAAGTCATTGATCTAACCCCCATAGATAACACTCTTAGAGAACTGTCGTCTCAACCCCTATGGCCAGTTCAGCCTGTCACCTATGCATGGTCCACCCCGGACACCTTACTAGTTACCCTGGTAGGATTAGGATATCTTTTGACCTTTGGTATAGCTTGGTTCTATTTCAAACGCACCCGAGCCCTCCAGAGCAGGTTAGAAACTTGGTCTAATAAAATGGTCAAATTCGTTAGACACAAAAGAGCCCAGAGAGGTGAACCCCCAAGTTTTAGATATGAAGCCGAAGGCCATGTCGAAGAATCAGCTCTCGAGGTTGCGTTTGAACAAGACCTACCCCTAAATAATTAGGATCCCTTCAGCATGCAAACATACACATTCCATATACACCCATACACTAATAGGAATACATCAGCTCTGGAAATGTGTTTGAATATGCTTGCTGACCTCACCTTCCTCCACAGCAAAAGTTCTTTTCAGCTCCATGATCCCTGCCAAACCATAAAACTGAAAAGAAAGGGGGGAATGTAGTGGAGTATGGACAAATATGAATACCGAAGACAGATTTGGACAGATTGAAATGAAGAAATGAAAAGTTTTGAATTAAAACTTCTCCAGTCTGAATAGGACCTTTCCTCTGCGACCAAGTCACATTCCAGAGGACTGTTTGTACATGCGGGGTTGAAGGACTTTACAACCACGCACACACACATAAGATCAAACACTCTCCAGGGCATCTGGATCCCCCGACACCCCTAACCTCTTCAGGAACTCGAGATAACCGATTTTATGATACTTTTAAGAGACAGAAACCTCAAACAAAGAAGAGAGCTTTTACGGTCGTCTATGACAATGGCACCTAAATGACGGCTCCTTATCTCGAGCCCACTAAACAGGGCCAACAAATGTTTTAACCAAAAGTGACCTCGAGTGAACCCCCGTGAATCACCCGCCGAAGCATGGATCAACAGCGACACCAAATGGACACTGGCGAAACTACGCCTCGCTCGGAGTCGCTGGAAAACAATAGCGGAAAATAATCAAACTCTGATTATTTGTGTATTAAACCTATATATTAATGTCACTTTCTGTACCCTCAGATGAATGCCTATCTCCTAATGAAAGGTTGTATATTATGGACTGTTCCTATCATGAAGAGAAATCCTACCTCTGAATAGGACTAAACGAATTAATATTCTTTCCCAGCATAGCATCATAAATGGGACGTAGAGATGAAACCTTATGTAACTGTCTGATGTTAATAGTCCAATGTACTCATTGTTATATGTTGATAACGGGTATAAGAATTTTGATACGAGAAATTCATATTCTTTATGTGTGAATCAATGATTCAAACCCCCTTCGACTCTCTCCCCCTAGCGAGAGTCACGTGAGACTGAATTTGTGTCCAATCAGAAAGAGGACTCCTCCCGTTAAGGCGTGACCGCGCCAGACTTGAAAAGAGAGAACAGCCTAACGCAAATTCAGTTCGAAGTTCTGAAGAGTTGCGAGGACTCTACAGAAGTAACGGACCACGAAAGAAAGCTGGAAAGAGAGGACGCCGACGAGAAAACTTTGAACAACAAACTCTCTTCTCCACGACGACGACGAAACAAAGGAAAAACTCAGAGACTTCATTTAAAGCTTACGAGAGACGTCTCGAAATTAGCTAAGAGTATGAAGTTTTACTAATACGTCGAGTAATTTGAATATCTTTCTTTTCTTTTAATCGTGTTTATGGCTTATAACCCAATCTAAGTTTAATCTCACGACTGATCGAAGCAGGTGAACTTATTCGTGGCCAGAGTAAGGAAACACTGCCGATACACCAGGAAGTCTTAGAATAAGTGAGTTTATTGAAGCGGTTTCAGTTCTGGAACTGCAGCAACCAGCGGAACTTTCGTCCAAACGTCCATATAGTTGGACGCTCCCACTCACGACACTGAGCCAGAGGATTCTGCCGCCGGCGTCATCACGCTCCGAGTACGCCAAGGCGACTCAACCGACGAAGAAAAGCCTCCATGCGGACTCAGCCTGGAAACTTCTGAGACCGCGAAATCAAGCAAGACGCCATAACTCCCAGGACCTCAGAGAGCCTTTGTACGCAACGAGTGGTGAGAATCGACGAAAAGTAAGCTAAACTTATGCATTTCCAGAGCTGAACACCGAATTAAGTTCTTGATAAATTCTGTATTAATTAAACCTTAGCTAGTAACTTTAGTCACAAGTCAGAAGCGCCTAGCTCACCTTTAAGCTCGAATCAGTTCCCCTTACCGGACACCGTGAGATTACAGGGTTGTGCTATGTAATTAAATACTTCTCTTTATTAATAAAACTCTCATTATTTGAAATCACAGTGTTTACAATTTGTTCGTTATTTCCTGAAAATCCTGAAGTACTCATTTAGCATGATTATTATTCATTCTCAAACTAATTATTAATGTTTTAATTGCTTAAGCCAATTATAAACTTTAATTAATTTCATTAAGTCAAATATCAGATATTGGAGGAGTTTGAATAAGGTCAAGGCTATAAAACAAATTATAAAATTATATGTATATATTTGTGGTGTACCTTACTACACTACATTGCTATTCTGCTTTTAATTACATTTAATATATTCATTATACTGACTGGGCAGTTAAGAGATGCAGTTCAACAATTAGAATAATGATAATCATAAAAAGAATGAGCTGTAGGTAGTGTCACATTCACACTGCTCCAGGGTCATGGAGGTTGTGGGTTCGAGTCCTGCTCCGGGTGACTGTCTGTGAGGAGTGTGGTGTGTTCTCCCCGTGTCCGCGTGGGTTTCCTCCGGGTGCTCCGGTTTCCTCCCAAGGTCCAAAAACACACGTTGGTAGGTCAATTGCCGACTCAAAAGTGTCTGTGTTTGTGAGTGTATGTGTCTGTGAAGGACAGGAGCCCCCTCCAGGGTGTGTTCCTTGCATCAAATGTCTGGCATTTCTCCTATTTTAATGAGTCAGAATAAAACTTAGAGTCAGACACTAATGTAGTGTGATATGATGAATGTGTATTAATTTCTAATAAGAAATTGTGATTTTCTGAGTGTTTATTTTAAATACCCAAACTCTAGCTGGTTTCAGAGACTTCTCCAAGCCACACCAAGCAAAGAATTTGAGATAAGCTTTTAAGAAAGAACTGACCCCAAATTGGTGCCTGGCTGTCTGTGTCAGAGAGTCATAAAACTGACAATATAGGTCCTTTCAAGGAAAGTTTACGACAGGGTCTTGAAGGATCATGGAACTCTTCTGAAAGGCAGAATGCAGAGAGACACTCCAGAGGATCAGTTTAACCTTAATTAAACCTTAATTCCCATTGGTTTCAAATAATTTGAAGTTACATATGTGCACAACTGTTTGAAAGTAATTCCATTTGGACAATCAAAATGGGTGGGATTAATTTACATGTGTTTAAAGTCATTTTTTTTTATATGAATTTATGTAGAACCAAGGTAGCCACGTACTATGTGTGTTATGTGTTTAAGAATGATGTCTTTGTGTTAACATATAATCTTTTATATTGCAAACGTATGATTCAAAATTTTGGGTAGTCATTCAAAGGAGATGGCCTTCAAACCTTTGTCTTGTCAAGGGTCATACATTTTATGTGATGTCACTACCAAGGTACAGGAAACAGTCAGTCAGGAGCAAGAGAGACTCCAATCTTATCCAATCGGTATTAAAGGCGGGTCTTCTAAACTCTGGTTAAAACACAGTGGCGCCAAATGACACACCCCTTTTCTCCTTCTTTTCCCTTCTCTACTTTTCAATTTCAAGGCTTCAGACACTTGAGGCATTTTCTCTTTTATCCTTTTTCAAGGCTAAAGAGGAAAATGACTCGGGTTTTGAAATGACTCTGCAGGCTCCTCTGCAAGCGTCAGACTCATGGCTTTCTTAAACAGTCTTGTGCCCCTCAAGCGTGGTCCAGACAGAAGTTCTATTCTAATGTGATCTCTTGTAGAAAACTATAGACTAATAGTTTAAGTTATAGTTTATAGTTATAGTTAGACTTATAGTTTAACACTAGCAAAAATTCAATGCCACACCCAGAGCATGAAGGAAACCTTAGACCTCTGACCCTTAAAAGGATGACAAAGATTCCGTACCAGCAACGATGAAGACGGCCACGCACAACCTCAGAATGACCTTCTGAGATGAGGAGAGACCTGCCCAGGAGAGACCGTCCTGGACGTGTCTCACAAGGCAGCGGATCAGCGATGACGGAGAATCCCCACAGAGAACTTCAGAAAGCCACCAGCTCCGACGGAGGGGTTGCCGTATCTGAAAATCTCTGGAGAAAAGGAACCCCCGCAGCTACAAACTACACGGCTCGCGTCTGCAATTCTCCAGGAAGTCGCGCCGCAAAGCACTGCGCGTCAGCGATATATTCCCAGCTTTTCTCCAGTCCATCACCACGGATACGTAAGGTCATATGGTCTCATTTCTTTCATTGCTCAGGGTTGGTGCTGAATGCTTGCTGGTATCAACAATAGCTTTTCTTAGAATTTAGGGTAATTATCATAGAAAAGTGCCCTCATATATTAATCTCCCTGTTCCCTCATGTGTCACTGTTATCCATTTAATTATATGAATGTCTAATTAATATTCATTATTTGATATTACAACTCGCGTTACAAACAAGACTGTGTGTTAATTCAAACAGTGAATAAAAACTTACACTTTACTCTTTTAGTGGATTAAAGGTATCTAATTCAAATTGCAGAATTGCTGAAGCTAGCTGCTCTGAGGGAATGAGTAAGAATAGAAATATAATAATATAATAATTTAATCCATATTTCAGAAAAAAAATATATATGTAATCTACATACTGAACTCAACAGTAGTGATGCTGTGTTTACATCGCATAGTGAAACTGCTAATATGTCACAAGACTGTAAAATGTTTATATTATGGGGGTAAATTGTAGCCAAACTGAGTAAAAAAGATTCATTTGCATTAACAGATTTTAATGTGTTTCCAGATTAATCAAATGCGTTCATGTTGACAGCACTTGTTTATTTTTACAAAATAACACTCAGTTTGTCAGTAACAACTTTGTATAATTTTTTATTTTTTTGGTGCATTTTCTAAAGTTAATATTGGTTCAAGGGAATAAAACAAAGCACAGATTATTGTTTTAAATGTAATTGTTTTAATTCTATTTAATTCTATTAATTGTACAACTTTTCTGGATAATGTCAATGTTTCCAACATAAACACATTGCTGGATACAAAAGGAAATGCAGTCAAATTTATGTAGACAAGAAGAACAGAAAATGAAATGATGTAAGACTTTGGAAAGTATTTATAAAATGTGGTTAGAGTGTGTCATACCCCCAAACTAATTACAGTGTGTAAAAAAAAATAATAATAATTGCAATTATAAAAGACAGCGCATATTGATCCAGAAAGTATTTGCAGAGCCACAGGTCTGTGCACACTGCACAAGTGCGTTTTCTGATTTTCCTTAAACTCCTGAATTTGTTTGAAAAAATAACTAATCCAGTAATATACAGCAGCATACAGAAAATATAAATTGTTGTTAAGGGTGTTTATTCAATGCATTTTTTAAATAGAGCACATATAAAAACAACAAATGTTGACAAAAATGCTAAAAAACAAAATACAAAACCCAATAAAAATGATTTGATAAGTTGAAAATTAATTGACTAAGGGCTAGAACTAAAAGCCTCCATATATGGGCCATCTAAGTGACCTTCATGGTTGTAACAGTTCAGAGAACCAGATATGAGCTTGCCCATTCAGATGTGTAAAAACAAACAGCAAAATCTTAAAATCAGTCCTAAAACACAGGAAAAATGTGTGAGAGAAATATGTGCTCACTTGTGTGTTCTTTTTAAAATACGAGTTTCAGCATTTTAGACAAAGTCCCTGTAATCATCAGAGACATACCTGTTTCCAAAAAGTTTTTTTTAATTTTTATTTCACACATGTTTAAATTATGTAATCTGTATATTCTCTGCTTGGTAATGAAAGGAAACTCACATACAGTGGAACCTCAACCTACGAACATGATCCGTTCCGTGGCCCGGTTCATAAGTAGAAAAGTTTGTTTCTCAAGTCAATTTTCCCCATTTAAAATAATGGAAAAGCAATTAAGCCCACCCCGAAAGTCACCCTTTTTGCGCTGATATAAGTTTACAAAACTCCCAGATTAGTAAAAAAAAAATACATGTAGCATTGCTAAAAATAAAAAAGAAATACAGTGGAAACAGTAATAAAAATTAAATAAAAACGTTTTAAGAGGTTACATATCGCTACCTTGAAGACGTGACGACTGGCTGGAGGAGTAACACAGGCACTGGCTGTATGATGGGAGGTGGGGGGTGGGTGGAATAACGGAGAGTAGGTGGGTGAATGTGGGGAGACGAAGCGTAGATACGGCTTAACTTAGCACGAATATCGATGTCTGCTATTTACCCTAATGCTAAATTGCTAAAACTACAATTCGCTAATCTTAAAAGCTCACTCCAGTCTGGGCGCGCTGGGAGACTCGTCAATTGGGGTCAGTGGCCATTTCCAGCCGCCGGCTTGGCAGAGGCTCGGGTTCGTTTCTAGAGTCATGGTTCGTTGGTGGAGGCAAAAAATATTCAAATGCCTGGTTCGCATCTTGGAAAGTTCGTTAGTATAGGCGTTCATTAGTAGAGGTTCCACTGTATTTCCTAAACATGACACCTTACGAGACCTTATACTGTGAAAATAAATTTGGCCCAAAAAGTGAACACTGGGGGCCCAAACGAGAGAGGCACCTGGGAGGCTCTGAGGAAATTTAAAATTGTAAAAAAAGACATAAACCACTCCAGAGCAGTTCCTTAAATGCCAACACATTACTCCAAATGAGAGCTAGGGACACTATGGTGTCAAACTCAGATGTGAAATTAAAAATCATAAGAATGGCAGTAAATCTGAATCTGTAGCAGTAAAAGATCATTAAAAACCCTTAAAAGTGCAGTTTTAGTGCAAAGAAATGCATTGAATTCCTCAAAAACTACTTCTGAAGAAAGTTTTGAAAGAAATGGGCACTTGGAATTTGGTTGTAGATTGGTTTTAACGCATCATATATGTATTTTACTTGCAAAAACATAGAATAGTATTTATATTTAAATATAGTTTAGTATTTAAATATTGTAAATTCATTCATTCATTCATTATCTGTAAGCGCTTATCCAATTCAGGGTCGCGGTGGGTCCAGAGCCTACCTGGAATCATTTGGCGCAAGGCGGGAATACACCCTGGAGGGTGCGCCAGTCCTTCACAGGGCAACACAGACACACACACATTCACACCTACAGACACTTTTGAGTCGCCAATCCACCTGCAACGTGTGTTTTTGGACTGTGGGAGGAAACCGGAGCACCCGGAGGAAACCCACGCGAACACAGGGAGAACACACCAACTCCTCACAGACAGTCACCCGGAGCGGGAATCAAACCCACAACCTCCAGGTCCCTGGAGCTGTGTGACTGCGACACTACCTGCTGTGCCACCGTGCCGCCCATATTGTAAACTATGTACTCAATTTATTAAAAGTAATTTCAAAAACAGTGTCCAACAAATGATTAAATGATAATATACTGTATTTTGTCTCAAATTGTTTTCCATAAGATTTTAACCTTTGCATAATGCTAAAAAAATATAATTAACTTTACATATTACATGAACATACCCAAATGTCCAAATTTCAAAATGTCCAACTTTCTGGTGTCTCACTGATTATCTAAACATTGTGTGACAGATTAGAATTAATAACTGAATACACTTAAAATTATTTGGCTTTATATGATCAAAAACATTCATAACACATTTGAGTGATAAGTCTTATTATTTTTACTTTCAGTTACATGGTGATTTGAGTGGCTCCCCACTCCAAGATATTTCATTTTTGCTGTACGAATACAGGTTATGTTCTTTAAATAATAATTTACACCTAGAGCATGGAATTAATGTATTATTATAAATACTACAAAAAATATAAACAATCTAATGGAAAGAAAAGTTATGAATCGACTTTACCAAGAATAAAGATGAGATGAGGTCTCAGCATTTCGGTTTCATTGAATCTTTGCTGAAAAGTTGAAAATTGGTGACTGTGGTGGGCACTGCTGCTGTATTTAGACACTTTCACTCTGAAGAGCAGAGGAGAGAGAAGAGAGAGGAGGAGTTTCTCTTCCTCTTTGACCCCCTTTCCTGTTTTGTAAAAGCGAATACTCATACTGTTAACACCACAACTACACCATATACATTTACACACAGCTCCATGTATACAAAACCCTCCCACACATACTACCTGCTTGAATTGTTTAGCAGATGTAACAGGTCTTGGGCGAAGGAGAAATTCTTGAGCTTAAATAATAAAATGTCTGAGGCCAATATAATTGCTTCTCCTGCAACACTCCGGAGGCTTAGGGGTACTATTGTTTGTGACCCTGGTTTTGTTGTCTCTACCTCAACACAGGGGAGATATCTTGGAATGATTTTCGATTCTACACTATCATTTCAATTCTTTATCAAAAACACATGTAACCTTTTTCCACCTTAGAAAAATATTGCTAGGATTGACACTTTTGTCACCCATACTGCTGCTGACACCATAGTCCATGCTTTTGTAAAATTCAGACTTTACTAATGTACTGCTCATACTTTCTAGTGCGTACTCTTTGTTCCTCAAGCCTAAAGAAGCTTGAGGTCCCACTTTTATATACAGTGGAACCTCTACTAATGAACGCCTATACTAACGAACTTTCCAAGATGCGAACCAGGCATTTGAATATTTTTTGCCTCCACCAACGAACCATGACTCTAGAAACGAACCCGAGCCTCTGCCAAGCCGGCGGCTGGAAATGGCCACTGACCCCAATTGACGAGTCTCCCAGCGCGCCCAGACTGGAGTGAGCTTTTAAGATTAGCGAATTGTAGTTTTAGCAATTTAGCATTAGGGTAAATAGCAGACATCGACATTCGTGCTAAGTTAAGCCGTATCTATGCTTCGTCTCCCCACATTCACCCACCTACTCTCCGTTATTCCACCCACCCCCCACCTCCCATCATACAGCCAGTGCCTGTGTTACTCCTCCAGCCAGTCATCACGTCTTCAAGGTAGCGATATGTAACCTCTTAAAACGTTTTTATTTCATTTTTATTACTGTTACCACTGTATTTCTTTTTTATTTTTAGTAATGCTACATGTATTTTTTGACTAATTAGAGAGTTATGTAAACATATATCAGTGCAACAAGGGTGACTTTCGGGGTGGGGGCTGGAAGGCATTAATTGCTTTTCCATTATTTTAAATGGGGAAAATTGACTCAAGGAATGAACTTTTCCACTTATGAACCGGGTCACGGAACGGATCATGTTCGTAGGAGGAGGTTCCACTGTATTTCGTTTCGTTTCCTCTGTCGCCGTTTCCACTGTTATCATATTGTTTGGCTCTCTCTTTGTCTGTCCCGCTGGCTTTAGCTCTCCGTGTTTAGGTTTAGTCTGTCCAGCTCTCTGTATTTAAGTCTAGTCTGCTTAGCTCCCTTTGTCTGTCTCTGTTAGCTCCCTGTGTGTTGCCTTTCTGTTGAAGTCTCTCTGTTGTGTTATCTTTTGTTTAAATAAATGTTTATTGTGTTTTAGCAAGTGCATCTGCCTCCGTCAGTCCGACTCCGCGTCCCTGACAGAATGACCGACCAATTAAAGGACGTAGCTAACACGGACAATCCTTTTGCTAGGTGCGCTATTCGCCGGACGCCGTTCCGTACAGGCCCAAGAGATCCTCTGGGGTATGTTTTAGAGGCGGCTGCGGAATGGAGTAGCTGGCTCCAGCACGTGCATGCCAGAGCTGCTCAGCGCCTTCAGGAGGAGTCAACTCATGAACCAAGTGACTGCTCCAGCGTGAGTCGAAGGAGCCGGCGAAAGAAGTGTGCAAACCCGTCCACTCCTGTCCCTGTGATGGCGGCGAACCCGGCCACTCCTGTCCCTGTGATGGCGGCGAACCCGGCCGCTCCTGTCCCGGTGAACAGGAAGGCGGTGACCTGCACTGCTCAGGATCCAGCGAGGGCGGTGTTGTGTTGTTTCTTTTCTTCAATCTGAATTGTGCCATTTCTAATGTATCATTTGGACTTTTTTATATATCACACATTCCCTGTCTTAAACACCTCTGATAATGATGATCATGACTGTGTTGTTTTGTCACACAGTCCACATATGGTTATTTCTAAAATTCCATTGGAAAATCCTGATTTGATTTTGTTTACTGATGGTTCAGCACAGATTCTGAATGGCTGTAAACATGTTGGATGGGCTGTCTGCTCGCCACATGCAGTAATAGCTCATGGTCTTCTCCCTGATCATTTTTCTGCCCAAGCTGGTGAATTGGTGGCCTTAGCTAATGCTTGTCTGCTTCAGGTCTAACTGCAGCAATTTATACGGATTCCAGGTACACATTTGGTGTCATTCATGATTTTGGACATATTTGGCGTCATCATGGTTTTCTTTACTTTGCAGTAGTTAAAGTAAAAGCTCACAATTCCTCTGACACAGATGAAGCACGAGGTAATGCCATGGCTGATGCTGCAGCAAAGGCTGAAGGGAAATTACCAGCAGTGACAATGGCTGCTACAAAAACTAATGACACTAATTTACAAAATGTGCGTTCATCACAAATGCAAATGTACTCTGTTGCTCCTGCTATTGAAGTGTGGTCTTGGATGGATAAAGGTGCGTGTCTTGATTCCAGTGGGTTTTGGACAAAGGGAGTGAGGTATGTAGCACCTGAAGCACTTTTACTATACTTGGCTCAGCAAATTCACAGTTTAGGACATGTGGGTGTCCACAGCATGGTTCACCGGTTCTCCTCAGTATGGTGGAATCCCAAATTCCGCTCCCATGCATCTGAGGTAGTAAGGCGGTGTATATTGTGTCAGTCGAACAATACAGTGGCGGGTGTCTCCACACTGGTTGTGCACACAATGGCACCCCCAGGACCTTTCACACATCTGCAAGTTGATTTCATCACACTACCTCCATGTCAGGGAAAGCAAGATGTGTTGATTGTGGTTGATAAATTTTTACGCTGGATAGAAGCTTATCCAACAAAAAAAGGAACTGCTTTGCACACAGCCAAGGTTCTGGTCCAAGACTATATTCCATGTTGGGGGTTGCCTGATATCATAGAGTCTGACCAGGGAACACACTTTACAGGAAATGTAGTGCAGGAAGTGATGAAAATGTTGCAGGTTAAATGGAAGGTCCACTTTTCGTACAGACCTCAAGCATCTGGTCAGGTGGGACGACAGAACCAAAATATAAAGCAGCTTTTGTCAAAACTACACCGAAGTGGGGTTTCTTGGGTGGATGCGCTTACCTTATTTGAATCGGGAGGGATATAGGTTGCGATTAAGTAAACAACGGAGAATTCTCGAGGTAAATAAAAAGGTCTACATCTCACAGCCACAAACTCCACTAACGGTGAACAATAAGCAGAGACTAGCACAGAATTCTTACACCATTCAGTGTTAATATAGACACATAAACCACCACCGCGAGTCTTACCGCATAGCGCTGGGTCTCTGTCGGCTCGAAATGCGGCTAGCCCATCTAGCTGAATGGCGGCGTCGGGAATACTGTCGCTGAGCCATGTCTCCGTAAAAACAAAAACACAGCAGTCTCTGTATTCTCGCCGTGTAGTTCGCTGAAGTTTGATATAGTCCAGTTTATTATCCAGCGAGCAGACATTGGAGAGAAAGAGAGAAGGGATAGCTTGCCGGCTCGGGTTAGCTCTTAGCCTAGCACGGATCCCCCCTCGCTTGCCGCGCTTCTGTCTCCTCTCACACCGCTTGCGTCGTCTCCTTCCCCGGCCGCCGGCATCAGGAAACGTCGAGGCTTCAGGGCTAGGCCTCCGAAGCAAGCGGAGGTTCCGCAGCGTCTCCTGGAGGTCATCGCTGATACTGTAAATTTCCTGTTTGCGATATTGAAGCAGTGTCTGGCGGTGATATATACGTACTGCAGGTGTTCCTGCGTCCATATATTATAAATAAAATGAAAAAAAAAAAACGTTTTTTAAACAAACAAACAAACAAAAAACCCGCTTGGTTCCGGAGCGGCCGCAGCACACGTGTTGACGCGCGCGCCGCCAGCTCATCCCCGTAATTATCCCCAGCTCATCCCTTCGTAATTATACGAAGCCATAAGCGACTTCCAAAACACACACCCGGATGGTCTGTTTATTGTTGCTGGAGATTTTAATCATGCAAATCTCAAGAAAGTGTTCCCTAAATTCCACCAGTATGTGAACTTTGCTACGAGAGGAGCGAACACGCTGGATCTTGTTTACACAAACGTTCCAGACGCGTACAGGGCAGAGCCCCGCCCCCACCTTGGACACTCAGATCACATGTCTGTTATGCTAATTCCTGCATACAGACCCATCATCAGGCGATCGAAACCTATCCTGAAAGAGGTGAAAATCTGGCCATCAGAAGCAATCTCTACTCTGCAGGACTGTTTCGAGTGCACTGACTGGGACATGTTCAGAGAGGCTGCAACTTACAGCGACAAAATCAACCTGGAGGAGTACGCATCATCAGTGACCAGCTACATAGAGAAGTGCATCGATGATGTGACCATCTCCAAGACCATCACCATCCGCTCCAACCAGAAGCCGTGGATGAATGCAGAGGTGCGTGTGCTGCTGAAGGCTAGAGACGTTGCTTTCAAATCAGGCGATAAGGCGGCCCTGAGAACAGCGAGGGCCAAACTCTCCAGAGCTATCAGAGAGGCAAAGCGTGCACACGGCCAGATCATCCACAGCCACTTCCAGAGCAGTAGAGACACTCGGCGCATGTGGCAGGGCATCCAGAGCATCACCAGCTACAAGACTACACCACCTGTTTGTGACGGAGATGCTTCCCTACCAGACGTGCTGAACCATTTCTACGCACGGTTTGAGGCACAGAACAATGTAACGGCGAGAAAGTCCACCCCTTCTCCCAGCGACCAGGTGCTGTCTTTTACTGTAGCCGACGTGAGGAAAACTCTATGCAGAGTCGACCCGCGGAAAGCTGCTGGACCAGACAACATTCCTGGCAGAGTGCTCAGAGAATGTGCAGCCCAGCTTGCTGATGTCTTCACTGATATCTTCAATATCTCTCTTAGCAGGGCCGTTGTTCCAACATGCTTCAAGAACACCACCATCATCCCGGTGCCTAAGAATTCTTCTGTGTCCTGCCTCAATGACTATCGTCCCGTTGCACTCACACCGGTCATCACAAAGTGCTTCGAGAGGCTCGTCATGAGGCACATAAAAACCCTACTTCCCCCCACACTGGACCCTCTACAGTTCGCGTATCGTCCTAACCGTTCAACGGACGATGCCATATCCACCACGCTGCACCTGGCACTCACCCACTTGGACAAGAAAGACACATATGCCCGAATGCTGTTCATAGACTTCAGCTCAGCATTCAACACCATCATTCCTCAGCATCTGATCGGGAAGCTGAATATACTGGGCCTCAACACTTCTCTCTGCAACTGGATCCTGGACTTCCTGACTGGGAGACCTCAGTCAGTCCGGATCGGTAGGAACACCTCCAGCACCATCACACTGAACACTGGAGCCCCCCAGGGCTGCGTGCTCAGTCCACTGCTGTTCACACTGCTGACCCATGACTGTGCAGCGATGCACAGCTCAAATCATATCATCAAGTTCGCTGATGACACGACTGTGGTGGGTCTCATCAGTAAGAACGACGAGTCAGCATACAGAGAGGAGGTGCAGCGGCTAACTGACTGGTGTGAAGTGAACAACCTGTCTCTGAACGTGGACAAAACCAAAGAGATGGTTGTAGACTTCAGAAAAACAAGGGGTGAGCACTCGCCGCTGAACATCGACAACTCTGCTGTGGAGATTGTCAGGAATACCAAATTCCTTGGTGTTCACCTAGCGGATGATCTCACCTGGTCCACTAACACCAGTAACATCAAAAAGAAAGCCCAGCAACGCCTCTACTTCCTGCGAAGGCTGAAGAAGGTTCATCTCCTCCCTCCAATTCTCACCACTTTCTACAGAGGAGTCATCGAGAGCATCATGACCAGCTGCATCACTGTCTGGTTTGGAAACTGCACTGTGGCAGATCGCAAGTCCCTCCAGCGGATCGTGAGGACAGCTGAGAAGATTATCGGTGTGTCTCTTCCCTCCATTACAGACATCTACACCACTCGCTGCACTCGCAAAGCACTCAGCATTGTGGGAGATCACACACACCCTTCACACACACTCTTCAACCTACTGCCGTCTGGAAAAAGGTATCGAAGCATTCGAGCCCTCACATCCAGACTCCGTAACAGCTTCTTCCCACATGCTATCAGACTCCTGAACACCTAGAGACTAAGACTGGACTGAAAGAAGCACACACACACACACACACACACACACACACAAACACTGGTCTGTTGGACTGTAAATGTTTTCACATATCCGGTTTACATCATGTTTACATCCAGTTACCGTTTACAGCACAAATACACTTTAAATTGCAGTGTCTCTCTCCCTCATCCCCTCCGTACTTATGGTTTTTGCCTTGTCTTGTATTACATTGTATTGTATTGTACTGTAGGGACATTGTTTTGTATTTTTCTTAGCCATATCTTCTGCACTTTAATGTGTATGCACTGGTTTATGTTGCACTAGATTTGTACTAGTTGCACTTTAATATTGTGTATTGTTTTGTGTTCTATGTCCTTTGCACTTTAATGCGTGTGCACTGTTTCATGTTGCACTAGCTTTACACTAGTCGCACTTTAATGTTGTGTATTGTCTTATGTAGCACCTTGGTCCTGGAGGAACGCTATTTCGTTTCACTGTGTACTGTAAACACTATATACTGCTGAAATGACAATAAACTTCTTGAACTTGAACTTGAACTGAACCTGCTGTATTATGTAGCATCAGAATCTCACCTACACACAAAATTGGTTTGAGGCCATATGAAATCATTACAGGACGTGCCATGTCTCTACCAGGAAGCATTGATCTTAGACAGGCAGATGTGCATCTTACATCAGATGCCTTATTAATGTACTGTAAGCAGCTCACCAATTCTGTACATTCTGCTCAACAAAGTGTTAAAGATGCTTGGACTGAGCCTTCCAGGGGGGGACATCCAATTGTTCCAGGACAATTTGTGATTATTAAAAATCACACAGCTGGTCCACTTCAGGCAAAATGGAAAGGCCCATTCCAAGTGCTTTTAGTTACAGATGCCGGAGTATTGTGTCAAGAGAATAAAGCTTGGACACATATGTCACATTGCAAAGTAGTGTTACCACCTAACTAGGGACAGATGGCTGAACTGGTTGGGAGAGCTTTGGGAAGAACTGTAAGCATGTAGGCTACAGGGGCCACACCCAAAGTGAAGACATCCTCTGTTCTCGATGCAATAGTAAATTGATGCTCCGCAAAATGTTAAAAGTTTATATACAGCCAACATGATACTGCCAAGTCTTTTAGTTTTTGATTTTGATTTTTTTGTTTACATGATACTGCCAAGCCTTCTTGATTTTTTGTTTTTGTTTTTGTACCTTCAAGGTAAAGTCAAGAACAACAGTGGATGAAATGAAACTCCCTTGAAGATTTCTGCATGGATGTGTTAGCTGTTAACTTTATGACAGTGCACCAGGAACTCAGAGGATGTTTATGAACTAGGTTGTTTATGGCTTGTTGACGACAGTGATGTGTTACGACAGTTTCCTCCTGTTTTCAAGTCCTGTTTAGATAATGATCAATCCATGTGTAAGGTTGTAAGATGGGTATAAAGATGTGTGCCTCTTACAAACAATTAGATCATTCTGAGATTCAGCCTGTGACCAAATCATTCTGAGATCAGTCTGAGGTTCAACCAGAGTGCTCATTAAACAGCATTATTATCCAGACTGGTCTCCCTTCTTCACTTTGAAACCACCAGAAGACAAGTTTACAACAGTGGCGATCCAGGCCGCTCCGAATTCAGCGAGGGCGGCGATATAGGGCAATCCTGTTCCCGAGAAGGCTGCTTCCACAGCCGCTCCTGTCCCTGAGAAGGCATCTTCCACAGCCGCTCCTGTCCCCGTGAAAGCGGCCAACCAGGCCACTCCTGTTCCCATGAAGGCGGCCAACTAGGCCGCTCCTGTTCCCGTGAAGGCGGCCAATCAGGCCGCTCCTGTTCCCGTGAAGGTGGCTAACCAGGCAGCTCCTGTTACCGTGAAGGCGGCGACCTCCGCCGCTCCTGTTCCCGTGATGGCGGCTTCCTCAGTCGCTTCTGATCCAGCCATGGCGCCGATCCATGCCGCTCTTGATCCAGAGAAGGCGGCTTCCACAGCCACTCCTGTCCCTGAAAAGGCGGCAACCGCGGCTCTTGTTCCTGCGAGGGCAGCTTCCTCGGCCGCTCCTGTTCCTGCGAGGGCGGCTTCCTCAGCCGCTCCTGTTCCTCCGAGGGCGGCGTCCTCAGCCGCTCCCGTTACTGCACCTGTGACTGTGGCCCTGGCCACTTCAGTTTGTGTCCATAGGTCGGCCCCAAGGACTTCAGGGCCAATCCCTAGACCTGTGCCCAGGCTGGCTTCTGTCCTGGGCACCTTCCAGTTATTTTGATTCCTCTGTTCATCCCTGTCCTGGTTCCTGTCTTTGTCCTCATCCCTGTACCAGTGCCTGCATTTTTGTCTCTGTCCCTGTCACTGTGTTTGTGTCTGTCCCCGTAAACGTCCTAGGCCCAGTTCCCCTGCCAAGTCCTGTCCAGTCCCCGTTTCTGTCCAGTGTCTTGTCTCCTGCCTCCTCTCTTATTTGTAATCCTGCCCCCTCGTTATCTTTTCCAGGTGTCCTTTGTCTGTAATATGTATTTAAGTTTCCATGTTTCACTTCATGTTTGTGGGTCATTCGTTTAATTTCATTTCCACTGTTATCATATTATTTGGCTCTCTAGTCTGTCTGTCCCATTTGCTTTAGCTGTCCGTGTTTAGGTCTGTCCAGCTCTGTCTGTCTGTCTTTGTCTGTTTTATTGAAGTCTCTCTGTTTTGATATCTTTTGTTTAAATAAATGTTTATTGTGTTTTAGCAAGTGCATCCGCCACAGTCAGTCCAACTCCGCGTCCCTGACACAAAAGGTATTAACCGTTTTGTCCCCATTTACAGGTTCACTGGATCCACCTGCACCAGCTATTTACCCTAGTCCATTGAGGACTATAAAAGCTGGGTGACCCGCGCGCTGCCACTTCTAAAAGGACACAGGTAAGTACCATTCTTTTATATTTAAGTATTCTTTGAGTCTTTGGTATGTGGTTTTAGAGAGATGGTGATGTGTTGGGCCACCCTACATAATCACAAGTATAACTCAGAAAAGGCTTTCTCCGTGCATGCCTCCCAAACAGCTTGCTGGCATGTAGATGTTGCCTGATGGTTGTTTGGGAACCCTCATAACCCAAGATGCTACCATTTGATTAAGTTCTCTTATAGTGAGCTGTGGAAAACCTTTTACTTCTCTGACCATCCTTCTCACTGTGCGTGGTGGCAAGATACACTTGCATCCTCATCCAGGTTTGTTATTGCTCTGACTGTAGATAAGGGCATCTGCAGGTGAGTAGCTATTTTCTTGTAACCTGATCTTGAATACCTGATTTGATTTATGAATTATTTCTGAATTATGAAGGTCGACACACATCTGCCTTACTTGAATAGTGTGTTCTCGTGTCTTTCCCATGTTTATATGTTTGCCATATTTATACCCCAGGGAAACAGGAAGTGATGAATTACTAATTAAAGGTTCCTTGATACTTTGATCCACTTTATACAATACAGTAGAAATGACATAAATGGTTCAAATACATTTATTTCCAAGAAATTTTTAAGGGTGCCAATAATTGTGGAACAGGTCATTTTATGGGAAATTATTCTTAGTCAGGATTTTTTTATTTAAATTAATTTTTTTAGAAAAATAAATGAGTTAAAGGTTGTTTTTTCAAAGTTTTTCAGAGTGAGATTATGCTTTTATATTAAACAGTCTTTATATTAAACAGCACCCGAAACTTCGGATACTGGAAGCCTGTGCTAGCATTTCTCCTGCGGTGTTGCTATTAGTGTGTGAAGAGTGGGAGAAGAGGGATGCATTGACAATCCAACACAATGTGCAGCACTTTGAACACATTTTATAAGTGGTTAGAAACTTGTAAATAACTCATGAAAGAATAAAGTTACGTTAAAACCAAGCACACTATTGTTTTTCTTGTGAAATTCCCAATAAGTTTGATGTTTCCCCCTCCCATATACTAATGTGCCACAAACAGGAAGTTAATATCACCAACCATTTCCATTTTATTAAGGTGTATCCATATAAATGGCCCACCCTGTAGATTCATATAATGAAATGGATTACAGCGATACATGAGGAAGCTCCAGAAGATCATTCTGAGGGAGCATGTGGCCTTCTTCGTTGCTGATCCTGAAGCTCTTGTTATCACTTTGAGGGTCCGAGGTCTGAGGTCTCTTTCATGCTCTGGGTGTGGCATTGAGCTTTGCTGGAATGAACTATAGATTTTTTATAGATGAGTTTTTCTCCTAGAAATTAAAATAAAACTTCTGGTTAGAAGTTCTGGGCTCTCTTAGCTGAGCTTCCGGGCTGGAAGCGAATTCTCCTTTTTTTCCACCTCTCCTCTTTTCTTCTCTCTACGCTTTCTTTCTATGTTCTGGGTTTGTTCTTTCTGGGCCCTGCTTGAGGAGCCCAAGACTGTTTAAGAGAGAGCCATAAGAGAATCTGGAAAGCTTCTGAAAAAGCCTGAAGAGAGCTGAAGGGCTGAACTCTGAACTTAACTGGGAATTCTCCCTGGACTCTAACTGAGTGTAACTGACTGAACAGACTGAAAAAAACTTGCTTCTTCATCTCTCCTTTTCTTCTCTATTCTGCTTCTTTCTGAGTGAGTTTTTTTTTTTTTTTTTGCACCACTGGGTTTTAACCAGATTTTAGAAATCCACCTTGAAGCCCTTATTGGTCCTCAGGGAGTTTCCCAATTTATGACACTTGACAAGACAAAGACTTAAGGAAGCTTCCTGCTGAATGAATATCCCAGGATTCTGAACCAGGCTTTCGCAATATAAAACATTATATGTTAACACAAAGTAATACCATTCAGACAAAACAATGTTTTATATCATTCTTAACCAAATAACACACAGAGTATGTGGCTACCTTGGTTCCTACATAAGTTCATATAAAAAGGTGATTTCAAGCACATGTAAATTAATTCCACCCATTTTGATTGTCTAAATGGAGTTAATTTCACACAGTGGTACACATATGTAACTTCAAACCATTTAACACCAATGGGAATTAAGGTTTAATTCAATAGTTTGAGAAGTAATTAATTAAGCAGTTTTATACAGAGCATAGTGTCTTTGCTATCAACAAAGATTCCTCTCTTAACCCTATGAGACCTTGGGTCATAAACCGTCCTGGATTGTGGTGTACGATCCTTCTCTGCTCAATTGTCTCAAATTCCCATCTGGGCTGTGTGAAGAAGAGTGACTGAGAGTGAAGAGAAGTCTTTTGGCATAATACAATAACTTTTATATCCCAAAATGTCAAATTTCTTATTCGAAATTAATAAAACATATTCATCTCCACTACAGTGCAATAAATACTTATGCTGCGCTTGGTAATGTCATGTTCATACTCATTTTGTAAATAGACATATTTCACGTGTTGCTTTGTTTGATCATTTATTTTGTTTCTTAGTGTAATACCCACTGAGGCTGCTACTTGCGTATGTCATTCACATAATTCATTTATGTATATAGACTATTCTCACTTTATTACTTACAGTCAAGAGTACTTCTCCACTTCTGTACTCTCTGTAACCCCTCTCTATATCCCTGCCCTATTTATTGTGATTACTGTACACTTTTTTTTGCTTTGACACTGCAATTTCCTTTGGGATCGATAAAGTCTCATCTTCCATTCATTCAATGTCTGTAACCCTTATCCAGTTCAGGGTCGTGGTGGGTCTGGAGCCTACCCGGAACCACTGGGCGCAAGGCAGGAACATACCATGCAGGGGGCGCCAGTCCTTTACAGGGCGACACACAGTGACACACTCACTCACACCTACGGACACTTTTGAGTCGCCAATCCACCTACCAACATATGTTTTTGGACCATGGGAGGAAACCCACGCACCTGGAGGAAACCCACGTGGACACAAGGAGAACACACCAACCCAGAACCCCAGGACCCTGGAACTGTGACAGAGACACTACCTGCAGCACCACTGTGCCGCCTTATCTTTTATCTTATTTTATCAACTTGGCTGCGTAATAAACATAGCTCAGGTCAGGGGAACTTAGTAGAGAGAAGAAATTCTGCTAGGAGATTAAGAAAGGCCATGGTCATGTTCTTAATTTTTTTTTTTTTTTTAGAAATAATTTTGTTGGTTGAACATTGGTTGAACATTTGGTTCAATAAATAGTCGGCCAGTCCAGCACATGGATATTCGTTGTTAAAATGCTTTAGAGCTGATGGAGCTGCTCTGATCAGAATTAAACTTGTCTTTAAAAAAAATTGCCTGATGTTTTGCATTTTTCATGAAGCCGTAGTTGGCTTCTTAAACTATCATCACATTTCTACAGATGTGTAAGAAAAGTATCCGATATCTGCATCAGCCCAAATCTCCCATATCCAAATTAACCCAGATTATTCAAATTATATAAACCTGTTTTTAGACAAATTGGGGTGTTTCATAATGTAATAAATACAAGAATCTGTGATGTCTCTTTTTTAACAACAAATGTACAAAACAATAGATTTCCGATGATAGAGACTATAGTTGTTTTCTTTTCTAAATATAAACACATTTAGAAATGGATGCTTTCAAGAAACTCCAAAAACTCTGGGACAGGGTCATACTAAGGCTGAAATCTTTATAGAATATTCTAGTTCCATGGTCTGAATCACTTCACTATGAACATGAAAGGAACATCCACCAGAGTAATGTGTGCTCAGTGCTCTGCTTTTTTTGTTTGTTTGTTTGATTGCGGATACACAGCTGACAGTCAGGAAAAAGCCCATGCACACAGCAAAATCAGTTTGGAGATTATTTAAACAACTGTTTCTCTAGGGTTTTTTTTATCAGTGATGACAGTCACACACTCTCTAGAACTGCAGAGAGTCGGTCCTGTGAAAGGAGTTTGTAACTAATGACTCTGGAGCTGCTTCATTTTGAGCTTTATCTTTGAGAGCAGTGTTTCTAAATTGGATTTCATATCACAAATCGTCACACAGCTCCAGGGTCCTGGGGTTATGTTCTCCAGGGTCCAGTTCTGTTCCAGGTGACTGTCTGTGAAGGTTTTGGTGTCATCTCCTTGTGTCTGTGAGGGTTTCTTCCCACGGTCCAAAAACACAGTTAGTAGGTGGATTGTTGACTCAAAATGTCCATAGGTGTAAAAGTGTGAGTGTGTCTCGCCCTATTAAGGAGTGTTGCCCACTCCAGTGTGTGTTCCCTTTTTGCACCCAGTGATTCCACGCAGGCTCCAGACCCACCGTGACCCTGAACTGTATAAGTGGTTACAGAAAATGAATGAATTTTGAATTCCATATGAATTCCACCTATGCCTCCATTACTTTTATTGATCTTTTTGCCATTGTATTTGTTTTAGTATCTTGTTTTAGTATCTGGAATGTAAAAAAGCATTATATTGATATAATAATTTAGGACTTGTGAAAGAACTCAGGTGGCAGGAACATGTAAGACTAGAGGAGATAGGTGTTAGGGATTTTGTAGCCAAGTCGGCCACATCCCTTCTTGTGCAGTTCGTCACCAGGGGCCGGAAACTAGGGGCAGCTCTGAAGGAGTAGAAGAGCACAGATTACTTGGGAAATGCACTGTAGAAATGCTATTGTGATTGTTGGTGATGCAGCACATAAAGTTCACATGGAACTGGTGGCACTGAGCATACATTAACGGTGCCAGTGGGGCTAGGTACAGCCTTAGTCACCAGGGAGGCCAGTGTAAATTTACAGCTGTTGATGGTAAAAGGTAAGGTAGGACTGTAAAGCTGGCTTGGAGGGGGTTGGTCTGCGATGTCAGACTTCACTGTTGAGCCGTCTGAAATTGTCATGGTATTGGTGGTGCATCTTTGCCTATTGCATGGGACTCTTAGACAATTCAATGTGGTTTTGTAGACACAGCGCCAGGGCTTCACGTGCCAGCTGGCCTGCAGTCCCAATCCGTCTCTTAAAGCTGGGTCATGGAGCACAACAGAAAACTCATCTCCATCCCAACTTTTGTCGAGAAATACAATCGAGTTCTTCAGAGAGAGCATTGGAAATCTTTTTGTGATTTTGTTATTATAATAAAAGTTTAAGTAATTAAAAAAATAACACAATTTTAAATGTATTTTACACAAAATCGCAGCTGTTCTGGAAATGATTGCGTATCATTATATATGCATCAAACTATGCAAAAGACTTCCCATTATATATGCATCATTGGATACAAAATAAAGTGCAATCAAAATGACTTTTTGATGAACTGAAATGATTCTTTAGATTATTTTAAAAATGATTACAATGTGTCGTACACTCAAATTAGTAACAGTGCACAAGAACTTTTATTGTTTAATTTGCTTTATTGTTCTGGATTGTCTTAACTGAGAGTGGGTGAGATTTCACTAAACCAGTAACACACAATACAGAGCATACGGTGTCACTAGACAAAGGTGTGTTATAAGTCTATTCACTCATAATAATTCAGTCAGCGATTAAAACATGCAGAAAATAGAAATCATAATTTATAGAATTTGGATTTAAACATTAAAAACTATGTGCAAAAAAATAGTTTTCCCTGATAATATACAAAAAGTTGTATACAATATATAGTTGTGTACAAGTCGTGATGTACATGAGCGAAGCAGGTTCTAATAATTTAATTATTCTGAGTTGTAATTTTTTTCACTTCCAAGAAAAAATTCTTTGCTGTTGTCAGGACTTTGCGGGGCGGACTGACGGAGGCGGACGCACTTGCTAAAACACAGTGACTTTATTGAAACACAAGATGATAATAATATAATTATAATAATAATAAAACCTAAACAGAAAGAGCTAAACAGACTGAACGGTACTGACTGACAATGAGAGACACAAGGAAGAAAACAGACAGAGAACAAATTGAGTCAAGGGACAGACAGACTGGACTGAGCGACAATAGAAGTGAAACAAGACTGGAATTGGAACGAGAACGAGTACGAAAGACCGACAAGAGGAAGTGATACAAGGGGACTTAAATACTTAACACAGATGAGGCACCTGAGACAGATAACAAGGGAGAGGAGGAAAGGCGGGACATGGGCGGAGACATGGACAACAACAAACAGAGCCATGTGCTGAGAGAGCACATGGCGGGGACAACAGACATGACAGGACGAGGGCGTGACAGCTGTAGAACATTTAATTGCTTTAATTGCTGAGCTGCACATACACATGCAATTAATTTAATGTGTCAATATTTCTGCTGAAAAAATATTAATGCTCAAACTTAAAGGAAGAAAAATGAATTTACAGAGAATACAGAAGAGAAGAGGTCTCAGCATTTTGGTTTCACTAAATCCCTGTTGAAATGTTCAGTTTGCAGAGGGGTGGGCACTGCTGCTGTGTTCAGACGATGCTCTGAGGTTCTGATGTCTGTGCCTTACAAGCTTCTCATTCTCTTGGGCCCCTTTTCCTGTTAGCAATAACTCATACTGAAAACACCACAGCTACACTATGTACAGATGTACAATGATCACAAAGCATGTCATTTCACTTCAGTTTTCTAAGAGTAGATGTGACCATGGGAGATTCTAGAATCAGAGATTTAGGAGTGCTGAGCATCTAATGAGACAAGCACTCTCTCCTTCACCACCTCCACCCATCAAAAATAAACTACATTTAAATCTGACTCCCAAATTTAAACATCCCACACTGAAGGAAGAAAATCTGACTTTTTGGGTACGGGAAACACTTGCCTAAACAGACACAGCCAATCTGAGACTAATCCCTTTAATGGCCAGGACAAGTTAGGGGTTGGGCATCAAAAAACTGGCACTAGGAAGTGTGTGTTTGCTCTCAGCACGGCTTCAGGGAAAGAAAATGGATCATACAATTTGTGATGGAAGGCAGGACTTGTATTTTTCTTCATAAAATATTATATTTAACCATGCATTTAGTCGTGTGGCACAGTGGTGCAACACTTAGTGCCACAGTCACACAGCTCCCAGATCCTGGGGATGTGGTTTCGAGTCCCTTTCTGTTTGACTATCTGTGAGGAGTTTGGTGTGTTCTCCCCATGTCTGCGTGGGTTTCCTCCCATGGTCCAAAATTATTTGGTAGATGGATTGGTTACACAAAATGTCCAAAAGTATAAATGGGTGTCCGTGGCAATACTAGATGCTTAATTTATAAATAATTATATGTCCTTTATATTCTTTCAAATTTATTCTCAACAGCCTCTCTGATCACCTCATTCCAAAAACTGCCGAGCCAGCCAGGGGCCTTTATATAAAGGAAAGGAAAAATCCAAAGTTAAGTCTGAGCTGTGCTGACCTCTGCTGTACTGTGTGAGACCAAGGGCTCATAAACAGAAACATTCGTCCAAAACATGCAGTATTGAGTTGAATGGTGCTGTCCATGCTGAAGGAAATAAATCTCTTAAGGCTCAATTTGCTAGTACAGACACTGGCCGTAAAGGCTGAAACAGGGAGGAGGAAGTCTTTGGGGTTGAGTTCAGGGTGGCTTATGAAAGCATATGAAGCCGGACCCCCCTGTTGGATAGATGAATATGAGAAAAATGTGGAGACGAGGTGGACGTGGGAGCAAGTTTGTCCAACGTGGAAATGACCTGAGTTTGCAGGGTTTATATAGAGCCCAGAGGAGGAGTTTGGCCGTGGTCCTACGTTTAATATGTTTAATATATCCTTGTGCTTTCTTTTTACTGTGTATATAATAATAAAAAGTGTAATAATAATAGTGGTACTATATTAAATATATACTTTTACTAAATAGTTTTCTGTAAGTAATGTGTGTAGTCTTTGTTGTCATTATATATTCTGATTATAAATAAAACAAATTCAATAACCATTAAAATCTTACCATAGGACCATGTTAGGGTCCTGAGTCAAAGTTGTTGTTTAAGTTACATATTACTGAGTTTAAAGTGAAAGCCTGGGGCAGTGTTTAAACCTGCCATGACAAAAATAGCACTAGCATTTATGATAATTATATGCTACAGAAGTCACCGCATGTAAATATGTCAACAGACCCCTCATGTAGAAACACATCTTTTTTTTTATTTAATAGTTTCTAACTATAACTTAGGCATAAACTATATTTTTGGTTGAAATGAAATCCAGGACACACTTGGCCAACTGGTGAGATTAAACAATAGCCCACTGTAATGCATTGTTGTAATTAGTGCACTATTGACATTAACAAAACAGTCTCTATACGGGTTTACGATGACCTGAAACAAATTTGACTCTTAGCTATAACAGGCACATCGGTTGTGTGTTGCCAACAAATTACACAAACAGAATCAGTCATTTAAATAACAGGCTGTAATTTAATTGTAATTTTATTTAGAAATAGTGTGTTCTGTTGTAGAGTAAAAGTGTTTCTGCTTGTTTTCACATGAAAGAACATTTCTCATTAAGTACATGGTGTACTGCACTAAGCAGCACTATCTGTTCTCACTATCTGCCTGGTGAAGATGAGTATCTTTGTGCCTTGGGTGCAAGTCTTACTACTTTACCTGTCCTTCTTGGCTCTCTCTGCAAGTCTTATCAAATAATGTGCAGAAAATATTAGGGCTGTAGACGAAAAAACGTAATATTTAGAACGGTTCTGAGAAAGGTCATGTCATCGCCCTGGTCCATTGTATGTTTAATATATCCTTGTGTTTTCTTTTTTTTGTGTGTGTCTATAATAATAATATATTACATATACACATTTACTAAATAATGTTCTACAGTAAGTAAATATTTTTGTGTATTTTTTGTTGTCATTATTTTTGTCTGTAACGAAAATAATATCAATGATGATTAAAATCTCACCATAGGACCATGTTAGTTTCCTGAGTCAAAGTCGTTGTTTAAGTCACAATTACTCAGTTTAGAGGAAAAGCATGGGGCAGTGTTTCAACCTACAATTCACAAACAGAATCACTCTTTTACAAAAAACAGGCTTTAATTAAATGTGTATTCTTTAGGAAAAGTGTCAATTTCTTTAGAGCAGAAGCTTTTCTGTCTTTTCACATGAAAGAACGTTTTCTCATTAAGTACATGACTTACTGCACTATCTGTTCTCACTATCTGCTGAAGATGAGCATCTCTGTGCTGTGTGTGCAAGCCTGAGAAAGTGGACAGAAATTGTGCCAGTATTCAAAAGGGCTGTCATTTCTGGAGATAAGGACTACAACAAGGAAACAGCTGCTGTTGTGGTCTGTCTCAGATTTGGGTTCTCTTCAAGATCTCAGGAGCACAAAAGGTGCACACGCTTTATCAGATCTACGAATCCACTCTTCCAGCAGAGGATTCTCTGTAGTGTTGATTCTCTCTCCATCGTCAGCTGATGTTTCCATTAAATCCAATTGATCCTAGAACATTTTGCATGCTAACTAATATGGTAATATACTAGAAATTAGAACTAGAAAGCAGGGGGACTATGTCAAAAAGACTACCTTTGGTGCCTGAAGCAGGAAGAAGAGGAAAGAACAGAAAGCTAGAGGTGATGTAATGTAGGTATTAATATACCAGCTGCTTCTTCCAATTTTCAGTTCCACGTCAAATGGAGCAGAAGCTGTAAGACAGAGAGAGAGAAAGAGCCTTTACTAAACATGATTCTCTTGTACAATAAAACTCAGTTTGTGCTGGTACCAATTTTGAGAATTTAAAAGTACATTTTTAACTTTAATCTGTGACGAGGTGATTCCCATCAATGTCATAAATGACTCTGTGGATTCACTAAGGGCAACCTTTCTGTTTAAGAATAAATTACTGATAAAAGACAATGTTTTACCTCTGACAAGTTCAAATATTTTGTAGCTGAGCTCAGCAGCTCGAGCAGAATCTCATTACTCTGAACTAAATATGGTCAAAATTAATATTTTATTCATTTCATATTTAACACAACACTCTGTGTTTATTTCAGTGTTTCTCAGTGTGTGGGGCGTGTAGGTATTGTAGGTGAAGTACAAAGATTCTGAAGAAATTAGCATTTCTTTATTAATGAGCCTGTCTTTATTAATGCCCTTCTGTTTTCCTATAAATCTTACTCAGTAAAAAGCATCCACTCACAGTGGATTCACTAATAGCCCTTAAACATAATAAAAGAACATTAGATAAGAGACCAGAAAAATGTAGCTTGCCTGGAACAAAAAAAATGCTTTAATTTTGAAAAGGTGCCACTGAGATTATCGTGTTTTGGCAGTGAGTCAGACACCGTGGGTCCTCTTTCAGCCTTCGTTAAGGCGCCTGTTCAAATATAAATCTGCTCCAATTAGTGATGGGAATTTCGGCTCTTTTTGGGGAGCCGGCTCTTTTGGCTCGGCTCTTCATAAAGAGTCGGCTCTTCCGGTTCCTAAATGGCTCTTTGTTTTACCACTTATTTCCACTGGTACAGAACAATATTACCTACATTTTACATGACTATATGGACAAAATATTATTGTTCAATATTAAAAATAATAAATAGTGTTACAGTGGCCAATTGTTTTATGTCTGTCTTGTAATAACTCACTGATTGCACTCACACATTCAATTGTATAAATAACTGGATTTTTATTTAAACACCTTAATAAAAAATCACTTGTAAACTCTGAAATATAGCCAATGGAACCTAAAAGGTAGGTATTACAAAATAGCTTATTAAATTAAATAATCATCCATTTCTGGGTAATAAAATAAACAAATACTCTGCAAAGTGCAAAACAGCAGCATTCAACGGTAGTGATTAAAACAACCACAACTGTCAACAAACATTTAACTGATTTAACATTTTCTTCAACTATTTTTTGGAAGGCAGATTGGCATTCAGGAAAACCAAGTGTCTCAGTTTGGAGGGTTGGAGGGTTGGAGCTTGCTTGTTCTCTGATTGGTTGAATGAAAAGCCTTAGAAAAAAATGGCTCGGTCTTAGACGGGAACCGGCTCTCATCGTTCACTTACAAGAGCCGGCTCTTTGAACCGGTTCGTTCGCGACCGACACATCACTAGCTCCAATCATCAGCTTCACTGGCCTCCGCTTCACTGTCAGAGTCTGGTTTATAAAGTTTGTTTTGACCAGCTCCAAACTTGATGTCAGTAAGAAGAGCACAACAAATAACAACGACAGATAATTACAGTTATAAAAGCGGCTTGTATATAACTTTTAGTGTAACACAGGAGGATCTGAGAGTTAGTGAACGTTAATATTAGCTGTGTTCAGGTTGTGAGAACGTTAGTCTCTGGCCATGTCCCAAACTGCACACTGCTGCTCTGAATAGTATGAAAATACACATATACCACCCCATGGCGTCAAAATAAAATGAAGTTCTGAGAACAAAACACAGAATCCATAACCAATAAATTACATTTTCAATTGTCATTGTCATTGTCATTAATATTGAGAGTTATAAAAACAGGTTTGTAAACAGAATATTTCTGTATATAATTGACTATTTTGAGCTTAATATTCTGGAAGAATCCGTTTTCGCTTTCATTTTGCCTTTTCTCAGTTGCGCTTCTCTCAGTCTTGATGTCGCCTCCAGAAATTTCTCGCTTTATGACGTAGCGGGGAAACAGCGAGAATGACAGGAATTGAATGTGATTTCACAAAACTCTGCTAATTTAATTCACAAATGTCTAATCAAACAAACATAGGATTTTGAAATTAGAAATAAATAAACATACCTTTGTGAAAACTCTATGTGGAATAGAATGAGAAAAATAAAAGATTTGTATTCAGATAAAGATATCAGGGGATTCTGGTGTTTCATTTCAAAATAAAAGCCCTTTAAATTATTTTATTTTCATCATTTTAATTCTACATTTTGATTGTAATTAAAAAGATATTTTGCTTTTTTAAAAAGTCCTTGAAGGGACATAGACAGGTCCCCCATATGGAGTATGGCTGTTTAAAATAGATTTACTACAGAATCTCTGACCAATCAAGTCCACTAGGTGTCAGTATAATGGCTTTTGTATAATTTGAAGAACCATTAAAGAGAATGACGGACTGCTTCTTTAAATAAACTAAGAAGCTTTAACAACCAATGGAAAGCATTAGGCAAATACATCTGAATTTAGAGGCAACTTGGTGTGAACTGCCTGTCATTATACATAAGAATGTTTTATCCTAATGTATTTAATTGTGCTGTCAAACTGGTGAGAGAAGCCCTTCATTTTTACTTTATTATAAGATCTCAGGGTAGTTTTGATGATTTTTTCATGAGAATTTCTTAGTTTGCTCAGTAAAAGTTTCAGGGAGAGCTTTAGCATCAGACAGAAACTTAAATATGCAGTTATCAGCTCAAACAGAAAAACAGGAGCTCTGTGTGTGTGTCTGTGTGTGTGCATGTGAGAGACAGAGTTATCGAGTTTATGATATTTATTACATATTTCAGCATAAATAAAAAAAAATCAAACACCACCGCTAATACAGACTGTTAAAAGTGTGAAATATGGGAGGAATGTGTCCAAATTGAGTAAAATGATTAATTAATCAAAATAATTATTAACGTCTTACATTCATGCGTTCACATGCGTTAACTTGATTAAAAGTGATCTTTAATTTCCCATACTACACATTAGAATAAATTTGCTCATCCTCATAGTCATTGTCCACTGCAGTTTTCTCTGCCTCTGCATCTATATCAACATAGTCATCATTGTCAGAGTCCTCTTCCTGATGGACAATGGCTTCCTGATTTTCATAATCGTCTTCATCGTCTGTCTCTTCCTTTTCATCTTCAATCCAATATCTGTTGTTGATACCTGGGGAATGATTGTCAAAGAAAATTAATTAAAGAGATATAAAATCACCTGTTAAAGCACATGCTACAGAATAACACTTTATTTGTTGTAATGGTTTCCCAAGAGACAGGAGTTTCAGTAAAAGTGCCTGAGTTTCCTTTAATTCCAGCTACAACACTGAATAGTTTAATATTTCAGAATATTACAGGGAACAAGATTTACACAGAGTTTGTTTGATCACCTGCTTTGTTTTTCTTCACTGCTTTATTCACTTTGTCAGTTTTTACATTGATGTAGAATCATCTGAATCTTCAGAATCATCTGAATCTTCTTTGTGGTAAAAAATGGCCTCTGCATTTTCGTAATCGTCTTCATCTTCTGTCTCTTGTTCCCTCCAGTTTTTCCATACGTGTTTTTGGCTCCTACCAAAGAATTGTGTGTTTGGTGTTATGGTATAATCCTACATTTTTCTAAACTCATAACAGATATTTTGTTAACACATACTGGTAACACATACTGATAACACATACTGATAAAACATACTAATAACACATACTGGTAACGCATACTGATAACGCATACTGATAATGCATACTGATAACACATACTGGTAACACATACTGGTACCACATACTGGTAACACATACTGGTAACACATACTGATAACACACACTGATAACGCACACTGATAACGCACACTGATAACGCATACTGGTACCGCATACTGGTAACACATACTGGTAACACATACTGGTAAGATACTGATAACACATACTGGTAACATACTGATAACACACACTGATGACGCATACTGATAACACATTCTGGTAATAAATACTGGTAAAATACTGGTAATGTATACTGGTAACATACTGATAACACATACTGATAACATACTGAAAACACATAATGGTAACATACTGATAACGCATACTGATAACACATACTGGCAACATACTGATAACGCATACTGGTAACACATACTGGTAACAAATACTGATAACAAATACTGGTAACAAATACTGATAAATACTGGTAACACATTCTGGTAATAAATACTGGTAAAAATACTGGTAATGTATACTGGTAACACATACTGGTAAAGTATACTGGTAACATACTGATAACACACACTGATAACGCATACTGGTAACATACTATTAACGTATACTGGTAACATACTGATAGCGTATACGGGTAACATTCTGATAGCACATACTGGTAACATACTGATAACACACACTGATAATGCATACTGATAACACATACTGGTAACGTAAACTGGTAAAACATACTGGTAACACATACTGGTAACATACTGATAACACATACTGGTAACACATACTGGTAACACATACTGGTAATGCATACTGATAACACTTACTGATAACACATAATGTTAACACATACTGGTAACATACTGATAACACACACTGATAATGCATACTGATAACACATACTGGTAACGTAAACTGGTAAAACATACTGGTAACACATACTGATAACACATACTGGTAACACATACTGGTAACACATACTGGTAACATACTGATAACACATTCTGGTAATGCATACTGGTAACATACTGGTAATGCATATTGGTAACACATACTGGTAACATATTGATAACACATACTGATAATGTATACTAATAACGCATACTGATAACACACACTGATAATGCATACTCATAACAGATACTGGTAACACATACTGGTAACATACTGATGACACACACTGATAACACATACTGATAACAGATACTGGTAACATACTGATAACACACACTGTTAACTGTAGTGAAATATATATATATATATATATATATATATATATATATATATATATATATATATAATTTGTTTTTATAGCGTTGACCTTATTCAAACTCCTCCAATCTCTGATATTTGACTTAATGAAATTAATTAAAATTTATAATTGGCTTAAGCAATTAAAACATTAATAATTAGTTTGAGAATGAATAATAATCACGCTAAATGAGTACTTCAGGATTTTCAGGAAAATAATGAACAAATTGCAAACACTGTGACTTCAAATAATGAGAGTTTTATTAATAAAGAGAAGATATTTAATTAACATAGCGTAGCCTTGTAATCTCCAGACATCAAAGCAGGGGAAGCCGATTCGACTGCGGCGATACGCTAGGCACTCTAACTTGTGACTAAAGTGTTGCTAACTAAGGTTTAATTAATACAAAATTTATCAAGAACTTAATTCGATTTTCAGCTCTGGAAATGCATAAGTTTAGCTTACTTTTTCGTCGATTTTCACCACTCGTTTGGATGCAGAGGCTCTCTGAGGTCCTGGGAGTAAAGGCGTCTCACTTAGTCTCGCAGTTTTTTCCGCAGAAGCGTCCAGGCTGAGTCAGTGTGGAGGTTTTTCTTCGTTGGTTGAGTTGTCTCGGGCGTACCCGGAGTGTGATGACGCAGGCGGCAGGATCCTCTCTTCGGCTTTCTGTCCGGAGTGGGAGGGTCCAAAGTATGGAAGTCTTGGACGAAAGGTCCGCTAGTTACTGCAGCTCCAGAACTGAAAATCGCTTCAATAAACTCACTTATTCTACGACTTTCTGGTATCTCGGCAGTGTTTCCTCACTCTGGCCACGAATAAGTTCACCTGCTTCGATCAGTCGTGAGATTAAACTTAGATTGGGCTATAAGACATAGAAACGATTAAGAGAGAAGAGATATTCAAAACGCTCGATGCATTATTAAAACTTCATACGATCAGCTAATTCAAGACGTCTCTTGTGAGCTTTTCTGAAGTCTGAGATTTTTCTTTGTTTCGTTGTCGGCGTGGAGAAGAAAGCGTCTCTTTGTTGTTTCAAAGTTTCTCGGATTTTCTCGCTGTTGTTGTCGTCTTCTCTTCTCCGTGAACTGTTACTTCTGTTCTGTCGAGCTCTCGTGATTCTTCTTCTCTGCTAACTGCTTACTGCTTTGTGAGCAGTCGAGCTGCTGTTTTTCAAAGTCAGCGCGATCACGCCCTAATGGGAGGCGTCCTTTCCTGATTGGCACAAGTTCAGGCTCACGTGACTGACTTTATGAGACAGAAAAGAGGGAAGGCTGGATCAAAGATCTTTTAAACAATAAGTAATAAGATAGACATTTCCCGTATCGAAATTTCCTATTCGTATTAGTAACATACAACAATGAGTATACTGGGTTATTAATATCAAACATTTACATAAGGTTTCATCTTTAGTACGTTGTTTTACGTCCAATTCATGATGATACGCTGGAAAAAAATATTAATCCGTTTTCTCTTATTCAGAGGTAGAACTTCTTTTCATGATAGAAACAATCAACAATATACAACATTTCATTAGGAGGTAGGCATTCATCTGAGGGTACAGAAAGTGACATCAATACATTTGTTTATACACAAATAATCAGAGTTTGACTGTTTTCCGCTATTGTTTTAGGCGACCCCGAGCGAGGCGTAGTTTCGCCAGTGTCCATTTGGGGTCGCTGTTGGTCCATGTGTAGGTTGTCGTTTAGATGAGTCAATGGGGTTCAACTCGAGGTCACCCCTTCTAAACATCTGCTGATTCCCGTGGGAGATAACGAGAGACATTGAGGTGCCACTTTGTCATAAACGGGATTATAACCCTTCCTTTTGTTTGAGGTTCCTGTCTCTTAAAAGCATTATAAAATAGGTTATCTCCTGAAGAGAGGGGGTCGTTGGGACCATGTTACTTGAAAGTGTCCCTCTCAAGTCCTTTGATGTTTAGCTTATGTGTGTGCGGGCTGTAGGGTCTTGCACCCCCGCGGGCACAAACAATCCTGTGGAATGTGACTTGGTCGCAGACGAAAGGTCTTCTTCAGAATGGAAAAGTTTTAATTCAAAACTTTTCATTTCTTCATTTCGATCTGGCATTTGGTCCATACTCCACTACATAACGCATACTGGTAAAATACTGGTAACACATACTGGTAACATACTGATAACGCATACTGATAACGCATACTGATGACACACACTGATAAGGCATACTGATGACACATACTGGTAACACATACTGGTAACATACTGATAGCACACACTGATAACGCATACTGATAACACACACTGATAACACATACTGGTAACATACTGGTAACGTATAATGGTAACACATACTGATAACACACACTGATATTGCATACTGATGACACATGCTGATAACACATACTGGTAATGCATACCGGTAACGTATACTGGTAACACATACGGGTAACATAATGATGACACATACTGATAACAGACACTGGTAACACACACTGATAACGCATACTGATAACACATACTGATAACACATACTGATAACACATACTGATAACGCATACTGGTAACATACTGATAACACATACTGGTAACATACTGATAACACATATTGGTAACACATACTGATAACACATACTGATACCACATACTGATAACACATACTGGTAACACATACTGTTAATGCATACTGGTAACGTATACTGGAAACACATACACACACATGCATCACACACTGATAACACATTCTGGTAATGCATACAGGTAACATACTGGTGACATACTGGTAACGTACACTGGTAACACATACTGGTAATATACTGATAAAACACACTGATAACGCATACTGATAACACATACTGATAACACATACTGGTAACACATACTGGAAACACATACGGATAACACATACTGGTAACATACTATAACACATACTGAAAACACATAATGGTAACACATACTGGTAACATACTGATAACACACACTGATAACGCATACTGATAACACATACTGGTAACATACTGATAACACACACTGATAACGCATACTGATAACACATACTGGTAATGCATACTGGTAACGCATACTGGTAACATACTGATAACACACACTGATTACGCATACTGATAACACATTCTGGTAATAAATACTGGTAAAGTATACTGGTAACACATACTGGTAAAATATACTGGTAACACATACTGGTAAAGTATACTGGTAACATACTGATAACACATACTGATAATGTATACTGATAACAAATACTGATAATGTATACTGATAACACACACTGATAACGCATACTGATAATACATACTGATAACGCATACTGATAACACACACTGATAACGCATACTGGTAATATACTGGTAACGTATACTGGTAACACATACTGGTAACATACTGATAACACATACTGATAACGCATACTGATACCACATACTGATAACACATACTGGTAACACATACTGTTAATGCATACTGGTAACGTATACTGGTAACACATACACACACATGCATCACACACTGGTAACGTATACTGGTAACACATACACACATGCATCACACACTGATAACACATTCTGGTAATGCATACTGGTAACATACTGTTAACGTATACTGGTAACATACTGTTAACGTATACTGGTAACATACTGGTAGCGTATACGGGTAACATTCTGATAGCACATACGGGTACCACATACTGGTAACGCATACTGATAACACTTACTGATAACACATAATGATAACATACTGATAACACACACTGATAATGCATACTGATAACACATACTGGTAACGTATACTAGTAAAACATACTGGTAACGCATACTGGTACCACATACTGGTAACATACTGATAACACATACTGATAACACATACTGGTAACATACTGATAACACACACTGATGACGCATACTGATAACACATTCTGGTAATGCATACTGGTAACATACTGGTAAAGTATATTGGTAACACATACTGGTAACATATTGATAACACATACTGATAATGTATACTGATAACGCATACTGATAACACATTCTGGTAATGCATACTGGTAACATACTGGTAAAGTATATTGGTAACACATACTGGTAACATATTGATAACACATACTGATAATGTATACTGATAACGCATACTGATAACACACACTGATAAGGCATACTCATAACAGATACTGGTAACACGTACTGGTAACATACTGATAACGCATACTGATGACACACACTGATAACGCATACTGATGACACATACTGATAACACATACTGGTAACATACTGATAGCACACACTGATAACGCATACTGATAACAAACACTGATAACGCATACTGATAAAACACACTGATATCGCATACTGGTAACATACTGGTAACGTATAATGGTAACACATACTGATAACACACACTGATATTGCATACTGATGAAACATGCTGATAACACATACTGGTAACGTATACTGGTAACACATACTGGTAACATAATGATGACACATACTGATAACACACACTGGTAACACACACTGATAACGCATACTGATAACACATACTGTAAACACATACGGATAGCACATACTGAGAACACATACTAGTAACGCATACTGATAACTCATACTGATAACACATACTGGTAACGCATACTGATAACACATACTGGTAACGCATACTGATAACGCATACTGAAAAATCTTACTGATAACACATACTGATAACACATACTGGTAACGTATATTGATAACACATACTGATAACGCATACTGGTAACGCATACTGAAAAATCATACTGATAACACATACTGGTAACGTATATTGATAACACATACTGATAACGCATACTGGTAACGCATACTGATAACGCATACTGAAAAATCATACTGATAACACATACTGGTAACGCATACTGATAACCCATACTGGTAACACATGCTATAACACATACTGAAAACACATAATGGTAACACATACTGGTAACATACTGATAACACACACTGATAACGCATACTGATAACACATACTGGTAACATACTGATAACACACACTGATAACGCATACTGATAACACATACTGGTAACGCATACTGGTAACATACTGGTAGCATACTGGTAACATACTGATAACACATACTGATAACACATACTGGTAACATACTGGTAACACATACTGATAAACACATACTGTAAACACATACGGATAGCACATACTGATAACACATACTAGTAACGAATACTGATAACACATACTGATAACACATACTGGTAACGCATACTGATAACACATACTGGTTACGCATACTGATAACGCATACTGAAAAATCTTACTGATAACACATACTGATAACACATACTGGTAACGTATATTGATAACACATACTGATAACGCATACTGGTAACGCATACTGAAAAATCATACTGATAACACATACTGGTAACGTATATTGATAACACATACTGATAACGCATACTGGTAACGCATACTGATAACGCATACTGAAAAATCATACTGATAACACATACTGATAACACATACTGGTAACGCATACTGATAACCCATACTGGTAACACATACTATAACACATACTGAAAACACATAATGGTAACACATACTGGTAACATACTGATAACACACACTGATAACGCATACTGATAACACATACTGGTAACATACTGATAACACACACTGATAACGCATACTGATAACACATACTGGTAACGCATACTGGTAACATACTGGTAGCATACTGGTAACATACTGATAACACATACTGGTAACATACTGATAACACACACTGATGACGCCTACTGGTAACACATTCTTGTAATAAATACTGGTAACATACTGGTAAAGTATACTGGTAACACATACTGGTAAAGTATACTGGTAATACATATTGGTAACATACTGATAACACATACTGATAATGTATACTGATAACAAATACTGATAATGTATACTGATAACGCATACTGATAACACACACTGATAACGCATACTGATGACACATACTGGTGACATACTGATAACACACAGAGATAACGCATACTGAAAATACATACTGATAACGCATACTGATAACAAACACTGATAACGCATACTGATAACACACACTGATAACGCATACTGGTAACATACTGGTAACGTTTGCTGGTAACACATATTGGTAACATACTGATAACACATACTGATAACACATACTGGTAACACATACTGTTAATGCATACTGGTAACGTATACTGGTAACACATACACACACATGCATCACACACTGATAACAAATTCTGGTAATGCATACTGGTAACATACTGGTGACATACTTGTAAAGTATACTGGTAACACATACTTGTAATATTCTGATAAAACACACTGATAACGCACACTAATAACGCATATTGATAACACATACTGATAACACACAATGATAACGCATACCGGTAACATACTGGTAACGTATACTGGTAACACAAACTGGTAACATACTGATAACGCATACTGATAACACATACTGATAACACATACTGGTAACACACACTGATAACGCATACTGATAATACATACTGATAACGCATACTGATAACACACACTGATAACGCATACTGGTAACATACTGGTAACGTATACTGGTAACACATACTGGTAACATACTGATAACACATACTGATAACGCATACTGATACCACATACTGATAACACATACTGGTAACACATACTGTTAATGCATACTGGTAACGTATACTGGTAACACATACACACACATGCATCACACACTGGTAACGTATACTGGTAACACATACACACACATGCATCACACACTGATAACACATTCTGGTAATGCATACTGGTAACATACTGTTAACGTATACTGGTAACATACTGGTAGCGTATACGGGTAACATTCTGATAGCACATACGGGTACCACATACTGGTAACGCATATTGATAACACTTACTGATAACACATAATGGTAACATACTGATAACACACACTGATAATGCATACTGATAACACATACTGGTAACGTATACTGATAACACACACTGATAACGCATACTGGTAACATACTGGTAACGTATACTGGTAACACATACTGGTAACATACTGATAACACATACTGATAACGCATACTGATACCACATACTGATAACACATACTGGTAACACATACTGTAAATGCATACTGGTAACGTATACTGGTAACACATACACACACATGCATCACACACTGATAACACATTCTGGTAATGCATACTGGTAACATACTGTTAACGTATACTGGTAACATACTGGTAGCGTATACGGGTAACATTCTGATAGCACATACGGGTACCACATACTGGTAACGCATATTGATAACACTTACTGATAACACATAATGGTAACATACTGATAACACACACTGATAATGCATACTGATAACACATACTGGTAACGTATACTGGTAAAACATACTGGTAACGCATACTGGTACCACATACTGGTAACATACTGATAACACATACTGATAACACATACTGGTAACATACTGATAACACACACTGATGACGCATACTGATAACACATTCTGGTAATAAATACTGGTAAAGTATACTGGTAACACATACTGGTAAAATATACTGGTAACACATACTGGTAAAGTATACTGGTAACATACTGATAACACATACTGATAATGTATACTGATAACAAATACTGATAATGTATACTGATAACACACACTGATAACGCATACTGATAATATATACTGATAACGCATACTGATAACACACACTGATAACGCATACTGGTAACATACTGGTAACATACTGGTAACGTATACTGGTAACACATACTGGTAACATACTGATAACACATACTGATAACGCATACTGATACCACATACTGGTAACACATACTGTTAATGCATACTGGTAACATACTGTTAACGTATACTGGTAACATACTGGTAGCGTATACGGGTAACATTCTGATAGCACATACGGGTACCACATACTGGTAACGCATATTGATAACACTTACTGATAACACATAATGGTAACATACTGATAACACACACTGATAACGCATACTGGTAACGCATACTGAAAAATCATACTGATAACACATACTGGTAACGTATATTGATAACACATACTGATAACGCATACTGGTAACGCATACTGATAACGCATACTGAAAAATCATACTGATAACACATACTGATAACACATACTGGTAACGCATACTGATAACCCATACTGGTAACACATACTATAACACATACTGAAAACACATAATGGTAACACATACTGGTAACATACTGATAACACACACTGATAACGCATACTGATAACACATACTGGTAACATACTGATAACACACACTGATAACGCATACTGATAACACATACTGGTAACGCATACTGGTAACATACTGATAACACATACTGGTAACATACTGATAACACACACTGATGACGCCTACTGGTAACACATTCTTGTAATAAATACTGGTAACATACTGGTAAAGTATACTGGTAACACATACTGGTAAAGTATACTGGTAATACATATTGGTAACATACTGATAACACATACTGATAATGTATACTGATAACAAATACTGATAATGTATACTGATAACGCATACTGATAACACACACTGATAACGCATACTGATAACACACACTGATAACGCATACTGGTAACATACTGGTAACGTTTGCTGGTAACACATATTGGTAACATACTGATAACACATACTGATAACACATACTGGTAACACATACTGTTAATGCATACTGGTAACGTATACTGGTAACACATACACACACATGCATCACACACTGATAACAAATTCTGGTAATGCATACTGGTAACATACTGGTGACATACTTGTAAAGTATACTGGTAACACATACTTGTAATATTCTGATAAAACACACTGATAACGCACACTAATAACGCATATTGATAACACATACTGATAACACACAATGATAACGCATACCGGTAACATACTGGTAACGTATACTGGTAACACAAACTGGTAACATACTGATAACGCATACTGATAACACATACTGATAACACATACTGGTAACACACACTGATAACGCATACTGATAATACATACTGATAACGCATACTGATAACACACACTGATAATGCATACTGGTAACATACTGGTAACGTATACTGGTAACACATACTGGTAACATACTGATAACACATACTGATAACGCATACTGATACCACATACTGATAACACATACTGGTAACACATACTGTTAATGCATACTGGTAACGTATACTGGTAACACATACACACACATGCATCACACACTGGTAACGTATACTGGTAACACATACACACTCATGCATCACACACTGATAACACATTCTGGTAATGCATACTGGTAACATACTGTTAACGTATACTGGTAACATACTGGTAGCGTATACGGGTAACATTCTGATAGCACATACGGATACCACATACTGGTAACGCATATTGATAACACTTACTGATAACACATAATGGTAACATACTGATAACACACACTGATAATGCATACTGATAACACATACTGGTAACGTATACTGATAACACACACTGATAACGCATACTGGTAACATACTGGTAACGTATACTGGTAACACATACTGGTAACATACTGATAACACATACTGATAACGCATACTGATACCACATACTGATAACACATACTGGTAACACATACTGTTAATGCATACTGGTAACGTATACTGGTAACACATACACACACATGCATCACACACTGATAACACATTCTGGTAATGCATACTGGTAACATACTGTTAACGTATACTGGTAACATACTGGTAGCGCATACGGGTAACATTCTGATAGCACATACGGGTACCACATACTGGTAACGCATATTGATAACACTTACTGATAACACATAATGGTAACATACTGATAACACACACTGATAATGCATACTGATAACACATACTGGTAACGTATACTGGTAAAACATACTGGTAACGCATACTGGTACCACATACTGGTAACATACTGATAACACATACTGATAACACATACTGGTAACATACTGATAACACACACTGATGACGCATACTGATAACACATTCTGGTAATAAATACTGGTAAAGTATACTGGTAACACATACTGGTAAAATATACTGGTAACACATACTGGTAAAGTATACTGGTAACATACTGATAACACATACTGATAATGTATACTGATAACAAATACTGATAATGTATACTGATAACACACACTGATAACGCATACTGATAATATATACTGATAACGCATACTGATAACACACACTGATAACGCATACTGGTAACATACTGGTAACATACTGGTAACGTATACTGGTAACACATACTGGTAACATACTGATAACACATACTGATAACGCATACTGATACCACATACTGATAACACATACTGGTAACACATACTGTTAATGCATACTGGTAACGTATACTGGTAACACATACACACACATGCATCACACACTGGTAACGTATACTGGTAACACATACACACACATGCATCACACACTGATAACACATTCTGGTAATGCATACTGGTAACATACTGTTAACGTATACTGGTAACATACTGGTAGCGTATACGGGTAACATTCTGATAGCACATACGGGTACCACATACTGGTAACGCATATTGATAACACTTACTGATAACACATAATGGTAACATACTGATAACACACACTGATAATGCATACTGATAACACATACTGGTAACGTATACTGGTAAAACATACTGGTAACGCATACTGGTACCACATACTGGTAACATACTGATAACACATACTGATAACACATACTGGTAACATACTGATAACACACACTGATGACGCATACTGATAACACATTCTGGTAATGCATACTGGTAACATACTGGTAAAGTATATTGGTAACACATACTGGTAACATATTGATAACACATACTGATAATGTATACTGATAACGCATACTGATAACACATTCTGGTAATGCATACTGGTAATATACTGGTAAAGTATATTGGTAACACATACTGGTAACATATTGATAACACATACTGATAATGTATACTGATAACGCATACTGATAACACACACTGATAAGGCATACTCATAACAGATACTGGTAACACATACTGGTAACATACTGATAGCACACACTGATAACGCATACTGATAATACATACTGATAACGCATACTGATAACACATACTGATAACAAACACTGATAACGCTTACTGATAACACACACTGATATCGCATACTGGTAACATACTGGTAACGTATAATGGTAACACATACTGATAACACACACTGATATTGCATACTGATGAAACATGCTGATAACACATACTGGTAACGTATACTGGTAACACATACTGGTAACATAATGATGACACATACTGATAACACACACTGGTAACACACACTGATAACGCATACTGATAACAGATACTGTAAACACATACGGATAGCACATACTGAGAACACATACTAGTAACGCATACTGATAACTCATACTGATAACACATACTGGTAACGCATACTGATAACACATACTGGTAACGCATACTGATAACGCATACTGAAAAATCTTACTGATAACACATACTGATAACACATACTGGTAACGTATATTGATAACACATACTGATAACGCATACTGGTAACGCATACTGAAAAATCATACTGATAACACATACTGGTAACGTATATTGATAACACATACTGATAACGCATACTGGTAACGCATACTGATAACGCATACTGAAAAATCATACTGATAACACATACTGATAACACATAATGGTAACACATACTGGTAACATACTGATAACACACACTGATAACGCATACTGATAACACATACTGGTAACGCATACTGGTAACATACTGGTAGCATACTGGTAACATACTGATAACACATACTGATAACATACTGATAACACACACTGATGACGCCTACTGGTAACACATTCTGGTAATAAATACTGGTAACATACTGGTAAAGTATACTGGTAACACATACTGGTAAAGTATACTGGTAATACATATTGGTAACATACTGATAACACATACTGATAACACATACTGATAATGTATACTGATAACAAATACTGATAATGTATACTGATAACGCATACTGATAACAAACACTGATAACGCATACTGATGACACATACTGGTAACATACTGATAACACACAGAGATAACGCATACTGAAAATACATACTGATAACGCATACTGATAACAAACACTGATAACGCATACTGATAACACACACTGATAACGCATACTGGTAACATACTGGTAACGTTTACTGGTAACACATATTGGTAACATACTGATAACGCATACTGATAACACATACTGATAACACATACTGGTAACACATACTGTTAATGCATACTGGTAACGTATACTGGTAACACATACACACACATGCATCACACACTGATAACAAATTCTGGTAATGCATACTGGTAACATACTGGTGACATACTTGTAACGTATACTGGTAACACATACTGGTAATATTCTGATAAAACACACTGATAACGCACACTAATAACGCATACTGATAACACATACTGGTAACATACTGATAACACACAATGATAACGCATACCGGTAACATACTGGTAACGTATACTGGTAACACAAACTGGTAACATACTGATAACGCATACTGATAACACATACTGATAACACATACTGGTAACACACACTGATAACGCATACTGATAACGCATACTGATAACACATACTGATAACACACACTGATGACGCATACTGATAACACACACTGATAATGCATACTGGTAATGCATATTGGTAACGTATACTGCTAACACATACTGGTAACATTCTGATAACACATACTGGTAACGTATACTGGTAACACATACTGGTAACATACTGATGACACATACTGATAACATATACTGGTAACACATACTGTTAATGCATACTGGTAACGTATACTGGTAACACATACACACACATGCATCACACACTGATAACACATTCTGGTAATGCATACTGGTAACATACTGGTGAAATACTGGTAACGTATATTGGTAACACATACTGGTAATATACTGATAACACACACTGATAACGCACACTGATAACGCATACTGATAACACATACTGATAACACATAATGGTAACACATACTGTAAACACATACGGATAGCACATACTGATAACACATACTAGTAACGCATACTGATAACTCATACTGATAACACATACTGGTAACGCATACTGATAACACATACTGGTTACGCATACTGATAACGCATACTGAAAAATCTTACTGATAACACATACTGATAACACATACTGATAACACATACTGGTAACGTATATTGATAACACATACTGATAACGCATACTGGTAACGCATACTGAAAAATCATACTGATAACACATACTGGTAACGTATATTGATAACACATACTGATAACGCATACTGGTAACGCATACTGATAACGCATACTGAAAAATCATACTGATAACACATACTGGTAACGCATACTGATAAACCATACTGGTAACACATACTATAACACATACTGAAAACACATAATGGTAACACATACTGGTAACATACTGATAACACACACTGATAACACATACTGGTAACATACTGATAACACACACTGATGACGCCTACTGGTAACACATTCTGGTAATAAATACTGGTAACATACTGGTAAAGTATACTGGTAACACATACTGGTAAAGTATACTGGTAATACATATTGGTAACATACTGATAACACATACTGATAATGTATACTGATACCAAATACTGATAATGTATACTGATAACGCATACTGATAACACACACTGATAACACATACTGATGACACATACTGGTAACATACTGATAACACAGAGATAACGCATACTGAAAATACATACTGATAACGCATACTGATAACAAACACTGATAACGCATACTGATAACACACACTGATAACGCATACTGGTAACATACTGGTAACGTTTGCTGGTAACACATATTGGTAACATACTGATAACACATACTGATAACACATACTGGTAACACATACTGTTAATGCATACTGGTAACGTATACTGGTAACACATACACACACATGCATCACACACTGATAACAAATTCTGGTAATGCATACTGGTAACATACTGGTGACATACTTGTAAAGTATACTGATAACACATACTTGTAATATTCTGATAAAACACACTGATAACGCACACTAATAACGCATATTGATAACACATACTGGTAACATACTGATAACACACAATAATAACGCATACCGGTAACATACTGGTAACACAAACTGGTAACATACTGATAACGCATACTGATAACACATACTGGTAACAAACACTGATAACGCATACTGATAACGCATACTGGTAATGCATATTGGTGACATACTGGTAACGTATATTGGTAACACATACTGGTAATATACTGATAACACATAATGGTAACACATACTGGTAACATACTGATAACACACACTGATAACGCATACTGATAACACATACTAGTAACATATACTGGTAAAACATACTGGTAACGCATACTGGTACCACATACTGGTAACATACTGGTAACACATACTGATAACACACACCGATAACTCATACTGATAACATATACTGGTAACATACCGATAACACATACTGATAACACACACCGCATACTGATAACACATAATGGTAACATATACTGGTAACATACTGATAACACACACTGATAACGCATACTGATAACACATTCTGGTAATGCATACTGGTAACATACTGGTAACGTATACTCGTACCACATACTGATAATGTATACTGGTAACGTATACTGGTACCACATACTGGTAACATATACTGGTACCACAGACTGGTAATATACTGATAACACATACTGATAACGCATACTTATAACATACACTGAAAACGCATACTGATAACGCATACTGGTAATGCATACTGGTAACATACTGGTAACGTATACCGGTAACACATGCTGAAAACACATACTGGTAACACATACTGGTAACACATACTGGTAACGTATATTGATAACACATACTGATAACACATACTGGTAACGCATACTGGTAACGCATACTGATAACGCATACTGAAAAATCATACTGATAACACATAATGATAGCACATACTGGTAATGCATACTGATAACCCATACTGGTAACACATACTGATAACAAATACTGATAACACATATTGGTAACATACTAACACATACTGAAAACACATAATGGTAACACATACTGGTAACACACTGATAACACACACTGATAACGCATACTGATAACACATACTGATAACACACACTGATAACGCATAATGATAACACATACTGGTAATGCATACTGGTAATAAACTGGTAACGTATACTGGTAACACAGACACACACATGCATCACACACTGATAACACATTCTGGTAATGCATACTGGTAACATACTTGTGACATACTGGTAACGTATACTGGTAACACATACTGGTAATATACTGATGAAACACACTGATAACGCATACTGATAACGCATACTGATAACACATACTGATAACGCATACTGGTAACATACAGGTAACGTATACTGGTAACATAATGGTAACGTATACTGGTAACATACTGGTAACGTATACGAGTAACATTCTGATAGCACATACTGGTAACACATACTGGTAACGCATGCTGATAACACATACTGATAACACACACTAATAACACATACTGGTAACATATACCGATAACACATACTGTTAATGCATACTGGTAACACATACTAGTAACGCATACTGGTAACACATACTGGGCACGCATACTGATAACACATACTGGTAACACATACTGGTAAAATACTGATAACACATACTGGTAAAATACTGATAACACATACTGATAACACACACTGATATTGCATACTGATGACACATGCTGATAACACATACTGGTAATGCATACTAGTAACGTATACCGATAACACATGCTGATAACACATACTGGTAACACATACTGGTGAGACATACTGATAAGATACTGATAACACACACTAATAACGCATACTGATAACGCATACTGATAACACACACTGATACGGCATACTGATAACACATACTGGTAACACATACTGGTAAAATACTGATAACACATACTGGTAAAATACTGATAACACATACTGATAACACACACTGATATTGCATACTGATGACACATGCTGATAACACATACTGGTAATGCATACTGGTAACGTATACTGGTAACACATACTATTAACATACTGATGACACATACTGATAACACATACTGATTACACACACTGATAACGCATACTGATAACACATACTGGTAACATATACTGGTAACATACTGATAACACATACTGGTAATGCATACTAGTAACATACTGGTAACGTATACTGGTACCACATACTGGTAACGTATACTGGTACCACATACTGGTAATGTATACTGGTGCCACATACTGGTAACATACTGATAACACATACTGGTAACATACTGATAACACACACTGATGCCGCATACTGATAACACACACTGATAACACACACTGATGAGGCATACTGATAACACATACTGGTAATACATACTGGTAACGTATACTGGTAACACATACTATTAACATACTGATGACACATATTGATAACACACACCAATAACGCATACTGATAACACATAATGGTAACATATACTGGTAAAATACTGATAACACACACTGATAACGCATACTGGTAACACATTCTGGCAATGCATACTGGTAATGTATACTGGTACCACATACTGGTAACATACTAATGACACATACTGATAACACATGCTGATAACACACACTGATGACACATACTGATAACACATTCTGGTAATGTATACTAGCAACATACTTGTAACGTATACTGGTAACACACACTGGTAACATACTGATAACACATACTGATACCACATACTGGTAATGCATACTGGTAACGTATACTGGTAACATACTGATACCACATACTGGTAACACATACTGGTAATGCCTACTGGTAACGTATACTGGTAACACATACTGGTAACATACTGATGACACATACTGATAATACATACTGGTAACACATACTGATAGCACACATTGATGACGCATACTAATAACACACACTGATAACACATACTGGTAATGCATACTGGTAACATACTGGTAACACATACTGGTAACACATACTGGTAATATACTGATAACACATACTTATAACACACACAGATAACACATACTGATAACGCATACTGATACCATATACTGATATCACATACTGGTAATGCATACAGGTAATGTATACTGGTAACACATACTGGTAACATACTGATGACACATACTGATAACACACACTGATAACGCATTCTGATAACACATACTGGTAACACATACTGGTAACACACACTGATAACGCATTCTGATAACACATACTGGTAACACATACTGATAACACACACTGATGACGCATACTGATAACACATTCTGGTAATGCATACTGGTAACAAACTGGTAACGTATACTGGTAACGTATGCTGATAACACATACTGGTAACGTATACTGGTAACACATACTGGTAACATACTGATAACACACACTGATAACACATACTGGTAACACATACTAGTAACATACTGATAACACACACTGATAACGCATACAGATAACGCATACTGATAACACATACTGATAACACATACTGGTAACATACTGGTAACATACTGATAACACATACTGATTACACACACTGATAACACACACTGATATGAATACTGATAACACATACTGGTAACACATACTGGTAACATACTGATAACACACACTGATAACGCATACTTGTTGAAAACAGTTTTGTTTGATTGCTCCCTGATGACAAACAAGTGTGATCTGTACTTTTGCATTAGCCTCTCATGTTTAGTTGTCATTTTCTCAACCTGGTGGTTTAAGATGGATTTCCTTATGACCAAAATAATGGGATTTTCAGTGGGAAATGGTGGATCAGTTATCAGAGGGGGGATAGAAGGAAACCAATCCAATACTCTACAGATCAGCAGGAAATATCTCAGGATCGCTGGGTACATGTAACGGCTACGTTCCTAGCACTTGTTACACACCATAGTTCTAATGGAAATGACATGGAAGCATAATTATAGAAATATACTACAATTAAATAATGATATATTCTTAGGCCATAAACAGAAACATCTGTGCAATCTACACAGTGGTGAGCTGAATAGTGTTATCCTCACTAAAGGAGACGCATCAGTTTATGGTCATTTATTCAAGCTTATTTAATGATAAATTAATTACACTTCATGAGGTTAATGGAGTAATATTTTAGACGTGATCCTGAGCTTTTATCTAATTCTTGGAGGTTTTTGCTAGTAAAAGACCATGTTTCACTTCTCACAAATTAAAATATTTTGTAGCTCAGCTCAGCAGCTCGAGCAGAAGCTCATTACTCTGAACTAAATATGGTCAAAACTATATATATATTGTTAACACAACACCCTATGTTTCTATGAACACATACCAGAGCCCTAGGTTCTGTCATTTCCTCTGACTGTAAGAACTTGCAGCTTAGTGAGAAACAATGAAACGAGAAAGTTGCAACTTTTTGTAAATGAGGCACAGCACTAAGCAGCACATGACTCAGATTCCCCTGACCAATGTGACACAGGTTCTGAGGGCTCCTCAAACTCCTATAAGTGTTTCATTCCTAGAAAGAAAAGAGAAACAAAATGTATTTTCACCTCTCTCTCTTTCTCTCTCTCTCTCTCTCTCTCTCTCTCTCTCTCTCTCTCAGTTTAAAGCGTTAATTTGATGGAAAAGGTTTTGGTGAGACGTCAGACCTCGTCAGAGTTAGTAATAAAATCTTTTAAAGATCTGAAATAACTTCAGTCTCTGTATGAAATACTTGCTGAAGATTTACTGCCTTTTTAAAGAACAGTGAGCAAGTTTGTATTTTTGTTCACTGTGTTCAAAAAAAAAGTCTAAATCCTACTCTACTTCATAGCTGTCAGTACGTGTTCGTGCTCAAATGACCACAGAAAGAACTCTGACATTTCTAACCTGTGCACTCTGAAGATACAGCAGCTCTCTGAAAGTTCACATTTGCATTTATTTGCTTTGACTGAACTTACCATTGCCACCCAGTTCACATCCTGTTTGTTGTGAGTGTAACATATAGGAAATAACCTCTTAAATACCTGATCATATGATTATGTAATAACTGGAACAGGCCTAAATAGATTACTCTATAGTGAAAAAAAGGAATAATAAAAAAAGGTTAAAACATTACACTTTTAATGATATTTACAACAAAAATAGAATAAAATACGAGAGTGAGCCACTTCCCAAAGCGAAGCACCAACATCCACAAAAAAAGATGATTCAGAAGCTGATCTGGGTCCTGCTCCAATCAGAGTCCACATTTAAATCCTATAGAGTAGATCTGAGACTCAGTTTAATGGTGTTATAGATTTCTTTTGGAAACGCTTTAAACTCATCATTTGTTAATATCCTCAGCTGTGATTGGACAATAAACACCTGACCCTGTAAATCACTTTCACTGGACGTCAACAGTTAAGAGCTCTTTCTTTTCATTTTCATTTGAATATTTATTCATGTGGATGTTATTTTGTGCATAGAATCGTCATCAGTAAAGAAGCATAAACACACTGCTCATAAACACACACAAAACATGAGTCTTTATTAAAGATTATTCTTATCATCCAGGGAACTGATACAAGAGACAATTTTTATTGTGTGTTTGATGGTGTAACAAGTGTTAGAGCAGTACAGATCTGTGTGTGAGATGGACAGTTGTTCATTGGTGTGTAGTTGTGAGGGGACGACCATACACCGTGGCTCACTGGCAGTGAAACATCAGGGCAGTATCTAGAGTCCAGAGAATCGCTCACATCAGCATTATCATATACACACATACGCTTAAAAACAAAACACAGGTTTCTGAGAAGCCCGCGGGAGTTCAGAGCAAGTGGACGCTCAACTTCATGTTCAAGTCGTGTGAATAGTTGAAGTGAAATGAGGAAGTAAGACCCCAGCAGCAGTCGAGCTTATTGAAAGGTTTCAACTCAAACTATGGCCTTGAGATTCTCACTGAACACGGTGTAGAGGCGGAGGTATTGCAAGAAAGGTACAGTGATGACCCCGACACTGATCTACAGCAGAAAACTGGATTAGAGTGAAGCCCCACAGTTCAGCTGACGTTCATACGGGGCTAGATTTAGTTGAATCATGATTAGCTGTAACACTGGAGCTGACAGAGAGGCAGGTTTGTGTCGATACTGAGGATCAGTTTCATCAACTTTCCACTTTAAAGGAGATTTTCAGTCGTCTCTTTGAAAACTGCTGCATAATTAAATGGTTCTATTGTAAACAGAGTTATTCAGAGCGATCTGAATGTGCTGCACTGGGCACTGCACAGAGAGGTGGTTAGAAACTAGACTTGGTCTCCCACAAAGTTACCACACACTGAACATTCAAACACATGAAACATCTGTCAATACACCGCCTGGTGTCTGAGAGTTTTCAGAGAAAAACTGTTCTGTCTCTTAAAATAATGACTGTTATTTTATTAGAATTCCATTTAAAGCTCTTTAGACGGGTGGCAGGTCATTGCTGCTGCTGGTGAAGCAGGAATAAAAAGCTGGATTTGTGTTGTAGACGTGGAGACGTCTGGTTCCATTCACCACCATTGTGAAGAAATCTACAGTCAACTACTTCACACCTAAACACACCCTCTCCATCACCATGGTTACAGCTCAAACACTGAATTATGAAGAAGTATAAAAACATATTAAATGCATCATGGTCTTTTGGCAAATAATGGAACCCCCACATTGTGTGTTTGGGTCAGAGGTCGGCCAGGATTTGTTCGAGGAAATCATGTGTGACTCAAGATCCAAATAATGTGTGGAGATGCTCCAGTGCTGAAGGATTTTCAGCGAGATTAGATCACTGACAGCACAAATAAGGATCAGCTGGCAGATTCAGTCCAGGGTTCTGCTGTAGACCAGCAGCGTACAGAGGCAGTGCTGTTGGGGAGCTACAGGTAAAGTGATTGTCTCACGGAGGCAGTGGTGTTGTTGGTGGTGGTGATTGTTCAAAAGGACCGAGGCAGTGGTGTTGTAGGGTTCATGAGGCAGTGGGGAAATGGGGCAGAGGTTACGTCTCTTTGCTGACGGGGCGTCTGGTTTTGACTGCGTCTTAAAATACTCGAAACAATGATGTTTTACGCTGTAGTTGAGCAGGAATTTTCAATAAAGGATCACTCTCTACTTCACCTGTCTAATGTAAATACCCCTTTACGCCAAGTCTTAACGCAGACAGATCTTTGAGTCTGAGGTGAATCCAGAGTTTGCCTTCACTGTTCATTAATGCTCATCATTCACAAAGTGGTGGTTTGTCTCTGGTCAGGAAACAACAGAAAGATATTCACTAGAAGCTGTGATCAACTCAATCTCATCTTCAGAAACTTCAGAAACCGACCTGAACAGAGGCCACTAACACAGCTCTGTCATTTATTTATTTTTTTTGCCGGACAAAAAACTCAGCACTTCACGATTTTTTCCTCCCCTGTGTGTGTGTGTGTGTGTGTGTGTGTGTTTTTTTGCTTTTAACTGGTTTTGTTGCGTGAGAGTGCAAGTGCACATGATGTGAACCGTGCGATTTAGTTTTTTGCCAAAGTCAAACACAATCTCCATAACCCTCCACAACAATCTCCTGCAGTGAAGGTGACAGTGGGCAGAACACATCTATTCTCCTGGAACAACGAAGAGTAAAATATGATTTTTTTTTCCCTGCATCATTCATCTAAGACAAACATTTCAAATGTTTCAAATTTCAAATTCTTTTTTTAATGCACTTATTACTTCCTGGCATATTGCACTTAATGTAAGGTAGTTTGTATAATTTGTGCTGTAGTTCAAATGTTAGATCCTCTTTTGTAAGTCGCTTTGAATAAAAGCGTCTGCCAAATGCGTAAATGTAAATGATCTGTTCTGCTTTCCTGTCAATATAGATATTCATATATTCGTATATCTTTTGTAAGAAAAAGAAAAAAAAAGGTTACAAAGTTCAAAATGTCCCTGATGACTTTTGGACTCTGGACATCCTTTTGTCTTTATTCTATAGTCTTTAGTTTATTTCGCCTCTGTCTCCTCCTCGGTTCCTGACTGAGGGAGTCCAGAATGTAGCGTCATTGCTTCATCCACGCCTTGTTCAATGTTCCCTTTCCTCTTCAGAACCGACACAGCCTTTATTATGTATTACTTAATGCAGAAAGAGTAGAGAGGCCAGTTCTACAAAGTGTGGGCTTTATTCTGCCCAAAGTCCTCAGTCTCAGTTTGCTCTGATCATTCCTTTCCGGTCCTAGATCCGAATCTGCTAAAAAAGCGCCAACTCATTAGGCCATAAAGTGGGTCATGGATGTGTGTCGCGTTCGGCCGTTACATCCCACCCCCAGCCAAGCAAGCCAGGGTATTGTTCGTTTCTGGGCCGTACTTCTTCCCAAATCAAAGTCCGCCCGGCTGGTGTCTGGAGGCCTGGTGCTCAGTCCTGGTGCAGCGTTTGTGGAGCCCTGGGTTTGGGGGGGTTCTGTTTCTCAAGGTGAATGTGCTGAAGGACTGCTCCGGGCGGAACTTGGGAAAAGACTCGGGCTGCAGCTTCCTGATGGTGCTCCTACTCCTCCACCCCCTCCTCTTCTGGCTGCGCTGCTCCCCTGACCCTCCAGACCTTCTGAGTTCTCCAGCATCTCCTGGATGAGTGGAGGCATAGAGCCAGGGATCTCCATCTTGAGGGTGATCACTCGCTCCGCACCTGACGGAGAGGGAGACAGAGGGGGAACAAATGTTAAATGTTTGTAAAATAGTTCCAGAAAACTGGGGGGAAATGTTTCTTGCTCTGTTCATTCTGAGGATACACTACAAAACACAGTCCTAACCCTGTTGCTTTCTGCAAAGAGTAGTTCTGTAAAGTTCTTGTGACCCAAACAATCATTCTGACCGACATTAATCACACCACTTTAATTGTAGAGGTGATATGGCGTCTGTTTTCTTGCACCTCAAGGTGAGGAAGAAAGACATGTGTAGTTGTGAGGGGACGACCATACACCGTGGCTCACTGGCAGTGAAACATCAGGGCAGTATCTAGAGTCCAGAGAATCGCTCACATCAGCATTATCATATACACACATATGCTTAAAAACAAAACACAGGTTTCTGAGAAGCCCGCGGGAGTTCAGAGCAAGTGGACGCTCAACTTCATGTTCAAGTCGTGTGCATAGTTGAAGTGAAATGAGGAAGTAAGACCCCAGCAGCAGTCGAGCTTATTGAAAGGTTTCAACTCAAACTATGGCCTTGAGATTCTCACTGAACACGGTGTAGAGGCGGAGGTATTGCAAGAAAGGTACAGTGATGGCCCCGACACTGATCTACAGCAGAAAACTGGATTAGAGTGAAGCCCCACAGTTCAGCTGACGTTCATACGGGGCTAGATTTAGTTGAATCATGATTAGCTGTAACACTGGAGCTGACAGAGAGGCAGGTTTGTGTCGATACGGAGGATCAGTTTCATCAACTTTCCACTTTAAAGGAGATTTTCAGTCGTCTCTTTGAAAACTGCTGCATAATTAAATGGTTCTATTGTAAACAGAGTTATTCAGAGCGATCTGAATGTGCTGCACTGGGCACTGCACAGAGAGGTGGTTAGAAACTAGACTTGGTCTCCCACAAAGTTACCACACACTGAACATTCAAACACATGAAACATCTGTCAATACACCGCCTGGTGTCTGAGAGTTTTCAGAGAAAAACAGTTCTGTCTCTTAAAATAATGACTGCTATTTTATTAGAATTCCATTTAAAGCTCTTTAGACGGGTGGCAGGTCATTGCTGCTGCTGGTGAAGCAGGAATAAAAAGCTGGATTTGTGTTGTAGACGTGGAGACGTCTGGTTCCATTCACCACCATTGTGAATAAATCTACAGTCAACTACTTCACACCTAAACACACCCTCTCCATCACCATGGTTACAGCTCAAACACTGAATTATGAAGAAGTATAAAAACATATTAAATGCATCATGGTCTTTTGGCAAATAATGGAACCCCCACATTGTGTGTTTGGGTCAGAGGTCGGCCAGGATTTGTTCGAGGAAATCATGTGTGACTCAAGATCCAAATAATGTGTGGAGATGCTCCAGTGCTGAAGGATTTTCAGCGAGATTAGATCACTGACAGCACAAATAAGGATCAGCTGGCAGATTCAGTGTAAGGGCCCATGACTCCTGGGAAGTGAATGTATATTTGTGCTTATCTGATTCCTGTTAAGACGAACAGTTCACAGTCAAAAGTTCCAAAGCTCTGGCTGCTCAGCTCCAATTCATTGTGTAGGTCGAAGAGTGTTCCAGGATCCAATGGGACGTACTCGCCATCAAAGCTGACCCATGCAGTAAATCCAATCTGTAGTATATACAACAGTAGTACAGTGTAGAAGTACTGCTCGTCTACTATGAATACAATCTTCACGTTCAGAAATTATACTCCACATCTCAGAACAATAACATTTTCCCCCTCAAAACACATGTATATGAACACATCAGCAAACTCATGTTCACATAAGCTCCATATGAATTTCACATAGCATTTTTCTTGGTTAAAATGCAACATATAAGTTACAAAAACATTTTTCGACATTAAACTGATGACTCTGTTTGTTTGTTAGGGTTTTTTTTTTTAAACAAAACTATTTCAGCCTACGAAACCCAGGGCGGGCGGTGGGTAAAAATAATTTGAGTGAACGATTTACAGTTTGTTGGCACATTTAAATTAATTTGAGGGAACAATTTACAAATAAGTGCCCGTGTTTTAATTATTTCAATGGAACAATTTACAATTCGTGTTCATGTTTTATTTAATTTGAGCAAACACATTTGCTATTCTGTTAATCCATTCACTGGCCTTTTGTGCATGTCCTGGTACAAATGACTGCAGTCACCGCACATTAATTAAAATTACCTCTTATTGAATTTACCTGGTAGTAAATTACAACCATTATCATTGACCCATGTAGATATAAAAATCAATATATTTGGACTGGATTGAATTTCTGAGTCCTCCTTTCATCACATTTCACATAATTTTCCTGATTATACTTTAGGAGCCATAAATATTTTGGTTAGGCTCCGATCTGTGCATCAGGGCAGGGGTTTAAAGTGTTTTAAGCTTGCTTATATTAATACATAAATAACAATATGTACAGTTTGTATGTATTTGCACAGTATGTGGCCCTTATCCAGTTCAGGGTCATGGTGGGTCTGGAGCCTACCTTGAATCACTGGGTGCAAGGCGGGAACACACCCTGAATGGGGCAAAACTTACCCCACTTCAAATTTCTAACTTCGCATTTAGGAACATAATGAACAAATATTAGTACTTTGTTAGACTTTACCTTTCACTGTGACGCTCAGTAATGGAGTGGAACTGGAGGTAAAGGTGCGTGTAGACACGGCTACTTCATAAACACAGCTGTAGTTTCCTTGGTGGGTGAAATCTGCCTCAGGAAAGAAAAAAGAGGCTGAGTGATTCACAGCTGACTGTGTTCTGGTGATGCTGGATCCACTGAACTCCAAGTGGAAGTATCCACCTGGATACTGTGGCTCTGTGAAGCAGATGATGGAGAAGCTGTGTCCCCTGGTCACTTCTAAGCTTTGAAGCCACCAGTGGAAGTCTCCATCAGGAGAAGAACTGAAGGAGATGTTGGGCTGCAGCAGGTTCACTGAAAAACAAGAGGGACTTGAATATGAAACAGCAAATGATGGCTCAGATTTGACAGGAACTACAAACAAGACCCATCTTACCCACAATAGAGAAACGAACAGAGCTGCTCTGAGGAGAGCTGAAATCTCGACTGGAGACTCTGAGGGCTGTAGGGAAACTCCTTGGTGGTAGGGCCCCGGGGGTGAATGAAGTTCGCCCCGGGTTCCTCAAGGCTCTGGATGTTGTGGGGCTGTCCTGGCTGACACGTCTTTGCAACATCGCATGGACATTGGGGGCAGTGCCTCTGGACTGGCAGACTGGGGTGGTGGTTCCCCTGTTTAAGAAGGGGGATCGGAGAGTGTGTTCCAACTATAGGAGGATCACACTCCTGAGCCTCCCCGGTAAGGTCTATGTGGGGGTACTGGGGAAGAGAGTCCGACTGATAGTTGAGCCTTGGATCCAGGAGGAACAATGCAGAGCACAGTGGAACACAGGATCAGCTCTTTACCCTCGCTAGGATCCTGGAGGGTGCATGGGAGTTTGCTCAACCAGTGTGTTTTGTGGATCTGGAGAAGGCATTCGACTATGTCCCTCGGGGTATTCTGTGGGGGCTGTTCCCTGTATAAACAGAGCAGGAGTCTGGTTCGTATGGCTGGCAGTAAGTTGGACTCCGTCAGGGCTGCCCGTTGTCACCGGTTCTGTTCATAACTTTCATGGACAGAATTTCTCGGCGTAGCCAAGTGGCGGAAGGTGTCCGGTTTGGTGGTCTCAGGATTCCATGTCTGCATTTGCGGATGATGTGGTCTTGTTGGCTTCATCGAGCCAGGACCTCCAGCTCTTGCTGGACCAGTTTGCAGCCGAGTGTGAAGCGGTAGAGATGAGGATCAGCACCTCCAAGTCCGAGTCCATGGTACTCAGTCGGAAAAGGGTGGAGTGCTCTCTCCAGGTTGGAAGTGAGATCCTGCCTCAAGTGTAGGAGTTTATATACCTCGAGGTCTTGTTCACGAGTGAGGGAAAGACGGAGCGGGAGATTGACAGGCAGATCGGTGCAGCGTCAGCAGTAATGCGGGCTCTGTACCGGTCCGTTGTGGTGAAGAGAGAGCTGAGCAGAAAAGCAAAGCTCTCGATTTACCGTTCAATCTACCTCCCAATCCTCACCTATGGTCACGAGCGTTGGGTAGTGACCGAAAGAACGAGATCGCGTGTACAAGCAGCTGAAATTAGTTTTCTCCGCAGGGTGTCTGGACTCTCCCTTAGAGAATAGGTTTAGGAGCTCGGACATCCGGGAAAGACTCGGAGTGGAGCCGCTGCTCCTCCACGTCGAGAGGAGCCAGTTGAGGTGGTTCGGGCATCTGGTTCGGATGCCTCCTGGACGCCTTCCTGGTGAGGTGTTCTGGGCATGTCCAATGGGGAGGAGGCCCTGGGGCAGACCAAGAACATGCTGGAGAGACTACATGTATTGACTGGCCTGGGAACGCCTCGGTATACCCCGGAGGAGCTGGAGGCGGTGGCTGGGGACAGGGAGGTCTGGGTTTCGTTGCTCCGACTGCTTCCCCCGCGACCCGGACCCGGATAAGCAGTGGATAATGGATGGATGGATGTTTTTTTTCTGTGTCCTTAGGGACACCCTGTAAAATGTCTTTGGGAAGATGATCATTCTTAAAGCCCCTTTAAGTCTTTGAAGTCACTACGATATTGAACTGTTTTAAAATGTACATTCATTGTCATTGTGTGTGTGCCCTTACCCACAATAATGCTGATAGAGTTGCTCCTGGATGATGTGAGATTGATACGTCTCCAGTAGGAATAGTCACAGCTGTACTGGCCTTGACTTGAGGAGTCCACTGTGAAACTAAATGTTGTTGAAGATTCAGCTGTTTGGGTTTTTATAGTTCTCCCATCTCTGTATAAACGGTATTCTGCAGAAATGTACTCTGGGATGGGTGAAGTACAATTGATCTGAACAGTTTCTCCTGGAGAGACGGCAGAGTGTGAGGACAGTACAGGGCTCTGTAAGGTTTCTGTAAAAGATTACAATCAATGGATTAATGAACATTTATTTTATTAAGTGACCACAGCAGCAATATCATCATTACAGAGAATGTGAAAATAACTTTCTTTACCTGAGCACACAACACTCGCATCTTCACCATGACCACAGTTGTGATTGTATAATCCACTATGACGACATGCTGTAATGGAGCTTTCACTTCCAGAACAACCAACATCATCCAGAAGTATTGGACCACTTCCCTGACCAAAGCGGGCACTCTGAGGGGCACTGATCGCCCGGCCACATCCCGTCTGTCTGCACACCACCGCCGCATCATTCATGTCCCAGTCGTCATCACACACTGTTCCCCACTGGCCGTTATGATACACCTCCACTCTACCAGAGCAGACACCATTGCCACTGACGAGTCGTATGTTTGAGGCATCTGTCACAAATGGAGAACATGAACTTATTAAAGCAGTTACTATGTTAAACATCACATCACTAAAAACCATGAATTGGAAAAGAAAAGTGATATGCCATCTCTTGTACCAATGTCAGTAATTATTTGCTTCCATTATATACCCTCTTGCATTTCACACATGTAGTTTTATATGATTTGAATAAATAATACCTTGAGGTGGGGAAGCTGTAGTCAGATCTGATAGTGGATATTCAGTTGATGGATATTCCCTTGTTTCAGTTCTGTATGAATGGGAGTCTGCAGTGCTGTAGCCTTGTGTGGGTGAAACCCTTGCAGTCACGTTATTCTCGAATAGACCTGTAGAAATTGAGGACTGTGTGGGGCTCTGTGTGGTATTTGCAGATTCTGTAAAATAATGAAAAAGATCTTTGTAATGTTCACGTTGTGTTCAGGGTACTCCAGTGTTTTTAAAGTAAAACAGAATTTTGAAATAAAATTATGACGACATTAAGGCAAGGCAAGATTATAAATAGAGTGCCTTTCATACAAAAGCTATTCAAAGTGCTTTACAGAAGAAACAGTTCAATTAAAAACAAGAATAAAAATCATAAAAGTCCAATAATCAATTAAAATATTGCAGTAAAAAGAAATACATACAAAAATTAAAATGCTTAAATGATTAAAAATGATTAAAACAATTTAAAATGATACAATAAAAGAAAAGAACTAAAGTGCCATTACAGAATAAAAGTGCAGAGTATTTTAGACTGAGCTGTAAGTCTGCTCAAACAGGAATGTTTTAAGTTACCTGAGCAGACAACACTCGCGTCTTCACCATGACCACAGTTGTGAATGTTAAATCCATTATGACTGCATGATGTAATGGAGCTTTCACTTCCAGAACAACCAACATCATCCAGAAGAATTGGATGTATAGGATAGTACATAGCATATTGGATAGTAACTGCATATGTACCCTATATTGTATTTGTAGCGTTTGACCTTATTCAAACTCGTTCTGATTAATGATGTTTTGACTAATGATAATAATTGTTATTGTTATTATTGACTTAAATGACAAACATTAACAAGTAGTTAGAGAGTGAATACTGTCATCGCTACGTGAGTTCTTCAGGATTTTCAGACTTTTAATGAACAGACTCCACACACTGTTATTTCAAATAATGGAAATATTTTATTAAGAGAAAAGAGAATATTTACTAAACATAGCACGATCCCAGAAATTCTCACTAGATCAACTCAGGTCAAACCGGTTCGAATTTAAAGATAGGCTAGGCGATATGGCTTGACTAAGGTGTTGCTAAATGAGATTTAATTAATGTATAAATTTATCAAGAGACTTAATTAGGCATCAGCTTCTGAAAAGTGAGTAAATTTTGCTTGCTTACTCTTTTTGCCTTTTATCACTAAGCCGTCGGGTCCAACAGATTCAATCTCCGTTCTCTGGGTCTTTGCTTCTTGTCCTCCCCGTGTCACTGAAGGTAGACTCGCTAGGAAGGGAATTCCTTCCAGGGTGAGTCAGGCACTCTTGGCCTTAGACGGTGTGACGTCAGTCGGGGGATTCCCTTCACGGAGAACTGCTGACCTGGCTGGATTGTCCCCTGAGTGAGGGGGGCGTCTCAGAGTCGTTCGCTCGTTACTCGAGTCCCCAGAAGCGATGCCCTCAGAAGTCAGAGTATAACGCTAACATATCCGCTATCAACTAATCTCAGGGGTGATATCTTATTCTGGTCAAAATAAGTTTCACCTGCTTTGATCAGTCGTGAGATTAAACTTGGATTGGGCGATAAAACATAAACACAAATAAACAAAGATTACTGAGAGTTACTCAACGTTACGCTGTAGTTTCTGTATCACACTGCTAACTAGCACAAGGCGTTCCTTGGAAGCTGAGTGAGGTCCTTCTTAGAGTTTCGTCGGCGTAAGGAAGAAGGAAGAGCGTCGCACTTGAAGTGAAGGGAGCGCGACGTGAGTGGCGTAGCGGGAAGAGAAGAAGGTCGCTGGAGAGCGGAAGAAGAGCTCACAGGAGAGCGGAAGAAAAGAGCGGGGAAGAGTCGGGCATCCCCTTTTCAGATGTGGCACGGTCATGCCCATTTGGGAGGTGTCCTTCCTTTGGTTGGATCCTGGGTCTGAGGCTCACGTGACTTGTTTCACATTTCAGAGAGAGAGAAAAGATTCATGTATACACATGAAACGTAAAAATTACATATACATGCTTGTGGTATAGCACAATGAGTGTCCAGGATTATTAATATCAAATATCTACGTATATATATCTTGGGTATTTTACGATTACATCCCACTACAATATTATGCTAGAAGTTAGAAACTAATTCGTTTTCCTAATCAGAGACAGAAACTTTCCTTCATGATTGAAACAGTAATACACATCACTTCATTAGTTGGTAGACATTCACTTGAGGACAACAGAGAGTAACATTCATACATATTGCATAAACATATTTATAGATACTCGATTAAGTCCGTTATGTATTTAGACGGCCGCAGGGCGAAACATGATTTCGCAAATGTCCACTTGGGGTCGCTGTTGGTCCATGCTATTCGTCCTGTTCGGATGGGTTTTCAGGAGTTCAGTGCGAGGTCAATTCTGTTGGCCATCTGTGTGATTTTGCATACGATAAGGTTTGCCACCTTGACGCCGAGAGCCATAAACTAGGTTCATTAATTCTGGTCTTCACCACTTTGTTTGATCTTCCTTTTGCCTAAAAGCGTCATAAACTGGCTTGTTATCTTTCCATTCACGGAGAAGAGGAGGGGGTCATGGACAGGCGTCCTGGTCAGTCCTTTGATGCAGACCTTATGTGTGTGTGGGGGGGGGGGGGCAGAGTCTTTGCACACACGCAGTATGTGGAATGTAGGGTTCTGTCCCAAGAAATCCTTATTCAGAGTGGAAAGTCTTTCATTCAGAACTTTTCATTTCTTTATTCGATCCATACTCCACTACACATGATAAATAACATTTGTTCATATGGTCTCATGTCTTGAGCTATAAAAATTATGTTGAAGATTTTGAACATGGTATGTAAGAAACTTCAAAAGTTGGTTCATAAAATTTAACACTTTGATACTCATGACAATTATGCCCAGTGCATCAGATGTGCATTAAAGCACATCTTGGCTGAAGGACTCGCCTAAGGTCAATCAAGAACAACATTTGAATCAGAGTATTATAGAATTTTATAGAATATTATATTATTTATAGAAATGTTTAAAATTGTGAAATGATCTAATTAAATGATGCCCTTTAAATAAACTTTCTTACATTTTAAGCTTTAGGGCTTAGGCAAACTTAATCTTATCAATGCCTTGTTTAGCCTCACTGGGCTAAGCTGCCTAAATTGTGCTAATTCTTGCTTCAGAGCAACCTTCATTAATATATGTAAAAATATAATTTTTACTTTAACTATCTGGGATTTATTTTTTGGGGAAAACCACAAATTCCTTTTGTCTTTTTTACAGATATATTTCTTTTTATTTAAGGCCCTCTTTTATCTTAATATGTTGCCAGGCAACCTGACTAATTGCTATAAAATTGCATAATAATAAAAATATAATAATATTGGAAATAACCAGGCATTGTGAATATACACACTGACATTCAGTGTTTAAACAAACACACATTTATGAATTAAACTCTACACTTTGGGATATTATATTTGTACTACACCTCCTCTCGTATCAATTACAGATTCTTGATAATCTAACAATTAAAAAATGAAAAAAATCCATAGGACATATACAATCCATAGTCTGGAGCCTACATGGAATCACTGGGCACAAGGTAGGAACACACCTTTGAAGGGGTGCCAGTCCTTCAAGGGGTGACACACACATACACACATTCACTCACACAATCACACCTAGGGACAATTTTTGAGTTGCCAATTCATCTATTCATGTGTGTTTTTGGACCGTGGGAGGAAAGCGGAATACCCGGAGGAAACCCATTTGGACACGGGGAGAACATACCAAACTCCTCACAGACAGTCACCTGGAGCAGAACTTGAACCCACAACCACCAGGTCTCTGGAGCTGTGTGACTGCGACACTACCTCCTGTCACCGTGCCGCCCCTGTTTTACGTCTTATATTTTTAAGTAATTTCTTCAGGTTTATTTGTTTAGTTACATAAACTCCATCACTCAGTACTGTTCAAATGAAGCTCATGTGTTCGTAAAATTAAATGTTTAAAAAGACAAAGGCTTTCATGGGGTGTCCTAATTTTTTACATGAATGTATAACCAAAGTTCATGTTTCCACATTCTATGTTCATATCACATGCCATGTTCACAGGGCCATGACAAAAAAAATAAAAAATAAAATAAATCCACAGTGACATTTCTTCATCTTTAGGATTCCGATAGTCTTTTATACTGTGTCTTCAATAAGCCTTTCAGGTGTTTGAGACACTTTGATAATTTGGAGATAATGTCCAATGAATTAAGCCACGTGCAATTTCTCCACACATTCCATCGTGTCCAATGCTATGTTTATAGTGCAATTATATAAAATTTCCACGGTACAATTTCATCATCTTCAGCATATTATTAGTCTGTTACATTGTATCTTCAGTGAGCCTTTCAGATTTTTGAGACACAGAGAAAATGTCCAATGAATGTAGGCACATGCTCAATTTCCCCATATATTCTATCATGTCCAATGCTATGTTCACAGGGCATTTACAAAAAAATTCCACAGTAAAATTTCTTCACCTTCAGGGTATTAATAGTCTGTTATATTGTGTCTTCAGTGAGCCTTTCACATTTTTGAGACTCTTTGAAAATAAAGAGATAATATCCACTGAATTAAACTAAACGTGTAGTTCTTCCATGTTATGGAAGGTGTGTTCGTACTTTGCCATCTAGCGGCGACAGAATGCAACTATTTCACCATTTAAGGTGAAACAGAGAATCCGAATAAGAAACTGGCGAATAAGTAACCAACTTCAGCGTCGTGTTTAAACCATCTTGCACAGCAAAACCAGTCTGAAGATGTTTTAAATGACTGTTTCTCCAGGACTCTTTCATCAGTGACAGCAGTCTCACACTCTCTAGAACTGCAGAGAGCCGGTCCTGTGAAAGTGTAACTAACGACTCTGGAGCCGCTTCAATCTGAGATTTTTCCTCGAGGGCAGCGATTCTGAAATGGATTTCATGTTTGTAAATATTGTTGTGATATGGCTCAGCTGACCACAGGATGTCACGTCTCCACCATCTGTATTTGATATTTCAAATTAAAAGCCCTCTGCAGAGGTTTGTAATAGTGACTTCATGTAATTCACCAAAACTCTGAAGCAGCGGCAACTGCATCAATATATTTGTAGCGGACAAACTGATTTAACCTCTTTATTTAGGAGGCAACACATCTATATAGAGTCATGCAATTAGTTTTCTTTATTTTTTTAAGGTGAGGTAAAAAAAATGTATTATGGTTATTTTATAATTGTGATAATAATAATCTTTATTTATGTAGAACCTGTCATATATAAATGTAGCACAGTGTTCTTTACAGATTTTCTAAAAAGAAAAAAGTATAAACAGTGGAACCACAATAAAATCATAATTTCAAAAAATAATGAAGAACTAAAGTTGCTGGTGAAGCAAAGGGAAATATGTTTGTTGACAAAACAGAATGTGTCTTACACACAAACTAATAACATTGCACAAGCAGTAGGCAACATTTCGATTGTTTAATGTGTTTTAGTGTTCTGGATTTTCTTAAATTTAACTGAGAGTGGGTGAGATTTCACTAAACCACTAACACACAATACAGAGCATACGGTGTCACTAGACCAAGGTAATGTTGTGTTATAAACCTATTCACTCATAATAATTCAGTCAGTGATTCCAGAATGCAGAGAATAGAAAATACTGTTCACGCTGCAAATTATTATATATAATACTTTATATATGAAATCATAACTTACAGAATTAGGATTAAAATATTATAAACATCCATCCATCCATCCATTATCTGTAACCGCTTATCCAATTTAGGGTCGCGGGGGGTCCAGAGCCTACCTGGAATCATTGGGCGCAAGGCGGGAATACACCCTGGAGGGGCGCCAGTCCTTCACAGGGCAACACATACACACACACGGACACTTTTGAGTTGCCAATCCACCTGCAACATGTGTTTTTTTTGGACTGTGGGAGGAAACCGGAGCACCCGGAGGAAACCCACGTGGACACGGGGAGAACACACCAACTCCTCACAGACAGTCACCCGGAGCGGGAATCGAACCCACAACCTCCAGGCCCCTGGAGCTGTGTGACTGCGACACTACCTGCTGCGCCACCGTGCCGCCCATATTATAAACATGTAAAAAAAAAATGTACATGATAATATACTGTTCATTCTTCTAATTGTCTTTATTCTTGCAAACTTCTGAATAGGTTTATTCTTATTACATATTCCTGATGTTTTCTGCACTCTTGTTGATGATCTAAACGTTGAGACATACATGACATGAAGACATTATAATAATTTAAATAATGGACTTTTTTATTATTGAAAAAAATCATAACACTTCTGAATCTTATTGTTTTCACTCTCAGTTTCAAAGAGCCATTCAAGGAGCTGTTTCCAAGAAAATAATTCCTTTATTGTGGGAATTATGCCTTTACTGACTGAACTACACATACAGCATTCATTTAATTTGTCAATGTTTCTGCTGATAATAATAATTAATTATCAAATTAAATGAATAAAAAATAAATTAATCTACTGATAATAAAGACAAGAAGAGGTCTCAGCATTTTGGTTTCGCTGAATCCTTGTTGAAAAGTTCAGTTTGCACCGCTGTGGGCACTGCTGCTGTGTTCAGACACTTTTGCTCTGAGGTTCTGATGTTTGTGCCTTAAACGCCTCTCTTCCTCTTTCGCCCCTTTTCCTGATCTGTAAACGCTGTGAGACATAGTGATAAGACATACTGATAACACATACAGATAACACATACTGATAACACATACTGATAACACATACTGGTAACAGAGACCATAGCAACACATAGTACAGTCTGCAGCAGAGGAACAAGCTCTTGTTTTCTTACATTGTTTAAAGTTCCATGAATAATGAGAGCAGCACAACCACCACACCCCAATCCATTAAATATATTTCCAAAACAACTACAACAAATATTTTCCACATTGTGCTTTTAGTTTTAGTGTCATAGATTTTTACACCAGTTGATTGTGTCCCAGAATCCATTGCAAGTCTCTTGTTCCCAAGCAGTAGCATCATTAGATATAAACAGATATTTTTGTTTAGTGAGCCATTATAAGCTTTATTATTTCTAGTGCATTTGTATCTGTAGCTGTGTTTGTAGTGTTGATTACTGATTGCTCCCTGATGACAAACAAATGTGGATTGTACTTTTGCATTAGCCTCTCATGTTTAGTTATCATTTTCTCACCCTGGTGGTTTAAGATGGATTTCCTTATGACCAAAATAATGGGATTTTCAGCTATTGCACCACAGCCCAATTCTGGGTGGCTTTATACCCCTCTAGCCAACATTTGGCATTGTGCATGGTGACTAAGTTGTACATGGTCAAAGTTTTTCTCTGGAAATTGTTAATTAAATAACATTTTCGGTATCAGGCCAATTTGAGTGGGAAATGGTGGATCAGTTATCAGAGGGGGGATAGAAGGAAACCAATCCAATACTCTACAGATCAGCAGGAAAAATCTCAGGATCGCTGGGTACATGTAACGGCTAACTTCCTAGCACTTGTTACACATCATAGTTCTAATGGAAAATGACATGGAAGCATAATTATATAGAAATATACTACAATTAAATAATGATATATTCTTAGTCTTTAGGCTTTGTCTAGTTTATTCCCAAGAACCTCTCAGGTACCTAAATCCAACAATTGGCGAGCCAGCCAGGAGCTTTTAAATAAAGAATCCAGATTTATCTTCTGAAATAGGAAAAAAATCCAACGTCAAGTCAGAGCCGTGAGCTCTGCCGACCTCAACACCTCCTGTGCTGTGTGAAATGAAGGGCCCATAAACAGAAACATCTGTGCAATCTACACAGTGGTGAGCTGAATAGTGTAATCCTCACTAAAGGAGATGCATCAGTTAATGGTGATTTATTCAAGCTTATTTAATGATAAATTAATTACACTTTATGGGGTGAATGGAGTAATATTTTAGACATGATCCTGAGCTTTTATCTACTTCTTGGAGGTTTTTGCTGGTAAAAGACCATGTTTCACGTCTCACAAATTAAAATATTTTGTAGCTCAGCTCAGCAGCTCGAGCAGAAGCTCATTACTCTGAACTAAATATGGTCAAAACTATATATATATTGTTAACACAACACCCTATGTTTCTATGAACACATACCAGAGCCTTCTGTCATTTCCTCTGACTGAAAGAACTTGCAGCTTAGTGAGAAACAATGAAACTGCCTTTTTAAAGAACAGTGAGCAAGTTTGTATTTTTGTTCATTGTGTTAAAAAAAAGTCTAAGTCCTACTCTGCTTCATAGCTGTCAGTACGTGTTCGTGCTCAAATGACCACAGAAAGAACTCTGACATTTCTAACCTGTGCACTCTGAAGATACAGCAGCTCTCTGAAAGTTCACATTTGCCTTTATTTGCTTTGACTGAACTTACCATTGCCACCCAGTTCACATCCTGTTTGTTGTGAGTGTAACATATAGGAAATAACCTCTTAAATACCTGATCATATGATTATGTAATAACTGGAACAGGCCTAAATAGATTACTCTATAGTGACAAAAAGGAATAATAAAAAAAGGTTAAAACATTACACTTTTAATGATATTTACAACAAAAATAGAATAAAATACGAGAGTGAGTCACTTCCCAAAGCGAAGCACCAACATCCACAAAAAAAGATGATTCAGAAGCTGATCTGGATCCTGCTCCAGTCAGAGTCCACATTTAAATCCTATAGAGTAGATCTGAGACTCAGTTTAATGGTGTTTTATATTTCTTTTGGAAACGCTTTAAACTCATCATTTGTTAATATCCTCAGCTGTGATTGGACAATAAACACCTGACCCTGTAAATCACTTTCACTGGACGTCAACAGTTAAGAGCTCTTTCTTTTCATTTTCATTTGAATATTTATTCATGTGGATGTTATTTTGTGCATAGAATCGTCATCAGTAAAGAAGCATAAACACACTGCTCATAAACACACACAAAACATGAGTCTTTATTAAAGATTATTCTTATCATCCAGGGAACTGATACAAGAGACAATTTTTATTGTGCGTTTGATGGTGTAACAAGTGTTAGAGCAGTACAGATCTGTCTTGTGATGGACGCTGTGTGTCTCTGTGTGTGTGTGTGTGTGAGAGAGATGGACAGTTGTTCATTGGTGTGTAGTTGTGAGGGGACGACCGTACACCGTGGCTCACTGTCAATGAAACATCAGGGCAGTATCTAGAGTCCAGAGAATCGCTCACATCAGCATTATCATATACACACATACGCTTAAAAACAAAACACAGGTTTCTGAGAAGCCAGCGGGAGTTCAGAGCAAGTGGACGCTCAACTTCATGTGCAAGTCGTGTGCATAGTTGAAGTGAAATGAGGAAGTGAGACCCCAGCAGAAGTCGAGCTTATCGAAAGGTTTCAGCTCAAACTACGGCCTTGAGTTTCTCACTGAACACGGTGTAGAGGCGGAGGTATTGCAAGAAAGGTACAGTGATGGCCCCGACACTGATCTACAGCAGAAAACTGGATTAGAGTGAAGCCCCACAGTTCAGCTGATGTTCATACGGAGCTAGATTTAGTTGAATCATGATTAGCTGTAACACTGGAGCTGACAGAGAGTCAGGTTTGTGTCGATACGGAGGATCAGTTTCATCAACTGTTCACTTTAAAGTACACAGTCGTCTCTTTGAAAACTGCTGCATAATTAAATGGTTCTGATGTAAAGAGAGTTATTCAGAGCGATCTGAATGTGCTGCACTGGGCACTGCACAGAGTGGTGATTAGACACTAGACTTGATCTCCCACAGAGTTACCACACACTGAACATTCAAACACATGAAACGTCTGTCAATACACCGCCTGGTGTCTGAGAGTTTTCAGAGAAAAACTGTTCTGTCTCTTAAAATAATGACTGTTATTTTATTAGAATTCCATTTAAAGCTCTTTAGACGGGTGGCAGGTCATTGCTGCTGCTGGTGAAGCAGGAATAAAAAGCTGGATTTGTGTTGTAGACGTGGAGACGTCTGGTTCCATTCACCACCATTGTGAAGAAATCTACAGTCAACTACTTCACACCTAAACACACCCTCTCCATCACCATGGTTACAGCTCAAACACTGAATTATGAAGAAGTAAAAAACATATTAAATGCATCATGGTCTTTTGGCAAATAATGGAAACCCCACATTCTGTGTTTGGGTCAGAGGTCGGCCAGGATTTGTTCGAGGAAATCATCTGTGACTCAAGATCCAAATAATGTGTGGAGATGCTCCAGTGCTGAAGGATTTTCAGCGAGATTAGATCACTGACAGCACAAATAAGGATCAGCTGGCAGATTCAGGCCAGGGTTCTGCTGTAGACCAGCAGCGTACAGAGGCAGTGCTGTTGGGGAGCTACAGGTAAAGTGATTGTCTCACGGAGGCAGTGGTGTTGTTGGTGGTGGTGACCTGAACAGAGGCCACTAACACAGCTCTGTCATTTATTTTTTTTTTTTTGCCGGACAAAAAACTCAGCACTTCACGATTTGTTCCTCCCCTGTGTGTGTGTGTGTGTGTTTGCTTTTAACTGGTTTTGTTGCGTGAGAGTGCAAGTGTACATGATGTGAATCGTGCGATTTAGTGTTTTGCCAAAGTCAAACACAATCTCCATAACCCTCCACAACAATCTCCTGCAGTGAAGGTGACAGTGGGCAGAACACATCTATTCTCCTGGAACATCCATCCATCCATCCATCCATTATCTGTAACCGCTTATCCAATTTAGGGTCGCGGGGGGTCCAGAGCCTACCTGGAATCATCGGGCGCAAGGCGGGAATACACCCTGGAGGGGACGCCAGTCCTTCACAGGGCAACACAGACACACACACATTCACTCACACACTCACACCTACAGACACTTTTGAGTCGCCAATCCACCTGCAACGTGTGTTTTTGGACTGTGGGAGGAAACCGGAGCACCCTGAGCTCCTGGAACAACGAAGAGTAAAATATGATTTTTTTTTTCCTGCATCATTCATCTAAGACAAACATTTCAAATGATCTGTTCTGTTTTCCTGTCAATATAGATATTCATATATTAATATATCTTTTGTAAGAATAAGAAAAAAAAGTTGTAAAGTTCAAAATGTCCCTGATGACTTTTGGACTCTGGACGTCCTTTTGTCTTTATTCTATAGTCTTTAGTTTATTTCGCCTCTGTCTCCTCCTCGGTTCCTTAGATCTACAGCTGAGGGAGTCCAGAACGTAGCGTCATTGTACAACGCGTGGATGGAGCAATGTTCCCTTTCCTCTTCAGAACCGACACAGCCTTTATTATGTATTACTTAATGCAGAAAGAGTAGAGAGGCCAGTGTGGGCTTCATTCTGCCCAAAGTCCTCAGTCTCAGTTTGCTCTGATCATTCCTTTCCGGTCCTAGATCCGAATCTGCTAAAAAAGCACCAACTCATTGAGGTCATAAAGTGGGTCATGGATGTGTGTCGCGTTCGGCCGTTACATCCCACCCCCAGCCAAGCAAGCCAGGGTATTGTTCGTTTCTGGGCCGCACTTCTTCCCAAATCAAAGTCCGCCCGGCTGGTGTCTGGAGGCCTGGTGCTCAGTCCTGGTGCAGCGTTTGTGGAGCCCTGGGTTTGGGGGGTTCTGTTTCTCAAGGTGAATGTGCTGAAGGACTGCTCCGGGCGGAACTTGGGGAAAGACTCGGGCTGCAGCTTCCTGACGGTGCTCCTACTCCTCCACCCCCTCCTTTTCTGGCTCCGCTGCTCCTCTGACCCTCCAGACCTTCTGAGTTCTCCAGCATCTCCTGGATGAGTGGAGGCATGGAGCCAGGTATCTCCATCTTGAGGGTGATCACTCGCTCTGCACCTGAGAGAGAGGGGGAAGGAATGTTAAATGTTTGTAAAATTGTTCCAGAAAACCGGGGGGAAATGTTTCTTCCTCTATTCATTCTGAGGATACACTGCAGAAAGCAACAGGGTTAGGACTGTATTTTGGAAAGAGTAGTTCTTAAAGTTCTTGTGACCCAAACAATCATTCTGACCGACATTAATCACACCACTTTAAGTGTAGAGGTGATATGGCGTCTGTTTTCTTGCACCTCAAGGTGAGGAAGAAAGACAGATCTGTTAGACCACAGAACTACCCAGCAGTTGATCAGTGGACCTATAATATATAATACAATGTTAGTTGCAGCTCCAGCAGGAACACGTGTGTGTGTGTGTGTGTGTGTGTGTGTGAAGAAGGCTGCATTTCTCCTGTTTCATTCTACATCATTCACCTTTAGCACTGATGCTCCTGAGGTCTGTGATCTTCATCAGCATTTTGGGGAACATGTGTGGTTTATGAGGCCTCCTCTTCCTCACGTAGATCTTCATCGCTTCAAGCAAAGGCTCCTGCAGGATGTCCACCTTGTCTGACTCTTCTAGGTCCTGCCGATCTGCAGAGGCAAACGGGTACAATCAGTTTGTCACACACTTTTAAGAAAGTCAAAGTAGTACCTGATGGTAAGATCTAATCCCTGGTGTTCCACATGGTTACTGACATCACATTAGATTTATTTCCCCACGTTCACATCAATGTTTGTGCTTGTTTTGCATAATGTGGAGTCGAGTGGTGGAGCAAAAATTTAGGAGCCGTAGGGTTTGCTTCGTTAGCCTCTAAAAGCCACAAATTTTTATAAGAATATTTCTCTGAATCTCAGCACAAACAGGTGAATGTTCATTCTCCCAGCAGCACAGTCTCCAGTGCCATTTCAGGGAGGTTTTGGACTGTGACCTGTTTGTACTAAACTGAGTAGACAACAGTTCACTCTGGATAAGAGCCTCTGCTCAATCTGTAAGTACAGATCAGCCCTAAGAAGCCTGTAATACCTCCACAGAGCAGACAGATGGCGCTGAGCAGACCCGTTTCTGCGTCGTCCATCTCCAGCGGAAGCAGCTGGTTGGCGAAGGCGAACACGAGGTCGGTGAGGGGGCCGAAGCCAGCGTTGTGCATCTGTGTCTGGTTCAGCGTCAGACCGTCCGAGAAGGTCATGGTGTCCTGATCCGGAGTGTAGCGCGTACAGATCCGCAGAATCTGACAGAAACAGAGACGGGGGGAAGTTAAATCTATTCTGTGAGACACAGGTAACAAAGAGGTGGTGAAGTTGAACAAATTAAAAAATGAGGAAGATAAAAGCTGCAGATTTAAATATAAGTTAGTCACAGCTGTTTTAATTTGTTTCAAGAGGGAAGTGTGAAACATCAAATCCCGGTTTAGATTTCAGTGGTTATTTAAAAAGTGACTGTGAATCGTAACAATGCACCAGTGACTCATTAAAATACAGCAGGTCCAGTCAGAGAAAATTCACTGAAGGTCCAGACTGGATCATGATTCTGAAGTAGCCTGGTTACATCAACATTTCATGTCGTCAACTGAGCGTCAAATCAAATAAAGCCTCTCGTAGAGGAGCTTCACTGCTGCTTTAATAATCACCTCAGTCTCACAACACGAGACATGTTTCTAACAGACCGTGAGAAAAAGAAACATAACAATTTTTTGGTTAACAGCTCTGTTTCAGCTTTTCTCTTGTTAGAGCACTCCCTTTAAATTCTTCCTCTGACTTGCGTTCTTCTCAAACCACTGTTTCTCACCTCGTACCTCAGCTGTGGGTCGCTGAGCTCATTAAATGCACAGAAATGGAGGTCTGAGAGTGTCCTGAGTAAACTGCTACTGTAAAATGCTAGAAAAGATACTCTGGTTCAAAAAGAAACACTCAGAATTAAATCATGCTCAGTTTTCCATCAGATGCAGGCCCAGGTTCAGATAAGACAACAGTCTGGGTCTGGATACAGCATGAGAACATCACTGACACCATGAAAGGAAACTCTCAAACAGCCCACACTCTTTTTGAGTGAGACTCACTAAAATATCGAGGCAGGCAGCTTTCAACAGTGTGATCTGGTCAGCGATGGTGAGGGTGGTGAAGCCCGGGAGCTGAAAAAGACAGACTCAATGTTACAGTGTACAGACAGGATTTTTAGGACACGTTCCACACCATCTCCACTTTTCTCTTGTGTAAACAGAAGCACAAACAATCCTGATCTGCACAAAGTCATGAGAGTTTATTCAAAGCTGAAACTCTGTGTGACGCACACTCCATCCACTGATCAAGTGTTCAGGAGCCACAACAGAAAGTGATCTGAGATGCTTTGAATTTTTCACTGTGTAAAATTGTGTGTTTTAAAAAGGTATGAATTTTCTAATTTTATCATTTCAAGATCTGCATAGAGTCGTTTTCTCTCTTGTACAATATTCAGTTATATTTCCTGGCTGCAGAAAGTTTTACTTTAATGCACTGGATCACCACTAGATGGTGTAGCATACCAGAAAGTTTCTTGTGGCTCTTATTTATTACTTAAGCAGCGTGTTTCTTAAAAAGCATAATCATCACTGTCTGAAAACCCTTGTTTAAGCAAATTAGTAACTTTTAGTTGGGATGACAATAAAAAATCTTGCATGGGAGTTAATGGAAAGTAATTTCATTTGGACCATTTCAGTTGTTACTACTGGTCCATTCAGCATCATTTAAATACATTCATTCATCATCTGTAACTGCTTTGTAACTGGATTGTGACCTGTTTGTACTAAACTGAGTAGACAACAGTTCACTCTGGATAAGAGCCTCTGCTCAAGCTGTAAGTACATCCATTATCCATTATCTGTAACCGCTTATCCAAGTCAGGGTCGCGGTGGGTCCAGAGCCTACCTGGAATTATTGGGCGCAAGGCAGGAATACACCCTGGAGGGGGCGCCAGTCCTTCACAGGGCAACACAGACACACACACATTCACTCACACACTTTTTGAGTCGCCAATCATGTGTTTTTGGACTGTGGGAGGAAACCGGAGCACCCGGAGGAAACCCACGCAGACACGGGGAGAACACACCAACTCCTCACTCAGTCACCCGGAGCCGGAATCCAACCCACAACCTGCAGGTCCCTATAGCTGTATGACTGCGACACTACCTGCTGCGCCACCATGCCACCCAAAGAAAAAGAAAAGTGACTGCTGACTGTTGGAGCTCCCTCATCGTGGTGTAATACTGTGGTCAAGCCAACCTCCACTCAGAAAAGCTCAGTCAAACTAGTCCCCCTCTGTTTTGGAAGAGTATAATGGTAAAGACTTGGAGGTGAACTGATTTCAGAAGAAAAGCAACAAGTTGCTGACAGGAAGTGAATGTGATTTCCCATTCATAAAATACATTATATATATATATATATATATATATATATATATATATATATATATATATATAACCTTTTTTAATTTAATGTCTAAACAAACAAATAAATAGGATTTTGTTTGAGAAATAAATAAACACCTTTGTGAAAACTATGTGGACAAAAATAGGATTTGCTATTCTGTGGAAGCGATGAAGATATCAGGAAATTCTGGTGTTTCATTTCAAAATAAAGGCCCTTTTAATGATCATATTTCTATTGGTTTTATTCTAAATTGAGATTGTTATTAAAAATTAAAATTGAATGCTTCAGTTTGTAAAGACCAATTTCACATGTGTCAAATGTTTAATATCAAGGCATTAATGTGTCATTTCAAAGGAGTTCGTGTTTAATTAAATGACCTCCAATTGTTATAAATCACTTTAATACTGCCGCGATTGTTAGTGCTAAAAAACACCTAACACAAAATTAGAAATAGCATGATGCCTTACCTGTAATCCGAGGTAAACTATAAATACAGTTTTGTTTACATAACCGCAAAAGTGCTCAACTTCCGTGCAGGCCTATGATGTTAGGAAACCTCATGGCATTCACTGTTACAGCTTTTAATCATTCTGTTTGAGGGGGACCCTGGGCACTGCTTGTGCATAGGGCCCAGAATTTGGTGCTACGCCCTTGTTCCTGGTCCATATGACACCCTCTGAGTGCAAAGCTCATACACATCCACTTTATGTTCTTGCCACATTACAGTGCTCTATATTAGTCTTGATCTGCAGCTGTTGATGAAAAACACAGCAGATCCCCGCCATTGTCTACACCATGCCTTGCATTGGCCACTCACACTTCAGAGTATTATTTTAGCTAAAGCTCGTGTGTGTGGTTTCCTTTTAAAAGAGCAGTTCATTACTACCAAAATATGTTTAAGAAAATAAATATTTATGTTTATTTAATGTAACGAATTTGCTACAAAGAATTATCTACATTTATCTACAAAGTGCTACTCACATGAGATGAAGCATCAAATTGCTTTGTAGTCCCTGAAGAAACCAGTTTATGCTCCATATACAGGTCCGCCATGTGGAGTATGGCTGTGTTTATAATAGATTTACTACAGAATCTCTGACAAATCCAGGCCACTAAGTGTCAGTATAATGACATTTTTATAACTCGATGAAGAATCATTAGACAGAATGACTGACTGCTTTTTTAAAAAACTTTATTATAATATCTCAGTGTAGTTTATGATTTTTTAATTAGAATCTCTTATTTTCCTCAGTAAAAGTTTCAGGGAGAGCTTCAGACACAGACACTTTAATAGAGAAAATTAAAACTACAGTGCAGCTATCGACTCAAACATGAAATCAGGTACTCGAGGGAGAGAGAGACAGAGAGTCAGAGTTTGTTATGATATTTCATACATATTTCAGCATATATAAAATATAATAGACCTCCTGAACTCAACAGTAGCAGCGCTGCGTTTACATTAATATATTCATCCGCAAATGCCTCACTATAATCTGTAAAAAGCGTGAAATATGGGAGGAAGTTGTGGCCAAATGGAGTAAAATAATGAATTAGCATTAAAAATATTAATATGTTACATTCCAGTGTGTGTTGAAGTGTGTTAACTTGAGTTAAAGCAACACTTTATTTCTCATGCTATGCATTTGCATACATTTGCTCATCCTCATAGTCACTGTCCACTGCAGTTTTCTCTGCCTCTGCGTCTATATCAACATAGTCCTCATTGAGTCCTCTTCCTGATGGACAATGGCTTCCTGATTTTCATAATCGTCTTCATCATCGTCTCATCCCCTGCCTCCTCAGTCCAATATCTGTCGCTGATACCTGGGGAATGATTTTCAAAATACAGTTATTTAAAGAAGAAATCAAAATGACCTGGTAAAGCACATGCTACGGAATAACAATTCATGTTTTGTTTTAATGTTTGTAACTGTTGTCGTTCCCACGACGTGTTAATCTTGTATCTAGTCTTAACTATAATACTTGAAAGAATAAGTTCAATTAAAAGTTTCTAAATCATTTTTTAAAAAATACTTAAAAGATGGAGACGACTTCTTGGGAGATCAGCAGGCTCTTTATTTTCTTAAAACATTGGGAAGCGGTCTCGGAAGCCTCCTGCAGACTCACTCACAAAGACACACGGAAAACCACAGTTTACATACACTTTTTTGCTGTGAAGTCATCTCGCCCCTCCAATTAGGTTGCATTACATAGGACACAAAATGGTACCCTTATCTCCCCAAGGACTCAGTATATCATAGGAGCCCAATTAAAAACTATCCTTGTCTTCTAAGGAAGTCGTATTTCACACTGTACCAGACAATCTCATGCTACACCATTTTTTCTACAGAGTTCAGGCCTGAGTTCTAAACTCAAGTATCCCTTTGACCATTTTAATATTTTTTGCCATAAAACTCATTTGTTTAAAATAATTCTCATGTCTCTATATTATTACAGTTTATTACAGTCACGTGTTTCTATATTCTTACCTCTGGGGATGTCCCATACCTGATCTATGAATAAGTGGCTTCATATATTTTTCATATGCTCACTTTTTTTCCTAATTCTCCATCACTGTTTTCCCACGAAACAGACGTTTCATAAAAGTGCCTGAATTTCTTCTTAATTTTAACTACATACTGATAACGCATACTGATAACACATACTGGTAACGCATACTGATTACACATATTGGTAACACATACCGATAACACATACTGGTAACACATACTGGTAACACATACTTGTAACACTGGTAACTGGTAACAGAGACCATACCTACACTGTATGTACAGAAGTACAGTGAACATAAGAGTACAGTCTACAGCAGAGGAACAAGCTCTTGTTTTCGTACATTGTTTAAAGTTCCATGAATAAAGAGAGCAGCACAACCACCACATCCCAATCCATTAAATATATTTCAAAACAACTACAACAAATATTTTACATATTGTGCTTTTACTTTTTTTAGTGTCATAGATAATTACACCAGTTGATTGTGTCCCAGAATCCATTGCAAGTCTCTTGTTCCCAAGCAGTAGCCATTTTAAGCTTTATTATTTATAGGGCATTTGTATCTGTAGCTGTGTTTGTAGTGTTGACTACTGATTGCTCCCTGATGACAAACAAATGTGGATTGTACTTTTGCATTAGCCTCTCATGTTTAGTTATCATTTTCTCAACCTGGTGGTTTAAGATGGATTTCCTTATGACCACAATAATGGGATTTTCAGTGGGAAATGGTGGATCAGTTATCAGAGGGGGGATAGAAGGAAACCAATCCAATACTCTACAGATCAGCAGGAAATATCTCAGGATCGCTGGGTACATGTAATGGCTAACTTCCTAGCACTTGTTACACATCATAGTTCTAATGGAAAATGACATGGAAGCATAATTGTATAGAAATATACTACAATTAAATAATGATATATTCTTAGCCCATAAACAGAAACATCTGTGCAATCTACACAGTGGTGAGCTGAATAGTGTTATCCTCATTAAAGGAGACGCATCAGTTTATGGTCATTTATTCAAGCTTATTTAATGATAAATTAATTACACTATATGAGGTTAATGGAGTAATATTTTAGACATGATCCTGAGCTTTTATCTACTTCTTGGAGGGTTTTGCTGGTAAAAGACCATGTTTCACTTCTCACAAATTAAAATATTTTGTAGCTCAGCTCAGCAGCTCGAGCAGAAGCTCATTACTCTGAATTAATATGGTCAAAACTATATATATATTGTTAACACAACACCCTATGTTTCTATGAACACATACCAGAGCCCTAGGCCTTGTCATTTCCTCTGACTGTAAGAACTTGCAGCTTAGTGAGAAGCAATGAAACGAGAAATTTGCAACTTTTTGTAAATGAGGCACAGCATTGACCAATGTGACACAGGTTCTGAGGGGTCCTCAGACTCCTATAAGTGTTTCATTCCTAGAAAGAAAAGAGAAACAATGTTATTTTCACCTCTCTCTCTGTCTCAGTTTAAAGCGCTAAGTGTTTATTTGATGGAAAAAGTTTTGGTGAGACGTCAGACCTCGTCAGAGTTGTTAGTAATAAAATCTTTTAAAGATCTGAAATAACTTCAGTCTCTGTATGAAATACTGGATAGCTGAATTTTTCAGGATATTTACACAGCGTTTATTTGATTACCTGCATTGTTTTTGTCCACTGCTTTGTTTTCTTTGTCAATGTTTATGTCAAATCTACTTCATGAAAATGGTGTCTTCATTTTTGTAGTAACCTTCATCTTTCATTCTTTGGTCCATTTCTTCCAAATGTGTTTTTGGCACCTGCAGAAGAAGTGTGTGTGTCTGACATTGGGCGGGGGGTGTGAATAATTGTAAATTGCAAAATGTTTGGAAACTGAAAACATTAAATATATTATTCATTACGTCAGCAGTAAAAATTAATTATGAATTCAGAAATGTCAATAATAACAATGTCTGGGATCCATCTTTACTTTCGTCTGATGATATTTCTGTTTTTTATTTCTGTAGCAGGTTGCTCAGAGTCAAAATAAATACAACTAAGAACCACACAACACCATTAACATCAAGCATTAACATGGACGCAGTGAGCGGAGTAAATGAAATACTTTTTTATTTATAATATTTCTTGAATCATTTATTACAAAGTGCACATTTTTATTTGGATTTTTTTTTCAAATATTGGACATTTAAAAGAAAGGAAATAAAATATTTGTATTTAATGTTTAAAAGTTAAAAAATAATAATAATATCAAGAGCTTTTGAGGAAAGTCATTTCTGAAAAAAATAAGGGCCCATGACTCTCCCGGGAAGAGAATGTATATTTGTGCTTATCTGACTCCTGTTAAGACGAACAGTTCACAGTCAAAAGTTCCAAAGCTCTGGCTGCTCAGCTCCAATTCATTGTGTAGGTCGAAGAGTGTTCCAGGATCCAATGGGACGTACTCGCCATCAAAGCTGACCCATGCAGTAAATCCAATCTGTAGTATATACAACAGTAGTACATTGTAGAAGTACTGCTCGTCTACTATGAATACAATCTTCACGTTCAGAAATTATACTCCACATCTCAGAACAATAACATTTTCCCGCTCAGAACACATGTATATGAACACATCAGCAAACTCATGTTCACATAAGCTCCATATGAATTTCACATAGCATTTTTCTTGGTTAAAATGCAACATATAAGTTACAAAACATTTTTCGACATTAAACTGATGACTCTGTTTGTTTGTTAGGGTTTTTTTTTAAACAAAACTATTTCAGCCTACGAAACCCAGAGCGGGCGGTGGGTAAAAATAATTTGAGTGAACGATTTACAGTTTGTTGGCACATTTAAATTAATTTGAGGGAACAATTTACAAATAAGTGCCCGTGTTTTAATTATTTCAATGGAACAATTTACAATTCGTGTTCATGTTTTATTTAATTTGAGCAAACACATTTGCTATTCTGTTAATCCATTCACTGGCCTTTTGTGCATGCCCTGGTACAAATGACTGCAGTCACCGCACATTAATTAAAATGACCTCTTATTGAATTTACCTGGTAGTAAATTACATTCATTATCATTGACTCATGTAGATATAAAAATCAATATATTTGGACTGGATTGAATTTCTGAGTCCTCCTTTCATCACATTTCCCATAATTTTCCTGATTATAATTTAGGAGCCATAAATATTTTGGTTAGGCTCCGATCTGTGCATCAGGGCAGGGGTTTAAAGTGTTTTAAGCTTGCTTATATTAATACATAAATAACAATATGTACAGTTTGTATGTATTTGCACAGTATGTGGCCCTTATCCAGTTCAGGGTCATGGTGGGTCTGGAGCCTACCTTGAATCACTGGGTGCAAGGCAGGAACACACCCTGAAGGGGGCAAAACTTACCCCACTTCAAATTTCTAACTTCGCATTTAGGAGCATAACAAACTAATATTAGTACTTTGTTAGACTTTACCTTTCACTGTGACGCTCAGTAATGGAGTGGAACTGGAGGTAAAGGTGCGTGTAGACACGGCTACTTCATAAACACAGCTGTAGTTTCCTTGGTGGGTGAAATCTGCCTCAGGAAAGAAGAAAGAGGCTGAGTGATTCACAGCTGACTGTGTTCTGGTGATGCTGGATCCACTGAACTCCAAGTGGAAGGATCCACCTGGATACTGTGGCTCTGTGAAGCAGATGATGGAGAAGCTGTGTCCCCTGGTCACTTCTAAGCTTTGAAGCCACCAGTGGAAGTCTCCATCAGGAGAAGAACTAAAGGAGATGTTGGTCTGCAGCAGGTTCACTGAAAAACAAGAGGGACTTGAATATGAAACAGCAAATGATGGCTCAGATTTGACAGGAACTACAAACAAGACCCATCTTACCCACAATAGAGAAACGAACAGAGCTGCTCTGAGGAGAGCTGAAATCTCGACTGGAGACTCTGAGGGCTGTAGGGAAACTCCTTGGTGGTAGGGCCCCGGGGGTGAATGAAGTTCGCCCCGGGTTCCTCAAGGCTCTGGATGTTGTGGGGCTGTCCTGGCTGACACGTCTTTGCAACATCGCATGGACATTGGGGGCAGTGCCTCTGGACTGGCAGACTGGGGTGGTGGTTCCCCTGTTTAAGAAGGGGGATCGGAGAGTGTGTTCCAACTATAGGAGGATCACACTCCTGAGCCTCCCCGGTAAGGTCTATGCGGGGGTACTGGGGACGAGAGTCCGACTGATAGTTGAACCTTGGATCCAGGAGGAACAATGCAGAGCACAGTGGAACACAGGATCAGCTCTTTACCCTCGCTAGGATCCTGGAGGGTGCATGGGAGTTTGCTCAACCAGTGTGTTTTGTGGATCTGGAGAAGGCATTCGACTATGTCCCTCGGGGTATTCTGTGGGGGCTGTTCCCTGTATAAACAGAGCAGGAGTCTGGTTCGTATGGCTGGCAGTAAGTTGGACTCCGTCAGGGCTGCCCGTTGTCACCACTTCTGTTCATAACTTTCATGGACAGAATTTCTCGGCGTAGCCAAGTGGCGGAAGGTGTCCGGTTTGGTGGTCTCAGGATTCCATGTCTGCATTTGCGGATGATGTGGTCTTGTTGGCTTCATCGAGCCAGGACCTCCAGCTCTTGCTGGACCAGTTTGCAGCCGAGTGTGAAGCGGTAGAGATGAGGATCAGCACCTCCAAGTCCGAGTCCATGGTACTCAGTCGGAAAAGGGTGGAGTGCTCTCTCCAGGTTGGAAGTGAGATCCTGCCTCAAGTGTAGGAGTTTATATACCTCGAGGTCTTGTTCACGAGTGAGGGAAAGACGGAGCGGGAGATTGACAGGCAGATCGGTGCAGCGTCAGCAGTAATGCGGGCTCTGTACCGGTCCGTTGTGGTGAAGAGAGAGCTGAGCAGAAAAGCAAAGCTCTCGATTTACCGTTCATTCTACCTCCCAACCCTCACATATGGTCACGAGCGTTGGGTAGTGACCGAAAGAACGAGATCGCGTGTACAAGCAGCTGAAATTAGTTTTCTCCGCAGGGTGTCTGGACTCTCCCTTAGAGAATAGGATTAGGAGCTCGGACATCCGGGAGAGACTCGGAGTGGAGCCGCTGCTCCTCCACGTCGAGAGGAGCCAGTTGAGGTGGTTCGGGCATCTGGTTCGGATGCCTCCTGGACGCCTTCCTGGTGAGGTGTTCTGGGCATGTCCAATGGGGAGGAGGCCCTGGGGCAGACCAAGAACATGCTGGAGAGACTACATGTATTGACTGGCCTGGGAACGCCTCGGTATACCCCGGAGGAGCTGGAGGCAGTGGCTGGGGACAGGGAGGTCTGGGTTTCGTTGCTCCGACTGCTTCCCCCGCGACCCGGACCCGGATAAGCAGTGGATAATGGATGGATGGATGGATGGATGGATGTTTTTTTCTGTGTCCTTAGGGACACCCTGTAAAATGTCTTTGGGAAGATGATCATTCTTAAAGCCCCTTTAAGTCTTTGAAGTCACTACGATATTGAACTGTTTTAAAATGTACATTCATTGTCATTGTGTGTGTGCCCTTACCCACAATAATGCTGATAGAGTTGCTCCTGGATGATGTGAGATTGATACGTCTCCAGTAGGAATAGTCACAGCTGTACTGGCCTTGACTTGAGGAGTCCACTGTGAAACTAAATGTTGTTGAAGATTCAGCTGTTTGGGTTTTTATAGTTCTCCCATCTCTGTATAAACGGTATTCTGCAGAAATGTACTCTGGGATGGGTGAAGTACAATTGATCTGAACAGTTTCTCCTGGAGAGACGGCAGAGTGTGAGGACAGTACAGGGCTCTGTAAGGTTTCTGTAAAAGATTACAATCAATGGATTAATGAACATTTATTTTATTAAGTGACCACAGCAGCAATATCATCATTACAGAGAATGTGAAAATAACTTTCTTTACCTGAGCACACAACACTCGCATCTTCACCATGACCACAGTTGTGATTGTATAATCCACTATGACGACATGCTGTAATGGAGCTTTCACTTCCAGAACAACCAACATCATCCAGAAGTATTGGACCACTTCCCTGACCAAAGCGGGCACTCTGAGGGGCACTGATCGCCCGGCCACATCCCGTCTGTCTGCACACCACCGCCGCATCATTCATGTCCCAGTAGTCATCACACACTGTTCCCCACTGGCCGTTATGATACACCTCCACTCTACCAGAGCAGACACCATTGCCACTGACGAGTCGTATGTTTGAGGCATCTGTCACAAATGGAGAACATGAACTTATTAAAGCAGTTACTATGTTAAACATCACATCACTACAACCCATGAATTGGAAAAGAAAAGTGATATGCCATCTCTTGTACCAATGTCAGTAATTATTTGCTTCCATTATATACCCTCTTGCATTTCACACATGTATTTTTTTATGATTTGAATAAATAATACCTTGACGTGGGGAAGCTGTAGTCAGATCTGATAGTGGATACTCAGTTGATGGATATTCCCTTGTTTCAGTTCTGTATGAATGGGAGTCTGCAGTGCTGTAGCCTTGTGTGGGTGAAACCCTTGCAGTCACGTTATTCTCGAATAGACCTGTAGAACTTGAGGACTGTGTGGGGCTCTGTGTGGTATTTGCAGATTCTGTAAAAGGATGAAAAAGATCTTTGTAATGTTCACGTTGTGTTCAGGGTACTCCAGTGTTTTTAAAGTAAAACAGAATTTTGAAATAAAATTATGACGACAATAAGGCAAGGCAAGATTATAAATAGAGTGCCTTTCATACAAAAGCTATTCAAAGTGCTTTACAGAAGAAACAGTTCAATTAAAAACAAGAATAAAAATCATAAAAGTCCAATAATCAATTAAAATATTGCAGTAAAAAGAAATACATAAAAAAGTAAAATGCTTAAATGATTAAAAATGATTAAAACAATTTAAAATGATACAATAAAAGAAAAGAACTAAAGTGCCATTACAGAATAAAAGTGCAGAGTATTTTAGACTGAGCTGTAAGTCTTAAACAGGAATGTTTTAAGTTACCTGAGCAGACAACACTCGCGTCTTCACCATGATTACAGTCGTGAATGTTAAATCCTCTGTGACTGCATGATGTAATGGAGCTTTCACTTCCAGAACAACCAACATCTTCCAGAAGAATTGGACCACTTCCCTGACCAAAGCTGGCACTCTGAGGGGCACTGATCGCTCTCCCACATCCCATCTGTCTGCACACCACTGCAGCATCATTCATGTCCCAGCCGTCATCACACACTGTTCCCCACTCGTCGTTATGATACACCTCCACTCTACCAGTGCAGACACCACTGCCATTGACGAGTCGTATGTTTGAGGCATCTGTCACAAATGGAGAACGTGAACTTAAAGCAGTTGCTGTGTTAAACATTACTTCACTACAACCCATGAATTGGAAAAGAAAAGTGATATGCCATCTCTTGTACCAATGTCAGTAATTATTTGCTTCCAATATATACCCTCTTGCATTTCCCACATGTAGTTTTTTATGATTTGAATAAATAATAGCTTGACGTGGGGAACCTGCAGTCAGATCTGATAGTGGATATTCAGTTGATGTATAGACCCTTGTTTCAGTTCTGTATGACCGGGGGTCTGCAGTGCTGTAGCCTCGTGTGGGTGAAACCCTTGCAGTCACGGTATTCTCAAATAGACCTGTAGAAATTGAGGACTGTGTGGGGCTCTGTGTGGTATCTGCAGATTCTGTAAAATAATGAAAAATATCTTTGGAGTACCCTGAACACAATATAAACATTACATTGTTTTTACTTAAACCGTAACTTGTTTTACCTGAGCACACAACGCTTGCATCTTCACCGTGACCACAGCTGTAACTGTAATATCCCCAATGACTGCATGCTTTAATGGAGCTTTCACTCCCAGAACAAGCAGCATAACGCATATGAACTGGACCACTTCCCCGACCAAAGTGGGCATTATGAGGGGCACTGATCGCTCTGCCACATCCCATCTGTCTGCACACCACCGCAGCATCATTCATGTCCCAGCCCTCATCACACACTGTTCCCCACTGGCCGTTATGATACACCTCCACTCTACCAGAGCAGGAGCTGAAACCGTTTACCAGCCTGATATGTTCTTATCATATGAAAATACAGGAAAAAAAATGTATTTCATTTGCCACGGTAAACAAGCATTGAATATCAAGGACCACAAAGCATGTTTGACATCAATCAAAGCTACAGCTGATCAATGCAGTCTGTAATCAACAAACACAAAAATTTGTCTAGATTTCAACCACTCAAATTTGCAGGAAATCTCAGTGAAATTCTTGAATTTTTAGGGTGGAGTTTAACACAGACTGAGATCTTAATGCTTACTAAACAAACAGACATGAATACGTTGTTGTATGATTTACGTTTTAAGTAATACATTTTATTTTTCTGATTTAGAATTTCTGCGCTAATAAGTAAAACAGTATTTTGAAGTAAACTTATGACGATCATTACCTGAGCACACAACACTCGCATCTTCACTATGACCACAGTTGTGATTGTATAATCCACTATGACGACATGCTGTAATGGAGCTTTCACTTCCAGAACAACCAACATCATCCAGAAGTATTGGACCACTTCCCTGACCAAAGCGGGCACTCTGAGGGGCACTGATCGCCCGGCCACATCCCGTCTGTCTGCACACCACCGCCGCATCATTCATGTCCCAGTCGTCATCACACACTGTTCCCCACTCGTCATTATGATACACCTCCACTCTACCAGAGCAGACACCACTGCCATTGACGAGTCGTATGTTTGAGGCATCTGTCACAAATGGAGAACCTGAACTTATTAAAGCAGTTGCTATGTTAAACATCACATCACTACAACCCACGAATTGGAAAAGAAAAGTGATATGCCATCTCTTGTACCAATGTCAGTAATTATTTGCTTCCATTATATACCCTCTTGCATTTCACACATGTATTTTTTTATGATTTGAATAAATAATACCTTGACGTGGGGAAGCTGTAGTCAGATCTGATAGTGGATACTCAGTTGATGGATATTCCCTTGTTTCAGTTCTGTATGAATGGGAGTCTGCAGTGCTGTAGCCTTGTGTGGGTGAAACCCTTGCAGTCACGTTATTCTCGAATAGACCTGTAGAACTTGAGGACTGTGTGGGGCTCTGTGTGGTATTTGCAGATTCTGTAAAAGGATGAAAAAGATCTTTGTAATGTTCACGTTGTGTTCAGGGTACTCCAGTGTTTTTAAAGTAAAACAGAATTTTGAAATAAAATTATGACGACAATAAGGCAAGGCAAGATTATAAATAGAGTGCCTTTCATACAAAAGCTATTCAAAGTGCTTTACAGAAGAAACAGTTCAATTAAAAACAAGAATAAAAATCATAAAAGTCCAATAATCAATTAAAATATTGCAGTAAAAAGAAATACATAAAAAAGTAAAATGCTTAAATGATTAAAAATGATTAAAACAATTTAAAATGATACAATAAAAGAAAAGAACTAAAGTGTCATTACAGAATAAAAGTGCAGAGTATTTTAGACTGAGCTGTAAGTCTGCTCAAACAGGAATGTTTTAAGTTACCTGAGCAGACAACACTCGCGTCTTCACCATGATTACAGTCGTGAATGTTAAATCCATTATGACTGCATGATGTAATAGAGCTTTCACTTCCAGAACAACCAACATCATCCAGAAGAATTGGACCACTTCCCTGACCAAAGCTGGCACTCTGAGGGGCACTGATCGCTCTCCCACATCCCATCTGTCTGCACACCACTGCAGCATCATTCATGTCCCAGTCGTCATCACACACTGTTCCCCACTCACCGTTATGATACACCTCCACTCTACCAGAGCAGACACCACTGCCATTGACCAGTCGTATGTTTGAGGCATCTGTCACAAATGGAGAACGTGAACTTAAAGCAGTTGCTGTGTTAAACATTACTTCACTACAACCCATGAATTGGAAAAGAAAAGTGATATGCCATCTCTTGTACCAATGTCAGTAATTATTTGCTTCCAATATATACCCTCTTGCATTTCCCACATGTAGTTTTTTATGATTTGAATAAACAATACCTTGACGTGGGGAACCTGCAGTCAGATCTGATAGTGGATACTCAGTTGATGGATAGTCCCTTGTTTCAGTTCTGTATGACCGGGGGTCTGCAGTGCTGTAGCCTCGTGTGGGTGAAACCCTTGCAGTCACGGTATTCTCGAATAGACCTGTAGAAATTGAGGACTGTGTGGGGCTCTGTGTGGTATCTGCAGATTCTGTAAAATAATGAAAAAAATCTTTGGAGTACCCTGAACACAATATAAACATTACATTGTTTTTACTTAAACCGTAACTTGTTTTACCTGAGCACACAACGCTTGCATCTTCACCGTGACCACAGCTGTAACTGTAATATCCCCAATGACTGCATGCTTTAATGGAGCTTTCACTCCCAGAACAAGCAGCATAACGCATATGAACTGGACCACTTCCCCGACCAAAGTGGGCATTATGAGGGGCACTGATCGCTCTGCCACATCCCATCTGTCTGCACACCACCGCAGCATCATTCATGTCCCAGCCCTCATCACACACTGTTCCCCACTGGCCGTTATGATACACCTCCACTCTACCAGAGCAGGAGCTGAATCCGTTTACCAGCCTGATATGTTCTTATCAAATGAAAATACAGGGAAAAAAATGTATTTCATTTACCACGGTAACCAAGCAGTGAATATCAAGGACCACAAAGCATGTTTGACATCAATCAAAGCTACAGCTGATCAATGCAGTCTGTAATCAACAAACACAAAAATTTGTCTAGATTTCAACCACTCAAATTTGCAGGAAATCTCAGTGGAATTCTTGAATTTTTAGGGTGGAGTTTAACACAGACTGAGATCTTAAAGCTTACTAAACAAACAGACATGAATACGTTGTTGTATGATTTACTTTTTAAGTAATACATTTTATTTTTCTGATTTAGACCTTCTGCGCTAATAAGTAAAACAGTATTTTGAAGTAAACTTATGACGATCATTACCTGAACACACAACACTCGCATCTTCACCATGACCACAGTTGTGATTGTATAATCCACTATGACGACATGCTGTAATGGAGCTTTCACTTCCAGAACAACCAACATCATCCAGAAGTATTGGACCACTTCCCTGACCAAAGCGGGCACTCTGAGGGGCACTGATCGCCCGGCCACATCCCTTCTGTCTGCACACCACCGCCGCATCATTCATGTCCCAGTCGTCATCACACACTGTTCCCCACTCGTCATTATGATACACCTCCACTCTACCAGAGCAGACACCACTGCCATTGACGAGTCGTATGTTTGAGGCATCTGTCACAAATGGAGAACCTGAACTTATTAAAGCAGTTGCTATGTTAAACATCACATCACTAAAAACCATGAATTGGAAAAGAAAAGTGATATGCCATCTCTTGTACCAATGTCAGTAATTATTTGCTTCCATTATATACCCTCTTGCATTTCACACATGTATTTTTTTATGATTTGAATAAATAATACCTTGACGTGGGGAAGCTGTAGTCAGATCTGATAGTGGATATTCAGTTGATGGATATTCCCTTGTTTCAGTTCTGTATGAATGGGAGTCTGCAGTGCTGTAGCCTTGTGTGGGTGAAACCCTTGCAGTCACGTTATTCTCGAATAGAACTGTAGAACTTGAGGACTGTGTGGGGCTCTGTGTGGTATTTGCAGATTCTGTAAAATAATGAAAAAAAATCTTTGGAGGACCCTGAACAAAATATAAACATTACATTGTTTTTACTTAAACCGTAACTTGCTTTACCTGAGCACACAACGCTTGCATCTTCACCGTGACCACAGCTGTAACTGTAATATCCCCAATGGCTGCATGCTTTAATGGAGCTTTCACTCCCAGAACAAGCAGCATAACGCATATGAACTGGACCACTTCCCCGACCAAAGTGGGCATTATGAGGGGCACTGATCGCTCTGCCACATCCCATCTGTCTGCACACCACCGCAGCATCATTCATGTCCCAGCCGTCATCACACACTGTTCCCCACTGGCCATTATGATACACCTCCACTCTACCAGAGCAGACACCACTGCCATTGACGAGTTGTATGTTGGAGGCATCTGTCACAAATGGAGAATGTGAGCTTTTTAAGGCAGTTGCTATATTTCCATAAACTGGTACCAAGTCTTAAAATCCTAGTTTGACATGCATTACAGCTGAAATTATTTTGGTATTTTCAGAAAACAGATTTACACTATATATTAAAATTATTTTTTTTCTTGAAACAACTTACCGACCAACCAGGTCTCTCCAACAGCACTGATTACTGAAATAAAGAAGAGTATTTTTAAAGCAGTGATAAAAGAAAACGCTGTTCTGTGAGACAGTTATTCACCTTTTAGTTGGTGTTCTATATTTAGATGTGGATTTTTGTTTGCAATAAATTTTGGTCATGTTTGGTGCAGCACATTGACCTTTCATTCACTTGCACTGCATGGTCTAATGTTTCTTGATGTGATTTCTTTTAAAATAAAGGGTACCAATCAGGAGTTGAAGGTTTTATGCTAGATTTTAGAAACTTTGTTGTGGGAACATGATGGTATTCAGCTACACAAATATTAGTGAGCTTGTGATTCTGGATTATTAGTTCTGCCTCACAAACCACTTATTGGATAGAGCTCCATTACTCCAGAAAACAGCTCCAATGCTTTTCTGGTGGAATTTATAACTAATGTTTGGCACTGAGCATGTGGAGCTTGGGCTCATGTGCAGCTGCACAGGGTCGCGGTGGGTCCAGAGCTTACCTGGAATCATTGGGCGCAAGGCGGGAATACACCCTGGAGGGGGCGCCAGTCCTTCACAGGGCAACACAGACAGACACACATTCACTCACACACTCGCCAATCCACCTACCAACGTGTGTTTTTGGACTGTGGGGGGAAACCCACGCAGACACAGGGAGAACACATCAAATCCTCACAGTTTAAAATATTATTCAACTCTAAAATATTTGAACACACACTATTGCACTAGTTTACTAGGTCCTCTAACCATAAGGCCATGGCTGCCCCTACACAGTCAGGGCAAAGCAATGCACACAGCAAAACCAGTTTGAAGATGGTTTAAATGACGACGCTGAAGTTGGTTACTTCGCAAGTTTCTTATTCGGATTCTCTGTTCCACCTTAAATGGTGCAATAGTTGCATTCTGTCGCTGCTAGATGGCAAAGTACGAACACACCTACATACTATGGAATTTTTTTTGTAATGGTCCTGTGAATATAGCATTTGACATAATAGAATATGGAGAAATTGCGCATTTGACAAAATTCATTGAATTATTATCTCTTTATTTTCAAAGAGTCTCAAAAATCTGCAAGGCTCACTGAAGACACAATATAACAGACTATTAATACCCTGAATATGAGGAAATGTTCCTGTAGAATTGTTTTTTCTAATTTCCCTGTGAGCATAGCATTGGATGTAAATGTGTGGGGAAATTGCATATTTGGCTTCATTCATTGGACATTATCTTTTTACTTTTAAAGTGTCTCAAAAATCTGAAAGGCTTATTGAAGACACAGTATAAAAGACTATCAGAATCCTAAGGATGAAAACATGTCACTGTGGAATTGCTTTGTCATAATCCTGTGAATTATAGCACATGACATGATAGAATATGTAGAAACATGAACTTTGGGTATATGGCAATTTAATTTTTTAATTGTCAGATTATCAAGAATCTGCAACTGATATTACAGAAAGTATAGTTCAAATATAATATCCCAAAATGTAAAGTTTAATTCAAAGGTATGTTTGTTTAAACACTTAATGTCAATGTGTATATTCACAATGCCTGGTTATTTCCAATATTATTATATTCTTATTTGCTAGTACGGACCAAGCCCATAGTGGCTGAAACGGGTAGGTAAACTTTGGGGAATAGTTCAGGGTGGCTTATGAATGCGTATGAAGCCGGACCCCCGTTGGATAAATGAATTTGACAAAAGGGTGGAGACGGGGTGGAGGTGGGAGCAAGTTTAAAACAGGAGGCTCACCGGGCTTGATAAAGGCCGAACACGGCTCTGAATATGGGAATCAGCAGGAATGACCTAGCGCAGAGGAGTGAGCTGACGTAGTGGAGCAGTCGAGTCGAGATCCGTCTCCTGAACTAAACTAAGCAAGTTTGTCCGACACGGAAATGAAAGTGAATTTGCAGGGTACATATGGGAGGAGAGGAGGAGTTCGGGCGTGGTCCTACTCCCAAAATTATGTTATTACATAACTTCACTTATTATGCCATTTAATTAGTCCGGTTGCCTGGCAACATTTTAACATAAAAGAGAGGCTTAAATATGAATAACATGGTGTAAAAAAGCCTAACTGGGCAGCTTGGCCCAGTGAGGCTAAACAAGGCAAAGTTTGCATAGGCAAGGCCTAAAGGCAAGCCTATGTGTGGATAGAAATTACATCCCAAACAGTCAAAGTACCAAGAGAAAAATTTATAAATGTAACATTAGTCAATAAGGAATCTTAGGTAGTTGGGGCCAGTGAGGTTAAACAAGCACTAACTGACTTTGTGTCTATTTACAGAGTAAGAAAAATGAAAGGAAGTTTATTTAAAAGACATTTTAACTATTGAGACCATAACTATTGAGAGCTGGTCTTAATCATGTGTAGTGTATATATATAAATATATATCATATATATATTTATATATTGTATTTGTAGCGTTTGACCTTATTCAAACTCGTTCTGATTAATGATGTTTTGACTAATGATAATAATTGTTATTGTTATTATTGACTTAAATGACAAACATTAACAAGTAGTTAGAGAGTGAATACTGTCATCGCTACGTGAGTTCTTCAGGATTTTCAGACTTTTAATGAACAGACTCCACACACTGTTATTTCAAATAATGGAAATATTTTATTAAGAGAAAAGAGAATATTTACTAAACATAGCACGATCCCAGAAATTCTCACTAGATCAACTCAGGTCAAACCGGTTCGAATTTAAAGATAGGCTAGGCGATATGGCTTGACTAAGGTGTTGCTAAATGAGATTTAATTAATGTATAAATTTATCAAGAGACTTAATTAGGCATCAGCTTCTGAAAAGTGAGTAAATTTTGCTTGCTTACTCTTTTTGCCTTTTATCACTAAGCCGTCGGGTCCAACAGATTCAATCTCCGTTCTCTGGGTCTTTGCTTCTTGTCCTCCCCGTGTCACTGAAGGTAGACTCGCTAGGAAGGGAATTCCTTCCAGGGTGAGTCAGGCACTCTTGGCCTTAGACGGTGTGACGTCAGTCGGGGGATTCCCTTCACGGAGAACTGCTGACCTGGCTGGATTGTCCCCTGAGTGAGGGGGGCGTCTCTGAGTCGTTCGCTCGTTACTCGAGTCCCCAGAAGCGATGCCCTCAGAAGTCAGAGTATAACGCTAACATATCCGCTATCAACTAATCTCAGGGGTGATATCTTATTCTGGTCAAAATAAGTTTCACCTGCTTTGATCAGTCGTGAGATTAAACTTGGATTGGGCGATAAAACATAAACACAAATAAACAAAGATTACTGAGAGTTACTCGACGTTACGCTGTAGTTTCTGTATCACACTGCTAACTAGCACAAGGCGTTCCTTGGAAGCTGAGTGAGGTCCTTCTTAGAGTCTTTGAAGAGTCATTTCGTCGGCGTAAGGACGAAGGAAGAGCGTCGCACTTGAAGTGAAGAGAGCGCGACGTGAGTGGCGTAGCGGGAAGAGAAGAAGGTCGCTGGAGAGCGGAAGAAGAGCTCGCAGGAGAGCGGAAGAAAAGAGCGGGGAAGAGTCGGGCATCCCCTTTTCAGGTGTGGCACGGTCATGCCCATTTGGGAGGTGTCCTTCCTTTGGTTGGATCCTGGGTCTGAGGCTCACGTGACTTGTTTCACATTTCAGAGAGAGAGAAAAGATTCATGTATACACATGAAACGTAAAAATTACTTATACATGCTTGTGGTATAGCACAATGAGTGTCCAGGATTATTAATATCAAATATCTACGTATATATATCTTGGGTATTTTACGATTACATCCCACTACAATATTATGCTAGAAGTTAGAAACTAATTCGTTTTCCTAATCAGAGACAGAAACTTTCCTTCATGATTGAAACAGTAATACACATCACTTCATTAGTTGGTAGACATTCACTTGAGGACAACAGAGAGTAACATTCATACATATTGCATAAACATATTTATAGATACTCGATTAAGTCCGTTATGTATTTAGACGGCCGCAGGGCGAAACATGATTTCGCAAATGTCCACTTGGGGTCGCTGTTGGTCTATGCTATTCGTCCTGTTCGGATGGGTTTTCAGGAGTTCAGTGCGAGGTCAATTCTGTTGGCCATCTGTGTGATTTTGCATACGATAAGGTTTGCCACCTTGACGCCGAGAGCCATAAACTAGGTTCATTAATTCTGGTCTTCACCACTTTGTTTGATCTTCTTTTTGCCTAAAAGCGTCATAAACTGGCTTGTTATCTTTCCATTCACGGAGAAGAGGAGGGGGTCATGGACAGGCGTCCTGGTCAGTCCTTTGATGCAGACCTTATGTGTGGGGGCGGGGGGGCAGAGTCTTTGCACACACGCAGTATGTGGAATGTAGGGTTCTCTCCCAAGAAATCCTTATTCAGAGTGGAAAGTCTTTCATTCAGAACTTTTCATTTCTTTATTCGATCCATACTCCACTACACATGATAAATAACATTTGTTCATATGGTCTCATGTCTTGAGCTATAAAAATTATGTTGAAGATTTTGAACATGGTATGTAAGAAACTTCAAAAGTTGGTTCATAAAATTTAACACTTTGATACTCATGACAATTATGCCCAGTGCATCAGTAAAAGTCTTGTTGACATAAAGAATATTACTTAAAGCACATCTTGGCTGAAGGACTCGCCTAAGGTCAATCAAGAACAACATTTGAATCAGAGTATTATAGAATTTTATAGAATATTATATTATTTATAGAAATGTTTAAAATTGTGAAATGATCTAATTAAATGATGCCCTTTAAATAAACTTTCTTACATTTTAAGCTTTAGGGCTTAGGCAAACTTAATCTTATCAATGCCTTGTTTAGCCTCACTGGGCTAAGCTGCCTAAATTGTGCTAATTCTTGCTTCAGAGCAACCTTCATTAATATATGTAAAAATATAATTTTTACTTTAACTATCTGGGATTTATTTTTTGGGGAAAACCACAAATTCCTTTTGTCTTTTTTACAGATATATTTCTTTTTATTTAAGGCCCTCTTTTATCTTAATATGTTGCCAGGCAACCTGACTAATTGCTATAAAATTGCATAATAATAAAAATATAATAATATTGGAAATAACCAGGCATTGTGAATATACACACTGACATTCAGTGTTTAAACAAACACACATTTATGAATTAAACTCTACACTTTGGGATATTATATTTGTACTACACCTCCTCTCATATCAATTACAGATTCTTGATAATCTAACAATTAAAAAATGAAAAAAATCCATAGGACATATACAATCCATAGTCTGGAGCCTACATGGAATCACTGGGCACAAGGTAGGAACACACCTTTGAAGGGGTGCCAGTCCTTCAAGGGGTGACACACACATACACACATTCACTCACACAATCACACCTAGGGACAATTTTTGAGTTGCCAATTCATCTATTCATGTGTGTTTTTGGACCGTGGGAGGAAAGCGGAACACCTGGAGGAAACCCATTTGGACACGGGGAGAACATACCAAACTCCTCACAGACAGTCACCTGGAGCAGAACTTGAACCCACAACCTCCAGGTCTCTGGAGCTGTGTGACTGCGACACTACCTCCTGTCACCGTGCCGCCCCTGTTTTACGTCTTATATTTTTAAGTAATTTCTTCAGGTTTATTTGTTTAGTTACATAAACTCCATCACTCAGTACTGTTCAAATGAAGCTCATGTGTTCGTAAAATTAAATGTTTAAAAAGACAAAGGCTTTCATGGGGTGTCCTAATTTTTTACATGAATGTATAACCAAAGTTCATGTTTCCACATTCTATGTTCATATCACATGCCATGTTCACAGGGCCATGACAAAAAAAATAAAAAATAAAATAAATCCACAGTGACATTTCTTCATCTTTAGGATTCCGATCTTTTATACTGTGTCTTCAATAAGCCTTTCAGGTGTTTGAGACACTTTGATAATTTGGAGATAATGTCCAATGAATTAAGCCACGTGCAATTTCTCCACACATTCCATCGTGTCCAATGCTATGTTTATAGTGCAATTATATAAAATTTCCATGGTACAATTTCATCATCTTCAGCATATTATTAGTCTGTTACATTGTATCTTCAGTGAGCCTTTCAGATTTTTGAGACACTGTGACAATAATGAGATAATGCCCAATGACTTAGGCCAAATAAGCAAGTTCTCCACACATTCTACAGTGTCTAATGCTATGTTTATAGGGCTATTACAAAATAATTCCACCGTAAAATGTCTTCATATTCAGAATATTAATATTCTGTTATATTGTGTCTTCAGTGAGACTTTCAGATTTCTGAGACACTTTGAAAATAAAGAGAAAATGTCCAATGAATGTAGGCACATGCTCAATTTCCCCATATATTCTATCATGTCCAATGCTATGTTCACAGGGCAATTACAAAAAAATTCCACAGTAAAATTTCTTCACCTTCAGGGTATTAATAGTCTGTTATATTGTGTCTTCAGTGAGCCTTTCACATTTTTGAGACTCTTTGAAAATAAAGAGATAATATCCACTGAATTAAACTAAACGTGTAGTTCTTCCATGTTATGGAAGGTGTGTTCGTACTTTGCCATCTAGCGGCGACAGAATGCAACTATTTCACCATTTAAGGTGAAACAGAGAATCCGAATAAGAAACTGGCGAATAAGTAACCAACTTCAGCGTCGTGTTTAAACCATCTTGCACAGCAAAACCAGTCTGAAGATGTTTTAAATGACTGTTTCTCCAGGACTCTTTCATCAGTGACAGCAGTCTCACACTCTCTAGAACTGCAGAGAGCCGGTCCTGTGAAAGTGTAACTAACGACTCTGGAGCCGCTTCAATCTGAGATTTTTCCTCGAGGGCAGCGATTCTGAAATGGATTTCATGTTTGTAAATATTGTTGTGATATGGCTCAGCTGACCACAGGATGTCACGTCTCCACTATCTGTATTTGATATTTCAAATTAAAAGCCCTCTGCAGAGGTTTGTAATAGTGACTTCATGTAATTCACCAAAACTCTGAAGCAGCGGCAACTGCATCAATATATTTGTAGCGGACAAACTGATTTAACCTCTTTATTTAGGAGGCAACACATCTATATAGAGTCATGCAATTAGTGTTTCTTTATTTTTTTAAGGTGAGGTAAAAAAAATTATTATGGTTATTTTATAATTGTGATAATAATAATCTTTATTTATGTAGAACCTGTCATATATAAATGTAGCACAGTGTTCTTTACAGATTTTCTAAAAAGAAAAAAGTATAAACAGTGGAACCACAATAAAATCATAATTTTAAAAAATAATGAAGAACTAAAGTTGCTGGTGAAGCAAAGGGAAATATGTTTGTTGACAAAACAGAATGTGTCTTACACACAAACTAATAACATTGCACAAGCAATATTTTGATTGTTTAATGTGTTTTAGATTTTCTCAAACTGGGCAAGGCAGGAATACACCCTGGAGGGGACACCAGTCCTTCACAGGGCAACACAGACACTTTCAAGTCGCCAATCCACCTGCAACATGTGTTTTTTTTGGATTGTGGGAGGAAACCGGAGCACCCGGAGGAAACCCACGTGGACACGGGGAGAACACACCAACTCCTCACAGACAGTCACCCGGAGCGGGAATCGAACCCACAACCTCCAGGCCCCTGGAGCTGTGTGACTGCGACACTACCTGCTGCGCCACCGTGCCGCCCATATTATAAACATGTAAAAAAAAATGTACATGATAATATACTGTTCATTCTTCTAATTGTCTTTATTCTTGCAAACTTCTGAATTGGTTTATTCTTATTACATATTCCTGATGTTTTCTGCACTCTTGTTGATGATCTAAACGTGGAGACATACATGACATGAAGACATTATAATAATTTAAATAATGGACTTTTTTATTATTGAAAAAAATCATAACACTTCTGAATCTTATTGTTTTCACTTTCAGTTTCAAAGAGCCATTCAAGGAGCTCTGTTTCCAAGAAAATAATCCCTTTATTGTGGGAATTATGCCTTTACTGACTGAACTACACATACAGCATTCATTTAATTTGTCAATGTTTCTGCTGATAATAATAATTAATTATCAAATTAAATGAATAAAAAATAAATTAATTTACCGATAATAAAGACAAGAAGAGGTCTCAGCATTTTGGTTTCGCTGAATCCTTGTTGAAAAGTTCAGTTTGCACCGCTGTGGGCACTGCTGCTGTGTTCAGACACTTTTGCTCTGAGGTTCTGATGTTTGTGCCTTAAACGCCTCTCTTCCTCTTTCGCCCCTTTTCCTGATCTGTAAAAGCTGTGAGACATACAGATAACACATACAGATAACACATACTGATAACACATACTGATAACACATACTGGTAACACATACTGATAACAGAGACCATAGCAACACATAGTACAGTCTGCAGCAGAGGAACAAGCTCTTGTTTTCTTACATTGTTTAAAGTTCCATGAATAATGAGAGCAGCACAACCACCACACCCCAATCCATTAAATACATTTCCAAAACAACTACAACAAATATTTTCCACATTGTGCTTTTAGTTTTAGTGTCATAGATAATTAAACCAGTTGATTGTGTCCCAGAATCCATTGCAAGTCTCTTGTTCCCAAGCAGTAGCATCATTAGATATAAACAGATATTTGTGATTAGTGAGCCATTATAAGCTTTATTATTTCTAGTGCATTTGTATCTGTAGCTGTGTTTGTAGTGTTGATTACTGATTGCTCCCTGATGACAAACAAATGTGGATTGTACTTTTGCATTAGCCTCTCATGTTTAGTTATCATTTTCTCACCCTGGTGGTTTAAGATGGATTTCCTTATGACCAAAATAATGGGATTTTTAGCTATTGCACCACAGCCCAATTCTGGGTGGCTTTATACCCCTCTAGCCAACATTTGGCATTGTGCATGGTGACTAAGTTGTACATGGTCAAAGTTTTTCTCTGGAAATGGTTAATTAAATAACATTTTCTGTATCAGGCCAATTTGAGTGGGAAATGGTGGATCAGTTATCAGAGGGGGGATAGAAGGAAACCAATCCAATACTCTACAGATCAGCAGGAAAAATCTCAGGATCGCTGGGTACATGTAATGGCTAACTTCCTAGCACTTGTTACACATCATAGTTCTAATGGAAATGACATGGAAGCATAATTATAGAAATATACTACAATTAAATAATGATTTATTCTTAGTCTTTAGGCTTTGTCTAGTTTATTCCCAGAACCTCTCAGGTACCTAAATCCAACAATTGGCGAGCCAGCCAGGAGCTTTTACATAAAGAATCCAGATTTATCTTCTGAAATAGGAAAAAAATCCAACGTCAAGTCAGAGCCGTGAGCTCTGCCGACCTCAACACCTCCTGTGCTGTGTGAAATGAAGGGCCCATAAACAGAAACATCTGTGCAATCTACACAGTGGTGAGCTGAATAGTGTAATCCTCACTAAAGGAGACGCATCAGTTAATGGTGAATTATTCAAGCTTATTTAATGATAAATTAATTACACTTTATGGGGTGAATGGAGTAATATTTTAGACGTGATCCTGAGCTTTTATCTACTTCTTGGAGGTTTTTGCTGGTAAAAGACCATGTTTCACTTCTCACAAATTAAAATATTTTGTAGCTCAGCTCAGCAACTCGAGCAGAAGCTCATTACTCTGAACTAAATATGGTCAAAACTATATATATATTGTTAACACAACACCCTATGTTTCTATGAACACATACCAGAGCCCTAGGTTCTGTCATTTCCTCTGACTGTAAGAACTTGCAGCTTAGTGAGAAACAATGAAACTGCCTTTTTAAAGAACAGTGAGCAAGTTTGTATTTTTGTTCATTGTGTTAAAAAAAAGTCTAAATCCTACTCTGCTTCATAGCTGTCAGTACGTGTTCATGCTCAAATGACCACAGAAAGAACTCTGACATTTCTAACCTGTGCACTCTGAAGATACAGCAGCTCTCTGAAAGTTCACATTTGCATTTATTTGCTTTGACTGAACTTACCATTGCCACCCAGTTCACATCCTGTTTGTTGTGAGTGTAACATATAGGAATTAACCTCTTAAATACCTGATCATATGATTATGTAATAACTGGAACAGGCCTAAATAGATTACTCTCTAGTGAAAAAAAGGAATAATAAAAAAAAGGTTAAAACATTACACTTTTAATGATATTTACAACAAAAATGGAATAAAATACGAGAGTGTGCCACTTCCCAAAGCGGAGCACCAACATCCACAAAAAAGATGATTCAGAAGCTGATCTGGGTCCTGCTCCAATCAGAGTCCACATTTAAATCCTATAGAGTAGATCTGAGACTCAGTTTAATGGTGTTATACATTTCTTTTGGAAACGCTTTAAACTCATCATTTGTTAATATCCTCAGCTGTGATTGGACAATAAACACCTGACCCTGTAAATCACTTTCACTGGACGTCAACAGTTAAGAGCTCTTTCTTTTCATTTTCATTTGGATATTTATTCATGTGGATGTTATTTTGTGCATAGAATCGTCATCAGTAAAGAAGCATAAACACACTGCTCATAAACACACACAAAACATGAGTCTTTATTAAAGATTATTCTTATCATCCAGGGAACTGATACAAGAGACAATTTTTATTGTGCGTTTGATGGTGTAACAAGTGTTAGAGCAGTACAGATCTGTGTCTTGTGCTGGACACTGTGTGTGTGTGTGTGTGTGTGTGTTTGAGATGGACAGTTGTTCATTGGTGTGTAGTTGTGAGGGGACGACCGTACACCGTGGCTCACTGGCAGTGAAACATCAGGGCAGTATCTAGAGTCCAGAGAATCGCTCACATCAGCATTATCATATACACACATACGCTTAAAAACAAAACACAGGTTTCTGAGAAGCCCGCGGGAGTTCAGAGCAAGTGGACGCTCAACATCATGTGCAAGTCGTGTGCATAGTTGAAGTGAAATGAGGAAGTGAGACCCCAGCAGAAGTCGAGCTTATTGAAAGGTTTCAGCTCAAACTACGGCCTTGAGTTTCTCACTGAACACGGCGTAGAGGCGGAGGTATTGCAAGAAAGGTACAGTGATGGCCCCGACACTGATCTACAGCAGAAAACTGGATTAGAGTGAAGCCCCACAGTTCAGCTGACGTTCATATGGAGCTAGATTTAGTTGAATCATGATTAGCTGTAACACTGGAGCTGACAGAGAGGCAGGTTTGTGTCGATACGGAGGATCAGTTTCATCAACTGTTCACTTTAAAGGACACAGTCGTCTCTTTGAAAACTGCGGCATAATTAAACAGTTCTGATGTAAAGAGAGTTATTCAGAGCGATCTGAATGTGCTGCACTGGGCATTGCACAGAGTGGTGATTAGACACTAGACTTGGTCTCCCACAAAGTTACCACACACTGAACATTCAAACACATGAAACGTCTGTCAATACACCGCCTGGTGTCTGAGAGTTTTCAGAGAAAAACTGTTCTGTCTCTTAAAATAATGACTGTTATTTTATTAGAATTCCATTTAAAGCTCTTTAGACGGGTGGCAGGTCATTGCCGCTGCTGGTGAAGCAGGAATAAAAAGCAGGATTTGTGTTGTAGACGTGGAGACGTCTGGTTCCATTCACCACCATTGTGAATAAATCTACAGTCAACTACTTCACACCTAAACACACCCTCTCCATCACCATGGTTACAGCTCAAACACTGAATTATGAAGAAGTAAAAAAAACATTAAATGCATCATGGTCTTTTGGCAAATAATGGAAACCCCACATTCTGTGTTTGGGTCAGAGGTCGGCCAGGATTTGTTCGAGGAAATCATGTGTGACTCAAGATCCAAATAATGTGTGGAGATGCTCCAGTGCTGAAGGATTTTCAGCGAGATTAGATCACTGACAGCACAAATAAGGATCAGCTAGCAGATTCAGTCCAGGGTTCTGCTGTAGACCAGCAGCGTACAGAGGCAGTGCTGTTGGGGAGCTACAGGTAAAGTGATTGTCTCACGGAGGCAGTGGTGTTGTTGGTGGTGGTGATTGTTCAAAAGGACCGAGGCAGTGGTGTTGTAGGGTTCATGAGGCAGTGGGGAAATGGGGCAGAGGTTACGTCTCTTTGCTGACGGGGCGTCTGGTTTTAACTGCGTCTTAAAATACTCGAAACAATGATGTTTTACGCTGTAGTTGAGCAGGAATTTTCAATAAAGGATCACTCTCTACTTCACCTGTCTAATGTAGACACCCCTTTACGCCAAGTCTTAACGCAGACAGATGTTTGAGTCTGAGGTGAATCCAGAGTTTGCCTTCACTGTTCATTAATGCTCATCATTCACAAAGTGGTGGTTTGTCTCTGGTCAGGAAACAACAGAAAGATATTCACTAGAAGCTGTGATCAACTCAATCTCATGCACATTCAGAAACTTCAGAAACCGACCTGAACAGAGGCCACTAACACAGCTCTGTCATTTATTTATTTTTTTTGCCGGACAAAAAACTCAGCACTTCACGATTTTTTCCTCCCCTGTGTGTGTGTGTGTGTGTGTGTGTGTGTGTGTGTGTGTGTGTGTGTGTGTGTTTTTGCTTTTAACTGGTTTTGTTGCGTGAGAGTGCAAGTGCACATGATGTGAACCGTGCAATTTTTTTGCCAAAGTCAAACACAATCTCCATAACCCTCCACAACAATCTCCTGCAGTGAAGGTGACAGTGGGCAGAACACATCTATTCTCCTGGAACAACGAAGAGTAAAATATGATTTTTTTTTCATGCATCATTCATCTAAGACAAACATTTCAAATGATCTGTTCTGTTTTCCTGTCAATATAGATATTCATATATTCATATATCTTTTGCAAGAAAAAGAAAAAAAAGTTCAAAATGTCCCTGATGACTTTTGGACTCTGGACGTCCTTTTGTCTTTATTCTATAGTCTTTAGTTTATTTCGTCTCTGTCTCCTCCTCGGTTCCTTAGATCTACAGCTGAGGGAGTCCAGAACGTAGCGTCATTGTACAACGCGTGGATGGAGCAATGTTCCCTTTCCTCTTCAGAACCGACACAGCCTTTATTATGTATTACTTAATGCAGAAAGAGTAGAGAGGCCAGTTCTACAAAGTGTGGGCTTCATTCTGCCCAAAGTCCTCAGTCTCAGTTTGCTCTGATCATTCCTTTCCGGTCCTAGATCCGAATCTGCTAAAAAAGCGCCAACTCATTGAGGCCATAAAGTGGGTCATGGATGTGTGTCGCGTTCGGCCGTTACATCCCACCCCCAGCCAAGCAAGCCAGGGTATTGTTCGTTTCTGGGCCGTACTTCTTCCCAAATCAAAGTCCGCCCGGCTGTGTCCGGAGGCCTGGTGCTCAGTCCTGGTGCAGCGTTTGTAGAGCCCTGGGTTTGGGGGGTTCTGTTTCTCAAGGTGAATGTGCTGAAGGACTGCTCCCGGCGGAACTTGGGGAAAGACTCAGGCTGCAGCTTCCTGACAGTGCTCCTACTCCTCCACCCCCTCCTCTTCTGGCTCCGCTGCTCCCCTGACCCTCCAGACCTTCTGAGTTCTCCAGCATCTCCTGGATGAGTGGAGGCATGGAGCCAGGGATCTCCATCTTGAGGGTGATCACTCGCTCCGCACCTGAGAGAGAGGGAGAGAGAGGGGGAAGGAATGTTAAATGTTTGTAAAATAGTTCCAGAAAACTGATGTTTCTTGCTCTGTTCATTCTGAGGATACACTGCAGAAAGCAACAGGGTTAGGACTGTATTTTGGAAAGAGTAGTTCTTAAAGTTCTTGTGACCCAAACAGTCATCCTGACCGACATTAATCACACCACTTTAAGTGTAGAGGTGATATGGCGTCTGTTTTCTTGCACCTCAAGGTGAGGAAGAAAGACAGATCTGTTAGACCACAGAACTACCCAGCAGTTGATCAGTGGACCTATAATATATAATACAATGTTAGTTGCAGCTCCAGCAGGAACACGTGTGTGTGTATGTGTGTGTGTGTGTGTGTGTAGAAGCCTGCATTTCTCCTGTTTCATTCTACATCATTCACCTTTAGCACTGATGCTCCTGAGGTCTGTGATCTTCATCAGCATTTTGGGGAACATGTGTGGTTTATGAGGCCTCCTCTTCCTCACGTAGATCTTCAACGCTTCAAGCAAAGGCTCCTGCAGGATGTCCACCTTGTCTGACTCTTCTAGGTCCTGATAGTATGGTGATAACAATAAAAAATCTTAACTTTGAATGGGAGTTAATGGAAAGTAATTTCATTTGGACCATTTCAGTTGTTACTACTGGTCCATTCAGCATCATTTAAATACACTGTTAAAGAAACAGATAAGTGACTGGTGACTGTTGGCAGAGCTCCCTCACCGTGGTGTAATACTGTGGTCAAGGCTACCTCCACTTAGAAAAGCTCGGTCAAACTAGTGCCCCTCTGTTTTTTTCAGAACAAAAGCCACAAGTTGCTTCCGTGCCTCCGTGGACGTCGTCGCAGGTTCCCCTGCCTCCGTGGACGACGTCGCAGCTTCCCCTGCCTCCATGGATGACGTCGCAGGTTCCCCTGCCTCCGTGGACGTCGTCGCAGGTTCCCCTGTCTCCGTGAGCGTGGCTCCCTCAGCCGCTCCTGTCTCCGCGGCTCCCTCCGTGACTGTGGCTTCGGCCATTTCTGCCCCTGAGACTGTGGCTACGGCCGTGTCTGCCCCTGTGACTGTGGCTACGGCCGTGTCTGCCCCTGTGACTGTAGATACGGCTGCTCTTGGTCGTACCCATAGGACGGCCCCAAGGACTTCGGGGTCGATTCCCAGAACTGTACCCAGGCTGGTTCATTAGACTTCTCAACAGACACATGCCAGTCCTGGGTACCACCCAGTTGTCTTTGTTCCAGTGTCTGTTCCTGTCCTGGTTCCTGTTTCTCTTCTTGTCCCTGTGCCTGTGTCTGTTTTTGTTTCTGTCCCAGTCCCTGTCACTGTATTCGTGTCAGTCCCTGTGAATGTCATGGTTCCTGTACCCCTGCCTAGCTCAGTCCCTGTTAGTCCTCTCCAGTCACCAGATAAACCCTCTGTCCAGTTTCCTATCCATTCCCAGTTCCCAGTCCCATCACCTGTCTTGTCACGTGTATCTGCTCCTGTTCCGTCTCAGTCCCCGTTTAGTGTTCAATCAAAAGTCCAGTCACGTGTGTTTGCTCCTGCCTTGTCTCCTGTCTTCTCTCGTTCCCCGTCTCTTCTTTCTAGTTCTGTCCAGTGTCCGTTTAAGTCTAGTTCCTTGTTCCCTGTTCCATTTCCTGTCTTGTCCTGAGTCTTTTGGTTTCACGTTTTTGTTTCTTCTGGCCCCTCCTGGGGAGTTTAGTTTTCTGGGTGGGGGGGGGGGGGCATCTGTCACATCTTGGCACTTTCTTGTTTGTTTTCTCCTTCCATGTGGCTCTGTCTGTTTGTTGTTTTTCCTATCTCCGCCCTCGTTCCACTCTAGCTCCACCTTTTGTTCCGCCTCTTTGTCATTATCTGTGTCAGGTGTTTCTTGTTAGTTCATGTATTTAAGTCCTCTTCCCTCACTTCCTGTTATCGGTCATTGTGTTGTTTGTGTTTGGGTTCTGTTGTTGTTTTGCTCTGTTCTAGCCGTAGTCATTCCTACTCGTTTGTGTTATGTCATTTGTAGTTTTCTCACTGCAGCCTGTAGGAAGGTGGAGTTGGACATCCAATTCCTCCCACATCCAACCCCGCCCATATCCAGCCACGCCTTCTAATACTGACGTGTTCAAGAAGCAGTGTGGCACTTGAACGCAGACATGTTTAGCACATTAAATACGCATATAACGTCTTTTATTCATTATTATACTGTTCAGGTGCTTTTTTGTTTTTCCGCTGAGGGCATCTCTCTGATTTATACCTGATTTGATTTAACTTTTGTCATTGTTTGGCAGACTATTATTATGAATGGTAGGGTGAACGGAGGATATCGTTCAGGATTCATTAAAATATTGTTCTCCATTCAGTTAATATCTTGTCCCAAAAATCGTTAATTTTGTTATTCATAATGGTTATTCTCAGCCACAACGAGTGGTAATGTTATGCCAACTATGACATGATGGATGGTTATGTAGTGCACAGCTGACTGCAAAATAATAATAAAATCCAGTGTTATTAAGTGTACAGTGCCTTGAAAAAATACTCATCCCTGCCTGGTCATGAACATCTTCTCATTTTAAGAACACACAGATTTCCATAGGTGATGCTGTTTGTCTGCATACAATTTATTAGAAGCTTATACAATTTTCATATGTATTTAAACGTCTGTGTTTTGCGTTTCAGACAAATAAGTATTCACAAATATTAGAGGTACCACTTATTTCATAATGACTAATAATTACTACCTGTGAGTGGTTAGAGATATCTCAGGGTAATTAGCTAAAGAGATAATGATGCTAATGACAATATTCCAAATGTCCAAGTGAAGAAAATGCTGCAATAAAATATATAATACATGTTCAGATGTTCAGTTGTGCAGGATTGGTTTCAATAAGAAGAAAGAGAAACACATTACACAACTGGCATGTAGAACTCTAAAATGTGGTTAAGTCACGGGTGTGCAGTCTGTATTAAAGACAAGGAAAAACTGGCACAGTAGTTTTATTTTTTCATTTTCAAGCTTTTACAATATATATATATATATATATATATATATATATATATATATACATACATACAATCACACCCCACACAAGCATTGGCTCATTCACACAACCAAATCTTCATAAACTTGTTGGCAGAATGGGCTGCAGAACCCAGGATGCATGTCCTCACTGTAATACCCCACAAGTTCCCCACGTCTCCCATGACCAAAGCAGCCTGTGGACAACAAATAAAAAACAGAAGCATACTTTTAATATGTTATTTTACTTCCTTATCTTGTCTGTCTTTTGATGTTCTTTGTACTCTGCATCATAATGCATGCACAATGCTTTGAGTCCTTGAAAAATGCTGTATAATTAAAATGTATTTATTATTATTATCAAAGCCAGCAACACTGCGTTTGACTGCAAAATTCCAACAAAATCTTCTGATCATAAAACATTTATTTGTCAACTTTTTTGCAACCACTGGCAAAAGAAACAATTCTCAAAATTCATACGCAGTTCACAAACCCGGTAAGAAGTCTTCATATGTCCCTCTACAGCACAGGCAGCACTCCAGTAGATACATTGTGCTAAACTGTTGTTTGTATTCTGTGCTGTAGAGTTTCCAAGTCACAACAGCTGTATGTGTCGAATTTGAGAATTAATAATCAGATTACCACCTCTTCTTATAAGGAATACACACATCTTAAAATAAAGTTTACTGAAATACAATAATGCCCTTTATACTCACTGTCAAGCCACTGAAAATGTGCTTGGGCTCAGAATGACTGTCTTCCAACAGTGTCCCGGAAGAGGTTACACCAGTGAGAGCTTTAAAAAAGCTTGGTCACCCTCTTCCAGGACACCCTCTAATAGAATCTACTCCAGGACTGTGAGGGGCATCTGTTAAAGACGTTATAGAAGAGTGCAGACATTGTTTTACAGTTTATTTAAATTTAGTGAAACAAAACAGCTAAATATAAATTTACCACAAAACCTACATTCCAATTAATTTTTTAAAACAAACCACAGTTTTCTCATTTGTGAAGGTTATTGCACATTAAACAAAATGAAAGTTGAAATGCCCAGTTCAGCTTCAAGAACAGACACATAAACACCTGCTCAATGGAGATGGTAAACATTCTATCTCCTTTACTGTTAACAGAAAAAAACAAGTTGAAATCCAGACCGAAATTAATATAAATACTATTTAACAATGGACCATGTCATCTAATTTGAGCTCATCAGATGCTATAAATAACTGCTTATAAGTCAGACTAGTTACACACTGACATGTGCCCTTAGAAATTCAAATAAACCATCAGACCTTGAAAGCTCCTCAGTCTTTCCCTTCTTGTGCTTACTGGCCTTTCCTTGTACATTAGAGCTCACTATTCTAAAGTACAGTTGGAATATCAATGATGTAAGCTAATTGAAAATTAGGTTTATCGGCTACATTTACAAACATTACGTTGTTTGCAATATACCAATCAAACAAAACCAATTTAAATAACTCAATACAACGCCTTTAAGAACTGGTCTCTCCAAAATGCACACCATCACAGTACAATGTACAATGTGTCTGAAGAGAAAGCTGCATGTGTGTGTAAATATTTTTGTTTCAGTAACAGGTGTATATACCTTGCAGGTGACATGCTCCCTAAAAGTAACCGGCACCACCACCTGCGGAGCTGTGGGATGTCACTCTAACAGACAAATGACAAAGTTTAAAATGCCGTTTAAAGCCTCACTGGAAATGTATCCTCAAAAAAGTCATAATCTGAAGTAATCACCTGACTGAAGTCAAAAGGCCAACCAAGGGCCATGTAGAGTGCATACTGAAACATACCATAGATACAGCTGAGAACATTGAACATTGAAGGGTCAAAAGTGGCCTGAACGTGGGCTGGATGCTGAAAAAAATAAAACAATAAAACATTAAAGGAGATTACAGTTTATCTGTGATATGAATGTTCATAGTAACTACATTTGTGAGCTTTTCTTTAAGTCAAAAGTCTTGTTACTTACACAGAGGCAATATTATCAGCAAGTTTTTTCTGTGTGTTAAATATTTGGCTAAATCAACCACATACGACACGCGTGCCGCAGTTGAATATTCGTGTATTTATCCTCGACCCTACTGGTACATACTGAAATAACGTATTTATAACTTGTTCGTGTATCTAGCAAAAACACTGACAACAACGAGCTTTGTAATTATACTTACAAACTAAATGTTTTTTACTCACCGACATAACGTGCGCTGTTACTTTTTCCGTTAAAAAATTCTGTTTGAGCGTTTTTTGGGCGCGAGCGTGAGCTGTGTTCGAATTCACGAGGGTAGGGAACGATTTCGGGCACTACCTTAAGAAAGTGTACTATATAGTGACTAGAGCACCATTTGGCACACAGAAAGTCACTGGGCACGGGCGTGGCTTCTGACGTGGAGAGAGGGCGGAGTTGGATGTGGGCGGGGTTGGATGTCCGTTTCTCGTCAAGTTCGTTTGTTGTGTTAACTATATATTAAAACTATCTGTGTTGTAGAGTGTGTCCGCCTCCGTAAATCCACTCATCACGTCCCCGTGACACTTTGGTTTAACCTCCATAGTCTCAGAAGACTTAGTTCTGTACTGAGGCATAGAGACTAACTAATGTAGTGTAACTAATGTAAATATAATGTGTTGTGTAAATAAGTCGGTTGATTGATGGATTGAATTGTGTTCTAGCCTACATACAGTGTCTGAGGACAGACACCCTCACCCCTTGTACTAAATGGTTTAGTCCGCCTTCACAGGGATTTTTATTAACTTAGTTCATTCTGCTGAAGGCAGTTCTCATTGTATCCGTGCTGTGGAAGACGATGCCCAAGAAAACTAAATCCACTTTTCAGAAAGGAAAAGATGTTGGAAAAAGACAAAAAAGAAACTGTTACCAAACTTCTTTCCCAAGAAATGTGAGCACAAATGTGAAAGCAAATAGCCTGCAATGTTAAAAGGAGTTCGTGTTTAATTAAATGACCTCCAGTTGTTATAAAACACTTTAATACCACCGCGACTGTTAGTGCTAAAAAACACCTAACACAAAATTAGAAATAGCATGACGCCTTACCTGTAATCCGAGGTAAACTCTAAATACAGTTTTGTTTACATAACCGCAAAAGTGCTCAACTTCTGTGCAGGCCTATGATGTTAGGAAACCTCATGGCATTCACTGTTACAGCTTTTAATCATTCTGTTTGAGGGGGACCCTGGGCACTGCTTGTGCATAGGGCCCAGAATTTGGTGCTACGCCCTTGTTCCTGGTCCATATGACACCCTCTGTGTGCAAAGCTCATACACATCCACTTTATGTTCTTGCCACATTACAGTGCTCTATATTAGTCTTGATCTGCAGCTGTTGATGAAAAGCACAGCAGATCCCCACCATTGTCTACACCATGCCTTGCATTGGCCACTCACACTTCAGAGTATTATTTTAGCTAAAGCTCGTGTGTGTGGTTTCTTTTTAAAAGAGCAGTTCATTACTACCAAAATATGTTTAAGAAAATAAGTATTTATGTTTATTTAATGTAACGAATTTGCTACAAAGAATTATCTACATTTATCTACAAAGTGCTACTCACATGAGATGAAGCATCAAATTGCTTTGTAGTCCCTGAAGAAACCAGTTTATGCTCCATATACAGGTCCGCCATGTGGAGTATGGCTGTGTTTATAATAGATTTACTACAGAATCTCTGACAAATCCAGGCCACTAGGTGTCAGTATAATGACATTTTTATAACTCGATGAAGAATCATTAGACAGAATGACTGACTGCTTTTTTAAAAAACTTTATTATAATATCTCAGTGTAGTTTATGATTTTTTAATTAGAATCTCTTATTTTCCTCAGTAAAAGTTTCAGGGAGAGCTTCAGACACAGACACTTTAATAAAGAAAATTAAAACTACAGTGCAGCTATTGACTCAAACATGAAATCAGGTGCTCGAGGGAGAGAGAGACAGAGAGTCAGAGTTTGTTATGATATTTCATACATATTTCAGCATATATAAAATATAATAGACCTCCTGAACTCAACAGTAGCAGCGCTGCGTTTACATTAATATATTCATCCGCAAATGTCTCACTATAATCTGTAAAAAGTGTGAAATATGGGAGGAAGATGTGGCCAAATGGAGTAAAATAATGAATTTGCATTAAAAAATATTAATATGTTACATTCCAGTGTGTGTTGAAGTGTGTTAACTTGAGTTAAAGCAACACTTTATTTCTCATGCTACGCATTTGCATACATTTGCTCATCCTCATAGTCATTGTCCACTGCAGTTTTCTCTGCCTCTGCGTCTATATCAACATAGTCCTCATTGAGTCCTCTTCCTGATGGACAATGGCTTCCTGATTTTCATAATCGTCTTCATCATCGTCTCATCCCCTGCCTCCTCAGTCCATATAGCTGAATTTTTCAGGATATTTACACAGCGTTTCTTTGATCACCTGCATTGTTTTTGTCCACTGCTACATTTTCTTTGTCAATGTTTATGTAAAATCTACTTCATGAAAATGGTGTCTTCATTTTTGTAGTAACCTTCATCTTTCATTCTTTGGTCCATTTCTTCCAAACGTGTTTTTGGCACCTGCAGAAGAAGTGTGTGTGTCTGACATTGGGCGGGGGGTGTGAATAATTGTAAATTGCAAAATGTTTGGAAACTGAAAACATTAAATATATTATTCATTACGTCAGCAGTAAAAATTAATTATGAATTCAGAAATGTCAATAATAACAATGTCTGGGATCCATCTTTAATTCCGTCTGATGATATTTCTGTTTTTTATTTCTGTAGCAGGTTGCTCAGAGTCAAAATAAATAGAACTAAGAACCACACAACACCATTAACATCAAGCATTAACATGGACGCAGTGAACGGAGTAAATGAAATACTTTTTTATTTATAATATTTCTTGAATAATTTATTACAAAGTGCACATTTTTATTTTAATTTTTTTTTCCAATATTGGACATTTAAAAGAAAGGAAATAAAATTTTTGTATTTAATGTTTAAAAATTAAAAAATAATAATAATATCAAGAGCTTTTGAGGAAAGTCATTTCTGAAAAAAGTAAGGGCCCATGACTCTCCCTCTCAAAACCCACAATCTCCAGGACCCTGGAGCTGTGACAGAGACACTACCTGCTACATAAATGATGTAAATGAAGTAAATTATGATAATAATATTATATTATTATATATTATATATTAATATATTATAATTATTAAGTGATGATAGAAGAAGAATATATTATAAATTCAGAAAAGTCTGTACTTACGATGTCTGGGATCCATATTAACATCCATCTGATGAACTTCTTGTTTTTTGCTTCTCTTTATGAAGTAAATGGCGATTAGCACTAATATGAGTAACAGAAATCACCATCAAAACTTACCCCACTTCAAATTTCTATCTTCACATTTAGGAGCATAACGAACAAATATTAGTACTTTATTAGACTTTACCTTTCACTGTGACGCTCAGTAATGGAGTGGAACTGGAGGTAAAGGTGCGTGTAGACACGGCTACTTCATAAACACAGCTGTAGTTTCCCTGGTGGGTGAAATTTGCCTCAGGAAAGAAGAAGGAGGCTGAGTGATTCACAGCTGACTGTGTTCTGGTGAAGCTGGATCCACTGAACTCCAAGTGGAAGGATCCCCCTGGATACTGTGGCTCTGTGAAGCAGATGATGGAGAAGCTGTGTCCCCTGGTCACCTCTGAGCTTTGAAGCCACCAGTGGGAGTCTCCATCAGGAGAAGAACTGAAAGAGATGTTGGGCTGCAGCAGGTTCACTGAAAACAAGAGGGACTCGAATATGAAGCAAATGATGGCTCAGATTTGACAGGAACTACAAACAAGACCCATCTTACCCACAACAGAGAAACAGACAGAGCTGCTCTGAGGAGAGCTGAAATCTCGACTGGAGACTCTGGTCTGGTACTGGCAGTAGTAAAACCCCTCATGAGCAAAGTCCACTTGTGTTAAACTGAAGGTGACTGAGGTCCCACTCTTGGTTTCTCTAAATGACCCAGAGCTCTTTCTCAGAGAGAAGGATCCACCTGTGAACTTGGTTTCTACAGAGCAGCTGATATCAACCTTCTCTCCCCATGTGACCTCTCTTGAGGAATGGAGAGAGATGTGTGGAGTGTGTAGAGTTACTGGAAAAGAAACAGGTTTTACCATGAGATTTAACAAAACAATTGTCAAGATGTGTCTAAATGTGACTGATTTATATTAACAGAATTACAAGTGCACTCTGGTGTTCCTTTTGGAGTACGACTAGATCAAGTGTGGAACATTTCCTTTCATGCTGTCCATTCATATAAAATTCAACACTCATCTCAGAACAACCCAAGAACAGCAGTTTAATCCACTCAGATTTCTTTTGGGGGACTCACTCCCACGCAGAATACAGGCCCAAATACTGTGAGTAGTTTCTCCCCTCCGTCTACAACCTAATGCACCTAGTGCAGGGCGTCCCAAAAGTAAGAGACAGAAGACACCCCTATAAAAGATGGTGATACAATTTTAGAAACAGGTGGAGAACCGTGGCCAAACAGGTTTTGCTCTTGCCTTAAATCTTGTGTCTAAAACTGGATCAGTATTTTTCAGATGGGTGTTTTTTTCTGTGTCCTTAGGGGCACCCTGTAAATGTCTTTGGGAAGATGATCATTCTTAAAGCCCCTCCTTACATTGTTATTTAATATAAATTTCCAACTCTGTGTTCCTTTCTCCCTGACGGGGCACCTCAGCATTTCCCCGTCTCCTCCCTGTTCCTCATTGTTCTCTCTTAGTTTAATCTCCTCATAAAGAGGAGGTCTGCACTTCTGATTGTAAGAAGTAACTAGAAAAACATTCTCTCCTCTAAGTCAAACAGTTTCTTCTCATACCACGAGTGTATGTTGAAGGCATATTTAAACATAAAGGAATGCTAGTTCATGCCAAGTACAGTTGTCTTTATACAACTAGACACAACCCACACTCAAGGTCTCTGCAGAACCTGCCTCCATCTCTCAGACCTTTCTGTTCATTAAATGGAGCAGTTTGTTTGTAGTGGAGCTGTCAGGAACCTAGTGAACTGTGCTATTGTTTATCATTTCTTTTCACCGTTAAGTTCAGAAGTGTTAACAGTCGTGTTGTGTTCTGCTCTTTGTTGCACTAACACACGCTCTGTACCCTGCATGTCAGCTTCAGTTAACTTCGTATTAAAACTCTCCTTTCCATGTTAAAGGAACTCTAGGTAAGATATGGGCTTTTGCTCCTAGGGAGCCACCTAGTGTAATTAATTATTACTTCACTGTAGTGAAATCAGCAGGGATGGGGAGGGAGTGGGTGGTTTTCTACTCTCTCCATAAGTTACTCCATGGTGCACTGTTTACCCAAATGACATGCCAGACAATGTGTTTACTTGTGGTAAAGGGGTATAATATTGTAAAGTAAATTTGGCTGAAGTCACTACGATTTCGAACTGTTTTAAAATGTACTGAGTCATTGTGTGTGCCCTTACCCACAGTAATGCTGATAGAGTTGCTCCTGGATGATCTGATAGAAGGACGTCTCCAGTAGGAATAGTCACAGCTGTACTGGCCTTGACTTGAGGAGTCCACTGTGAAACTAAATGTTGTTGAAGATACAGCTGTTTGGGTTTGTATAGTTCTCCCATCTCTGTATAAACGGTAGTCTGCAGAAATGTACTCTGGGATGGGTGAAGTACATTTGATCTGAACAGTTTCTCCTGGAGAGACGGCAGAGGGTGAGGACAGTACAGGGCTCTGTAAGGTGTCTGTTAATGAATAGAATCAATGGATTAATGAACATTCATTCATTCATTCATTATCTGTAAGTGCTTATCCTGTTCAGGGTCGCTGTGGGTCCAGAGCCTACCTGGAATCATTATGTAAATAGATATATCTCACATGTGGCTTTGTTTTATCACTTATTATTTTTCTTAGTGCAGTACCCACTGAGGCTGCTACTTGCGTATGTCATTCACATAATTCATTTATGTATATAGACCAGGAGGGGAAGCTCAGTTTCGGCCTACATCATAAAATGTGTCGGTTTATTTATACGTAAATTCTACCCTCTGTTCCTTTTAAAGAAAATGATCTGTGACCCTGTCGTACCAACAAGGCGTCTTTTCCAGGGACTTGACTAGTGTCCTCTCAATGGCCAGCAGAGCTAGGCTGCTTAAACGGCCTTGGCCCAGGTGAAGTGTGTCCGCCTGTGAGTGCTTTGTGACGGTGGAGGGGCTCAGCAGCACCCGCTGGACAGAAACAGATATGAGCCTTACCAACGTTCACAGGAATTATGTAAATATATCCATGGCTCCTAAGTTATAAACAGGACGTCTGTGTGAAATGTAGGGCATTGGAATTAGATCCAGTGCAAATAATTACTCTATTTTGGTGTAGTTTTGTTTAAATGACAGCTATGAGCTACTAGTGCTCAGCCGAAAAGATGATGCACGCCGTTTACTTCAACACTTCCATACATTTGCTTAATAATCCATACGTACACAGTGTGATAAACACGGAACTGATATCTTTTGTCTTCATGGACTAAATAAGGTCATTTTACTTCATGTGCAGTGACTGCTGCCAGGGCACAAACATTATAAGAGTTTTGGGAAAAAGGCAGCTGGCTTTTACGGAGTCCCCAGTGAATTAATTAGTTATTCATGCGCACAAATGACTAATTCCTTCACTCGAATGAACTAAATCGTGCGCTCAAATTGCAATTCAATCACTGTATTAATTAAAACGTGTGAACTAATTGTAAATCGTTCACTGAATTATTATCTTTTTTTACCCATGTCCCCTCCAGGGCTCCGTACACATTTACACTATATATTAATTAAATTTTACTCTTGAAACAACTTACCCACCAATCAGGTCTCTCCAACAGCACTGATTACTGAAATAAAGAAGAGTTGTTGAAAGCAGTGATAAAAGAAAACACTGTTCTGTGAGACAGTTATTCACCTTTTAGTTGATGTTGTATATTTAGATGTGTAACTTTGTCCCATGAAATTTTGGTCATGTTTGGTGCAGCACATTGACCTTTCATTCACTTGCACTGTATGGTCTAATGTTTCTTGACATGTGTTTTCTTTTAAAATGAAGGGCACCAATCAGGAGTTGTTGAAGGCTTTACACTAGATTTTAGAAACTTTGTGAGAATATGATGGTATTTAGCTACACACGTATTAGTGAGGTCAATTACTGATTCTGGATTATTCTTTCTGCCTCACAAACAAGGCTCCATCACTCCAGAAAACACAGCTCCACTGCTTCACAGCCCAAATCTGGTGGAATTTACTGGTGGAACTAATGCTTGGCACTGAGCTTGTGGACCTCATGTGCAGCTGCTCTAGAGAGTTTAATTCTGTTGGTCAGTGCTTGTTTTCAAACGGTGTGTTCACTTCTGTTCCCATGGTGGAAGCACCATAAAGTAGGTAAATTCTATCATTACAGAAGTTCTTAAAACACCTTTGGACATTCAGTGTATGTTACTGCAGTTGTTCATAGACAAAGTGTTAAACTGACATTATTCAAATGATATAAACCTGTTTTTAGACAAATTGGGGTGTTTCATAACGTAATAAATACAAGAACCTGTGATGTCTCTTTTTTAACAACAAATGTACAAAAACAATAGATTTCCAAAAATACAGACTATAGTTGTTTCCTTTTCTAAATACAAACACATTTAGAAACTGATGCTTTCAAGAAACTCCAAAAACTTTGGGACAGGGTCATACTAAGGCTGAAATCTTTATAGAATATTCTAGTTCCATGGTCTGAATCACTTCACTGTAAGCATAGAAGGAACATCCACCAGAGTAGTGTGTGCTCAGTGCTCTGCTTTTTGTTTGTTTGATTGCGGATACACAGCTGACAGTCAGGGCAGGTCCATGCACACAGCAAAGTCCAAAAAGTTTGGAGATTATTTAAACAACTGTTTCTCTAGGTTTTTTTTTTATCAGTGATGTCAGTCTCACACTCTCTAGAACTGCAGAGAGCCGGTCCTGTGTAGGAGTGTGTAACTAATGACTCTGGAGCTGCTTCAATTTGAGCTTTATCTTTGAGGGCAGTGATTCTGAACTGGATTTCATGTTTGTAAATGTTGTTGTGATAAGGCTCAGCTGACCACAAATCGTCAAACAGCTCCAGGGTCCTGGGGTTATGGGTTCCAGTCCTGTTCCAGGTGACTGTTTGAAGGTTTTGTTGTTATCTCCTTGTGCCTGCGAGGGTTTCCTCCCACGGTCCAAAAATGTTGGTAGATGGATTAGTGACTCAAAATGTCCATAGGTGTAAAAGTGTGAGTGTGCCTGTTAAGAAGTGTTGCCCCCTCCAGTGTCTGTTCACGCTTTGCGACCAGTGATTCCAGGTAGGCTCCAGACCCACCGTGACCCTGAACTGTATAAGTGGTTACAGAAAATGAATGAATTTTGAATTCCATATGAATTCCATCTATGCCTCCATTACTTTTATTGATCTTAAGGTTTTTGCCATTGTATTTGTTTTAGTGTCTTGTTTTAGTATCTGGAAGGTAAAGAAGCATTATATTGATGTAATAATTTAGGACATGTGAAAGAACTAAGAATAGAGGAGATAGGTGTTAGGGGATTTGTAGCCAAGTCGGCCACATCCCTTCTTGTGCAGTTCGTCACCAGGGGCCGGAAACTAGGGGCAGCTCTGAAGGAGTTATCAGAAACACCTGAAAGGTCTAGTCAGTGGTTGTGGATAAGAAGAGCACAGATTACTTGGGAAATGCACTGTAGAGATGCCATTGTGATTGTTGGTGATGCAGCACATAAAGTTCACTTGGAACTGGTGGCACTGAGCATACATTAACGGTGCCAGTGGGGCTAGGTACAGCCTTAGTCACCAGGGAGGCCAGTGTGAATGTATAGCTGTTGATGGTAAAGGGTAAGGTAGGACTGTAAAGCTGGCTTGGAAGGGGTTGGTCTGCGATGTCAGACTTCACTGTTGAGCCTTCTGAAATTGTCATGGTATTTGTGGTGCATCTTTGCCCATTGCATGGGACTCTTAGACAATTCAATGTGGTTTTGTAGACACAGCTCCAGGGCTTCACGTGCCAGCTGGCCTGCAGTCCCAATCCGTCTCCTACAGCGGGGTCATGGAGCCCAACAGAAAACTCATCTCCATCCCAACTTTTGTCGAGAAATACAATCGAGTTCTTCAGAGAGAGCATTGGACATCTTTTTGTGATTTTGTTATTGTAATAAAAGTTTAAGTAATTAAAAAAATAACACAATTTTAAATGTATTTTACACAAAATCACAGCTGTTCTGGAAATGATTGCGTATCAGACGTTCCATTATATATGCATCATTGGATACACAATAAAGTGCAATCAAAATGACTTTCGGATGAACTGAAATGATTCTTTAGATTATTTAAAAATTGATTATAATGTGTCGTACACTCAAATTAGTAACAGTGCACAAGAACTTTTATTGTTTAATGTGCTTTAGTGTTCTGGATTGTCTTAACTGAGAGTGGGTGAGATTTCACTAAACCAGTAACACACAATACAGAGCATACGGTGTCACTAGACGAAGGTGTGTAATAAGTCTATTCACTCATAATAATTCAGTCAGTGATTAAAAAAATGCAGAAAATAGAAATCAGAATTTATAGAATTTGGATTTAAACATTAAAAACTATGTGCAAAAATGTTTTTCCATGATAATATACAAAAAGGTGTATACGGTATATAGTTGTGTACAAGTCGTGATGTTTATGAGTGAAGCAGGTTCTAATAATTTAATTATTGTGAGTTGTAATTTCTTTTCACTTTCAGCTTCAAAGAGGCATTCAAGTGGCTCTGATTCCAAGAAAAAATTATTTGCTGTAGAACATTTAATTGCTGAGCTGCACATACACATGCAATTAATTTAATGTGTCAATATTTCTGCTGAAAAAATATTAATGCTCAAACTTAAAGGAAGAAAAATTAATTTACAGAGAATACAGACGAGAAGAGGTCTCAGCATTTTGATTTCACTAAATCCTTGTTGAAATGTTCAGTTTGCAGGGGGTGGGCACTGCTGCTGTGTTCAGACGATGCTCTGAGGTTCTGATGTCTGTGCCTTACAAGCTTCTCTTCCTCTTGGGCCCCTTTTCCTGTTAGCAATAACTCATACTGAAAATACCACAGCTACACTATATGTACAGATGTACAATGATCAGAAAGCATGTCATTTCACTTCAGTTTTCTAAGAGTAGATGTGACCATGGGAGATTCTAGGATCAGAGATTTAGGAGTGCTGAGCATCTAACGAGACAAGCACTCTCTCCTTCACCACCTCCACCCATCAAAAATAAACTACATTTAAATCTGACTCCCAAATTTAAACATCCCACACTGAAGGAAGAACATCTGACTTTTTGGGTACGGGAAACACTTGCCTAAACAGACACAGCCAATCTGAGACTACTCCCTTTAATGCTAAACCATTGCAAAACTTTAGCACAAAAGAAATTGTATTAAAATTAAACATAATGAGGGATAAAAACATCTGGTCACACTGCTGTGGGCATTCAATTCACTTCATTGTGACCTTACTCTGTCACATGAGCCTGGATCACACACATGAGCATGCACACATACCTAAACACACACACCCCTCCCCCACCCACACACACACACACACACACACACACAGGACAAGTTAGGAGTTGGGCATCAAAAAACTGGCACTAGTGTGTGTTTGCTCTCAGCACGGCTTCAGGGAAAGAAAATGGATCACACCATTTGTGATGGAAGGCAGGACTTGTATTTTTCTTCATAAAATATTATATTTAGCCATGCATTTAATCGTGTGGCACAGTGGTGCAACAGGTGGTGCCGCCGTCACACAGCTCCCAGGTCCTGAGGATGTGGTTTTGAGTCTCTTTCTGTTTGACTATCTGCGAGGAGTTTGCTGTGTTCTCCCCATGTCTGCGTGGGTTTCTTCCCATGGTCCAAAATTACTTTAGTAGGTGGATTGGCTACACAAAATGTCCAAAAGTATGAATCGGTGTCCGTGCTTAATCGTAATAATAGAGTGCTTAATTTATAAATAATTATATGTCCTTTATATTCTTTCAAATTTATTCTCAACAGCCTCTCTGATCACCTCATTCCAACAACTGCCGAGCCAGCCAGGGGCCTTTATATAAAGGAAAGGGAAAATCCAAAGTCAAGTCTGAGCTGTGAGCTGTGCTGACCTCTGCTGTACTGTGTGAGACCAAGGGCTCATAAACAGAAACATTCGTCCAAAACATGCAGTATTGAGTTGAATGGTGCTGTCCATGCTGAAGGAAATAAATCTATTAATGGTCAGACACTGGCCGTAAAGGCTGAAACAGGGAGGAGGAAGTCTTTGGGGCTGAGTTCATGGTGGCTTATGAAAGCATATGAAGCTGGACCCCGTGTTGGATAGATGAATACGAGAAAAATGTGGAGACGAGGTGGAGGTGGGAGCAAGTTTGTCCAACGTGGAAATGACGTGAGTTTGCAGGGTTTATATAGAGCTGAGAGGAGGAGTTCGGCCGTGGTCCTACTCCCAAAATTATGTTATTACATAACTTCAATTATTAAAGCTTTCTTTGGAGCCCTGGTCCTGTGTATGTTTAATATATCCTTGTGCTTTCTTTTATTGTGCATATAATAATAAAAAGTGTAATAATAATAGTGGTACTATATTAAATATATTCTTTTACTAAATAGTTTTCTATTGTAAGTAATGTGTGTAGTTTTTGTTGTCATTATACATTCTGATTATAAATAAAACAAATTCAATAACCATTAAAATCTTACCATAGGACCATGTTAGGGTCCTGAGTCAAAGTTGTTGTTTAAGTTACATATTACTGAGTTTAAAGTGAAAGCCTGGGGCAGTGTTTAAACCTGCCATGACAAAAATAGCACTAGCATTTATGATAATTATATGCTACAGAAGTCACCGCATGTAAATATGTCAACAGACCCCTCATGTAGAAACACATCTTTTTATTATTTAATAGTTTATAACTATAACTTAGGCATAAACTATATTTTTAGGTTGAAATGAAATCCAGGACACACTTGGCCAACTGGTGAGATTAAACAATAGCCCACTGTAATGCATTGTTGTAATTAGTGCACTATTGACATTAACAAAACAGTCTCTATACGGGTTTACGATGACCTGAAACAAATTTGACTCTTAGCTATAACAGGCACATCGGTTGTGTGTTGCCAACAAATTACACAAACAGAATTAGTCATTTAAATAACAGGCTGTAATTTAATTGTAATTTTATTTAGAAATAGTGTGTTCTGTTGTAGAGTAAAAGTGTTTCTGCTTGTTTTCACATGAAAGAACATTTCTCATTAAGTACATGGTGTACTGCACTAAGCAGCACTATCTGTTCTCACTATCTGCCTGGTGAAGATGAGTATCTCTGTGCTGTGGGTGCAAGTCTGTAGTGGAAATAGTATGCACACCTTGCGGTGGCATTAGCACTAAATAGCGGAGTCAATGATCATTAATTATTATTTTATTAATAATTAATTATTTAATTCATTTTGCTAAGCTCCATGTTTGGGTGCCATTAACTAATATGTAGTGCCCTTACCTGTCTTCATTTTAGCTTAGACAAGTAGGTCATCTTCACATATTATAGAGCAGGATTAACTAGAATGAACTATTATTAATGAATTATGCTCATTGACCCACCGTGGGTTCTTGACTCTGAAATGGAATCTGAACTAGAAGTTATAATTCCATACAAGAAAGGTGCACACACACACAAACACAAATAACCAAGGATTGGTTTTATCACACAACTGGTTTATTAATTGTAATCTCAAATAATGAATATTGATTAGACATTCATATAATAAAATGGATTACAGCGATATATGAGGGAACAGGGAAATTAAAATATGAGGGAATTTCTCTATGATAATTATTACCCTAAGTTCTAAGAAAGGCTATTGTTTATCCCAGCAAACTTTCAGTACCAACCCATGAGCCATGAAAGACAAGAGACCGTATGACCTTACATATCCAGAGATGGACAGGGAGCATGTCGCTGACAGTGCCTTCCGGCATGACTTCCTGGAGAATTGCAGCCTTGTAGGTTGCAACCGCGGGCGTTCATTTTCTCCCGAGGCTTTCACACGCAGCCGTCGGAGCTGAAGGTCTCTGTGGGGATTCTTCGTCGTCGCTGATCTGCCGCCTTGTGAGAGAGAGACACGTCCATGCAGGTCTCTCCTGAGGCCTCATCTCAGAAGGTCATTCTGAGGGTGCGTGCGGCCGTCCTCTTCGTGGCGTTACACATTCATTATATCATACTACAAGTCTTACTACTTTACCTGTCCTTCTTGGCTCTCTCTGCAAGTCTTATCAAATAATGTGCTGAAAATATTAGGGCTGTAGATGAAAAAACATAATATTTAGAACGGTTCTGAGAAAAGTCATGTCATCGCCCTGGTCCATTGTATGTTTAATATATCCTTGTGTTTTCTTTTTAATAGTGTCTACAATAATAATATATTACATACACATTTACTAAATAATTTTCTACAGTAAGTAAATATTTTTGTGTATTTTTTGTTGTCATTATTTTTGTCTGTAACGAAAATAATATCCATGATGATTAAAATCTCACCATAGGACCATGTTAGTTTCCTGAGTCAAAGTCGTTGTTTAAGTCACAATTACTCAGTTTAGAGGAAAAGCATGGGGCAGTGTTTCAACCTACAATTCACAAACAGAATCACTCTTTTACAAAAAACAGGCTTTAATTAAATTTGTATTCTTTAGAAAAAGTGTCAATTTCTTTAGAGCAGAAGCTTTTCTGTCTTTTCACATGAAAGAACGTTTTCTCATTAAGTACATGACTTACTGCACTATCTGCTGAAGATGAGCATCTCTGTGCTGTGTGTGCAAGCCTGAGAAAGTGGACAGAAATTGTGCCAGTATTCAAAAGGGCTGTCATTTCTGGAGATAAGGACTACAACAAGGAAACAGCTGCTGTTGTGGTCTGTCTCAGATTTGGGTTCTCTTCAAGATCTCAGGAGCACAAAAGGTGCACACGCTTTATCAGATCTACGAATCCACTTTTCCAGCAGAGGATTCCCTGTAGTGTTGATTCTCTCTCCATCGTCAACTGATGTTTCCATTAAATCCAATTGATCCTAGAAAATTTTGCATGCTAACTAATATGGTAATATACTAATGGACCATTTTCTTGTATTCTGTGTAAAGAGTGGAATTTTGTGTTGTTGAAATGGCGTATGGGCGGCACGGTGGTGCAGCAGGTAGTGTTGCAGTCACACAGCTCCAGGGGAAGGGAGGTTGTGGGTTCGATTCCCGCTCTGGGTGACTGTCTGTGAGGAGTTGGTGTGTTCTCCCCGTGTCCGTGTGGGTTTCCTCTGGGTGCTCCGTTTCCTCCCACAGTCCAAAAATACACGTTGGTAGGTTGATTGGCGACTCAAAAGTGTCCGTAGGTGTGTGTGTGTGTGTGTGTGTTTTGCCCTGTGAAGGACTGGCGCCCCCTCCAGGGTGTATTCCTGCCTTGCGCCCAATGATTCCAGGTAGGCTCTGGACCCACCACTGGATAAGCGGTTACAGATAATGAATGAATGAATGAAATGGCGTATCAGAACTAGAAAGCAGAGCGAAGAGCCCCGCTATGGGGGAGATAGAGATAAAACATTTCCCCCATTATTTGCATGAATAATGTTTAGATTTTTTCGTTCTAAATATTGCAATAAACACCCAACTTGGTAAGCTCATAGTTAATATATAAGCCCTAACATTTTTTTTTGTGTGATGCCGCTACGTGTGTGACATTATTCAGAAAATCAATCCCCCCTTCTCTCTCCCTTCAGTTAGATTTATCTGCGGGGAAGGAGGGGCTCCATGACTGAGTGTAACACCGTATTAACCAGAAGAACACAGTGACTATGTCACAAAGACTACCTTTTGGTGCCCAAAGCAGAAAAAAAAGAAGAGGAAAGAACAGAAAGCTAGAGGTGATGTAATGTAGGTATTAATATACCAGCTGCTTCTTCCAATTTTCAGTTCCACGTCAAATGGAGCAGTAGCTGTAAACACATTACTGTGCTACTTAAGTTGCAGTGGAAAATTAAAATAAATAGGTCAGGGCTGGGTCTGCTGTAGAGACAGAGAGAGAGAAAGAGCCTTTACTAAACATGATTCTCTTGTACAATAAAACTCAGTTTGTGCTGGTACCAATTTTGAGAATTTAAAAGTACATTTTTAACTTTAATCTGTGACGAGGTGATTCCCATCAATGTCATAAATGACTCTGTGGATTCTCTGAGGGCAACTTTTCTGTTTAAGAATAAATTACTGATAAAAGACAATGTTTTACCTCTGACAAGTTCAAATATTTTGTAGCTGAGCTCAGCAGCTCGAGCAGAATCTCATTACTCTGAACTAAATATGGTCAAAATTAATATTTTATTCATTTCATATTTAACACAACACTCTGTGTTTATTTCAGTGTTTCTCAGTGTGTGGGGCGTGTAGGTATTGTAGGTGAAGTACAAAGATTCTGAAGAAATTAGCATTTCTTTATTAATGAGCCTGTCTTTATTAATGCCTTTCTGTTTTCCTATAAAGTTCACTCAGTAAAAAGCATCCACTCACAGTGGATTCACTAATAGCCCTTAAACATAATAAAAGAACATTAGAATAGAGACCAGAAAAATGTAGCTTGCCTGGAACAAATAAATGCTTTAATTTTGAAAAGGTGCCACTGAGATTATCGTGTTTTGGCAGTGAGTCAGACACCGTGGGTCCTCTTTCAGCCTTCGTTAAGGCGCCTGTTCAAATATAAATCTGCTCCAATTAGTGATGGGAATTTCGGCTCTTTTCGGCTCCTAATTGGCTCTTTGTTTTACCACTTATTTCCACTGGTACAGAACAATATTACCTACATTTTACATGACTATATGGACAAAATATTATTGTTCAATATTAAAAATAATAAATAGTGTTACAATGGCCAATTGTTTTTATGGCTGTCTTGTAATAACTCACTGATTGCACTCACACATTCAATTGTATATATAACTGGATTTTTATTTAAACACCTTAATAAAAAATCACTTGTAAACTCTGAAGTATAGCCAATGGAACCTAAAAGGTAGGTATTACAAAATAACTTATTAAATTAAATAATCATACATTTCTGGGTAATAAAATAAACAAATTCTCTGCAAAGTGCAAAATAGCAGCATTCAACGGTAGTGATTAAAACAACCACAACTGTCAACAAACATTTAACTGATTTAACATTTTCTTCAACTATTTTTTGGAAGGCAGATTGGCATTCAGGAAAACCAAGTGTCTCAGTTTGGAGGGTTGGAGGGTTGGAGCTTGCTTGTTGTTCTCTCATTGGTTGAATGACAAGCCTTAGAAAAAAATGGCTCGGTCTTAGACGGGAACCGGCTCTCATCGTTCACTTACAAGAGCCGGCTCTTTGAACCGGTTCGTTCGCGACCGACACATCACTAGCTCCAATCATCAGCTTCACTGGCCTCCGCTTCACTGTCAGAGTCTGGTTTATAAAGTTTGTTTTGACCAGCTCCAAACTTGATGTCAGTAAGAAGAGCACAACAAATAACAACGACACATAATTACAGTTATATATAATATAATATTCAGTTATATAAGCGGCTTGTATATAACTTAGTGTAACGCAGGAGGATCTGAGAGTTAGTGAACGTTAATATTAGCTGTGTTCAGGTTGTGAGAACGTTAGTCTCTGGCCATGTCCCAAACTGCACACTGCTGCTCTGAATAGTATGAAAATACACATATACCACCCCATGGCGTCAAAATAAAATGAAGTTCTGAGAACAAAAAACAGAATCCATAACCAATAAATTACATTTTCAATTGTCATTGTCATTAATATTGAGAGTTATAAAAACAGGTTTGTAAACAGAATATTTCTGTATATAATTGACTATTTTGAGCTTAATATTCTGGAAGAATCCGTTTTCGCTTTCATTTTGCCTTTTCTCAGTTGCGCTTCTCTCAGTCTTGATGTCGCCTCCAGAATTTCTCGCTTTATGACGTAGCGGGGAAACAGCGAGAATGACAGGAATTGAATGTGATTTCACAAAACTCTGCTAATTTAATTCACAAATGTCTAATCAAACAAACATAGGATTTTGAAATTAGAAATAAATAAACATACCTTTGTGAAAACTCTATGTGGAATAGAATGAGAAAAATAAAAGATTTGTATTCAGATAAAAATATCAGGGGATTCTGGTGTTTAATTTCAAAATAAAAGCCCTTTAAATTATTTTATTTTCATCATTTTAATTCTACATTTTGATTGTTATTAAAAAGGTATTTTGCTTTTTAAGAAAGTCCTTGAAGGAACATAGACAGGTCCCCCATATGGAGTATGGCTGTGTTTAAAATAGATTTACTACAGGATCTCTGACAAATCAAGTCCACTTGGTGTCAGTATAATGGCTTAAATATAAATTGAAGAACCATTAAAGAGAATGACGGACTGCTTCTTTAAATAAACTAAAAAGCTTTAACAACGAGTGGAAAGCATTAGGCAAATACATCTGAATTTGGAGGCAACTTGGTGTGAACTGCCTGTCATTATACATAAGAATGTTTTATCCTAATGTATTTAATTGTGCTGTCAAACTGGTGAGAGAAGCCCTTCATTTTTACTTTATTATAAGATCTCAGGGTAGTTTTGATGATTTTTTCATGAGAATTTCTTAGTTTGCTCAGTAAAAGTTTCAGGGAGAGCTTTAGTATCAGACAGAAACTTAAATATGCAGTTATCAGCTCAAACAGAAAAACAGGAGCTCTGTGTGTGTGTGTGTGTGTGTGTGTGTGTGTGTGTGTGCATGTGAGAGACAGAGTTATCGAGTTTATGATATTTATTACATATTTCAGCATAAATAAAAAAAAATCAAACACCACCGCTAATACAGACTGTTAAAAGTGTGAAATATGGGAGGAATGTGTCCAAATTGAGTAAAATGATTAATTAATCAAAATAATTATTAACGTCTTACATTCATGCGTTCACATGTGTTAACTTGATTAAAAGTGATCTTTAATTTCCCATACTACACATTAGAATAAATTTGCTCATCCTCATAGTCATTGTCCACTGCAGTTTTCTCCGTCTCTGCATCTATATCAACATAGTCATCATTGTCAGAGTCCTCTTCCTGATGGACAATGGCTTCCTGATTTTCATAATCGTCTTCATCATCTGTCTCTTCCTTTTCATCTTCAATCCAATATCTGTTGTTGATACCTGGGGAATGATTGTCAAAGAAAATTAATTAAAGAGATATAAAATCACCTGGTAAAGCACACGCTACAGAAAAACACTTTATTTGTTTTAATGGTTTCCCAAGAGACAGGAGTTTCAGTAAAAGTGCCTGAGCTTCCTTTAATTCCAGCTACAACACTGAATAGTTTAATATTTCAGAATATTAGAGGGAACAAGATTTACACAGAGTTTGTTTGATCACCTGCTTTGTTTTTCTTCACTGCTTTATTCACTTTGTCAGTGTTTACATTGATGTAGTCTCCTTCAGAATCATCTGAATCTTCTTTGTGGTAAAAAATGGCCTCTGCATTTTCGTAATCGTCTTCATCTTCTGTCTCATTGTTCCCTCCAGTTGTTCCATACGTGTTTTTGGCTCCTACAGAAGAATCGTGTGTTTGGTGTTATGATAGTATAATCCTACATTTTTCTAAACTCATAACAGATATTATTTTAATAATAAAGTTAACAGCAAAGCCCCAGAAGAATATATTATAAATTCAGAAAAGTCTGTACTTACGATGTCTGGGATCCATCTTTACATTCATCTGATGAACTTCTTGTTTTTTGCTTCTCTTTATGAAGTAAATGGCGATTAGCACTAATATGAGTAACAGTCCTGCTGACACTCCTGAGGCGATGATGGGAACAGGGGATGCTGCAGGAGAAATCACCATCAAAACTTACCCCACTTCAAATGTCTATCTTCGCATTTAGGAGCATAACGAACAAATATTAGTACTTTATTAGACTTTACCTTTCACTGTGACGCTCAGTAATGGAGTGGAACTGGAGGTAAAGGTGCGTGTAGACACGGCTACTTCATAAACACAGCTGTAGTTTCCTTGGTGGGTGAAATCTGCCTCAGAAAAGAAGAAGGAGGCTGAGTGATTCACAGCTGACTGTGTTCTGGTGAAGCTGGATCCACTGAACTCCAAGTGGAAGGATCCCCCTGGATACTGTGGCTCTGTGAAGCAGATGATGGAGAAGCTGTGTCCCCTGGTCACCTCTGAGCTTTGAAGCCACCAGTGGGAGTCTCCATCAGGAGAAGAACTGAAGGAGATGTTGGGCTGCAGCAGGTTCACTGAAAACAAGAGGGACTCGAATATGAAGCAAATGATGACTCAGATTTGACAGGAACTACAAACAAGACCCATCTTACCCACAACAGAGAAATGGACAGAGCTGCTCTGACGAGAGCTGAAATCTCGACTGGAGACTCTGGTCTGGTATTGGCAGTAGTAAGACCCCTCATGAACAAAGTCCACTTTTGTTAAACTGAAGGTGACTGAGGTCCCACTCTTGGTTTCTCTAAATGACCCAGAGCTCTTTCTCAGAGAGAAGGATCCACCTGTGAACTTGGTTTCTACAGAGCAGCTGATATCAACCTTCTCTCCCCATGTGACCTCTCTTGAGGAATGGAGAGAGATGTGTGGAGTGGGTAGAGTTACTGGAAAAGGAACAGGTTTCACCATGAGATTTACCAAAACAATTGTCAAAATGTGTCTAAATGTGACTGATTTATATTAATAGAATTACATTTTACAAGTGCACTCTGGTGTTCCTTTAGGAGTACGACTAGATCAAGTGTGGAACATTTCCTTTCATGCTGTCTATTCATAGAAAATTCAGCACTCATCTCAGAACAACCCAAGAACAGCATTTTAATCCACTCAGATTTCTTTTGGGGGACTCACTCCCACGCAGAATACAGGCCCAAATACTGTGAGTAGTTTCTCCCCTCCGTCTACAACCTAATGCACCTAGTGCAGGGCGTCCCAAAAGTAAGAGACAGAAGACACCCATATAAAAGACGGTGGCCCAGTTTTAGAAACAAGTGGGGAACCATGGCCAAACAGGTTTTGCTCTTGCCTTAAATCTTGTGTCTAAAACTGGATCAGTATTTTTCAGATGGTTGTTTTTTTCTGTGTCCTTAGGGGCACCCTGTAAAATGTCTTTGGGAAGATGATCATTCTTAAAGCCCCTCCTTACAATGTTATTTAATATAAATTTCCAACTCTATGTTCCTCTCTCCTTGACGGGGCACCTCAGCATTTCCCCGTCTCCTCCCTGTTCCTCATTGTTCTCTCTTAGTTTAATCTCCTCATAAAGAGGAGGTCTGCACTTCTGATTGTAAGAAGTAACTACAAATACATTCTCTCCTCAAAGTCAAAGAGGTTCTTCTCATACCACGAGTGTATGTTGAAGCATATTTAAACATAAAGGAATACTAGTTCATGCCAAGTACAGTTTTCTTTATACAACTAGACACAACCCACACTCAAGGTCTCTGCAGAACCCGCCTCCATCTCTCAGACCTTTCTGTTCATTAAATGGAGCAGTTTGTTTGTAGTGGAGCTGTCAGGAACCTAGTGAACTGTGCTATTGTTTATCATTTCTTTTCACCGTTAAGTTCAGACGTGTTAACAGTCTTGTTGTGTTCTGCTCTTTGTTGCACTAACACAAGCTCTGTACCCTGCATGCCAGCTTCAGTTAACTTCTTATTAGAACTCTCCTTTCCATGTTAAAGGAACTCTATGTACAGTGCCCACCCTAGCACACGGTCCCAGTTAAAATCCCAGTACCGCTGGCAAATTCCAGCTGTTTACGCTTATGAGTATAACTCAGAAAAGGCTTTCTCCGTGCATGCCTCCCAAACAGCTTGCTGGCATGTACATAGCACCTACTGGATGTTTGGGAGACCTCGTAACTCCAAGATGCTACCATTTGATTCAGTTCTCTTACAGTGAGATTTGGGGAACTTTTTACTTCTCTGACCCTCCTTCTCACTGTGCGTGGTGGCAAGATACACTTGCGTCCTCTTCCAAGTTTGTTTTCTAGTTCAAGATGTTGTCATAGTTGTCATAGTTCCAGATGTTTTGAACTTTTTGATGATTGCTCTGACTGTAGATAAGGGCATCTGCAGGTGAGTGGCTTTTTTCTTGTAACCATTGCCTGATTTATGAAGGTCGACACACATCTGCTTTACTTGAATTGTGTATTCTCTTGTCTTACACACCTTTAAGAGTAAGTAAGAGAAATAGGCCTTTGTGTAACGCCATACTTATACCCCAGGGAAACAGGAAGTGATGAATTACTAATTAAAGGTTCCTAGATACTTTGATCCACTTTATACACAACAGTAGAAATGACATGGTTCAAATACATTTATTTCCAAGAAATTTTTAAGAGTGCCAATAATTGTGAAACAGGTCATTTTATGGGAAATAATTATTACTTAGTTTATTAGAAAAAATAAATGAGTTAAAGGTTGCTTTTTTCTAAATTATTTCAGAGTGAGATTATACTTCTGCAAGAAAAAATAAATTTATTTTAAGACATTTTAACACTTTAACTAGGGGTGCCAGTAATTATGCAGGGTGCTGTAAGATATGTTTTTTTGCTCCTGGGGCTCCACCTAGTGTTATTAATTATTACTTCACCTTATTGAAATCAGCAGGGATTTACTTTTGTTTACTTTTAAGTTTACTTGTGGTAAAGGGGTATAATATTGTGAAGTAATTTTGGCTGAAGTCATTATGATATTGAACTGTTTTAAAAAGTCATTGTGTGTGCACTTACCCACAGTAATGCTGATAGAGTTGCTCCTGGATGATGTGAGATTGATACGTCTCCAGTAGGAATAGTCACAGCTGTACTGGCCTTGACTTGAGGAGTCCACTGTGAAACTAAATGTTGTTGAAGATTCAGCTGTTTGGGTTTGTATAGTTCTCCCATCTCTGTATAAACGGTATTCTGCAGAAATGTACTCTGGGATGGGTGAAGTACAATTGATCTGAACGGTTTCTCCTGGAGAGACGGCAGAGTGTGAGGACAGTACAGGGCTCTGTAAGGTTTCTGTAAAAGATTACAATCAATGGATTAATGAACATTTATTTTATTAAGTGACCACAGCAGCAATATCATCATTACAGAGAATGTGAAAATAGCTTTCTTTACCTGAGCACACAACACTCGCGTCTTCACCATGACCACAGTCGTGTTTGTAAAATCCTCTGTGACGACATGATGTGATGGAGCTTTCACTTCCAGAACAACCAACATCATCCAGAAGAATTGGACCACTTCCCTGACCAAAGCGGGCACTCTGAGGGGCACTGATCGCTCGTCCACATCCCGTCTGTCTGCACACCACCGCCGCATCAGTCATGTCCCAGTCGTCATCACACACTGTTCCCCATGTGTCATTATGATACACCTCCACTCTACCAGAGCAGTATCCTGTTCCATTTACAAGTCTGATATTGTCTGATTTGACAAATAACAATACAAAAAAAATAAACAGTATTTTATGTATTTGTTTTATTATTTGCCATAAAACAAGAATAAGCACCAGAACTTGTTTGATGATGAACAAAAATAGAGAACCAGTGAAGTTTAAAATGTCTCTTTGTATGAAATTTAGGACTGAATTTTATGGGAATTTGCAAAATATTATTTGTTGTTTTTGGGTGCTGTTTTTTTAAACTGAGTACATTTCAACTTCTAATTTCTTTGTGGCGTGCACTAAACTCCTTTCCACATTCTACCAGTCCGTTGTCACTAGTGCTATATTCTATGTTATGTGCTGAGGCTCTTGGTAATGTCATTATGTAAATAGACATGTAGAGATGTAAATCTCACGTGTGGCTTTGTTTTATCACTTATTTTGTTTCTTAGTGCAGTACCCACTGAGGCTGCTACTTGCTCCTACATCTCATCCTACAGTTCATTAGTATTACACTTATTTACACTCTCTCTCTTACCTGACCTCCACTGTTCACAAATTACACTTTATTCCTGCTCTCCAGACTGATCTGCTGTCACTGTGGCACCTAGTTATAATACATTTAGTTGACAGTCTTACTGCGTATTAAATATTTTAGTGCAATAGTAAAATAATTATGCCTCATGTTGCATAAATACTACAAGGCAGAGTCAGGGATAATGAATTATTATTTGATTAATAATTAATTATTTAATTCATTTTGTTAAGCCCCTTGGTTGGGAGTCATTAAATAATATGTAGTGTCTTTACTTGTCCAATTTTAGCTTGGACATGTAGGTCATCATGTTGGATGACTTTACATATTATATAGCATAATTACTTATTATTAATGGATTATGATCATTGACCTGCTGTAAGTTCTTGGCTCTGAAATTGAATCTGAACTAAAAGTAATAATTCCGTACAAGAAAGGTGCACACAAACAAATAACCAAGGATTGGTTTTATCACACAACTGGTTTATTAATAATAATATCAAATAATGAATATTGGTTATACATTCATATAATGAAATGGATTACAGCGATACATGAGGGAGCAGGGAGATTAATATGTGAGGGAAATTCTCTATGATATTTACCCTAAACTCTAAAAAGGCTATAGTTTATCCCAGCAAAGCATGCAGCACCAATCTCCTGAGCTATGAAGAAATTAAACCATGTGACCTTACGTATCCCTGGCGTTACGTATCCGTGAGCGGCCGTTCGTCTTCTCCCTTTTGGTCTTAGATACAGCGACCACTCCGGAGCTGGTGGCGTTCTGAAGGTCTCTGTGGGGATTCTCCGTCATCGATGATTTGCCTCTTGGTGAGAGACACATCTATGCAGGTCTTTTCTGGGCCTTTGCTCAGAAGATCATTCTGAGGGAACATGTGGCCTTCTTCGTTGCTGATACTGAAGCTCTTGTTATCACTTTGATGGTCCGAGGTCTGAGGTCTCTTTCATGCTCTGGGCATGGCATTGAGCTTTGCTGGAATGAACTATAGTTTTTTTAACTATAGTTTTTCTACTAGAAATTAAAATAAAACTTCTGGTTGGAAGTTCTGGGCTCTCTTAACTGAGCTTCCGGGCTGGAAGCGAATTCTCCTTCTTTCCACCGCTCCTCTTTTCTTCTCTCTCTACGTTTTCTTTCTATGTTCTGGGTTTGTTCTGTCTGAACACTGCTTGAGGAGCCCAAGACTGTTTAAGAGAGAGCCATAAGAGAATCTGGAAAGCTTCTGAAAAAGCCTGAAGAGAGCTGAAGGGCTGAACTCTGAACTGAGAGCTCTCGAGAGAGCCGGGTCTCTCCCTTAACTGGGAATTCTCCCTGAACTCTAACTGAGTGTAACTGACTGAACTGACTGAAAAAAAAACTTGCTTCTTCATCTCTTCTTGTTCTACTCTGTTCTGCTTCTTTCTGAGTGAGTTTTTTTTTTTTTTTCGCACCACTGGGTTTTAACCAGATTTTAGAAATCCACCTTGAAGCCCTTATTGGTCCTCAGGGAGTTTCCCAATTTATGACACTTGACAAGACAAAGACTTAAGGAAGCTTCCTGTTGAATGAATGTCCCAGGATTCTGAACCATGCTTTCGCAATATAAAACATTATATGTTAACACACGTTGCAGGTGGATTGGCGACTCGAAAGTGTCCGTAGGTGTGAGTGAATGTGTGTGTGTCTGTGTTGCCCTGTGAAGGACTGGTGTCCCCTCCAGGGTGTATTCCCGCCTTGCGCCCGATGATTCCAGGTAGGCTCTGGACCCCCCGCGACCCTAAATTGGATAAGCGGTTACAGATAATGGATGGATGGATGGATGTTAACACAAAGTAATATCATTCACACAAAACAATGTTTTATATCATTCTTAACCAAATAACACACAGAGTATGTGGCTACCTTGGTTCCTACGTAATTTCATATAAAAAGGTGATTTCAAGCACATGTAAATTAATTCCACCCATTTTGATTGTCTAAATGGAGTTAATTTCACACAGTGGTACACATATGTAACTTCAAACCATTTAACACCAATGGGAATTAATAGTTCAATAGTTTGAGAAGTAATTAATTAAGCAGTTTTATACAGAGCATAGTGTCTTTGCTATCAACAAAGATTCCTCTCTTGGCCCTATGAGACCTTGGGTCATAAACCGTCCTGGAGTGTGGTGTACGATCCTTCTCTGCTCAATTATCTTAAATTCCCATCTGGGCTGTGTGAAGAAGAGTGACTGAGAGTGAAGAGAAGTCTTTTGTCATAATACGATTACTTTTGGCATATTAAGTCCCAAAATGTCAAATTTCTTGTTAGAAATTAATAAAACATATTCATCTCCACTACAGTGCAATAAATACTTATGCTGCGCTTGGTAATGTCATGTTCATACTCATTTTGTAAATAGACATATTTCATGTGTGTTGCCTTGTTTTATCACTTATTTTGTTTTTTAGTGCAGTACCCACTGAGGCTGCTATGTATGTATGTCATTCACATAATTCATTTATGTCTATAGACTATTCTCACTTTATTTCTTACAGTCAATAGTACTTCTCCACTTCTGTACTCTCTGTAACCCCTCTCTATATCCCTGCCCTGTTTATTGTGATTACTGTACGCCTTTTCATGTGCACTATGTAAACTACAATTTTCTTTGAGAAGTCTCATCTTTCATTCATTGGTTGTCTGTAACCCTTATCCAGTTCAGGGTCGCAGTGGGTCTGGAGCCTAACCAGAATCACTGGGCGCAAGGACGGAACACACCATGCAGGGGGCGCCAGTCCTTTACACAGTGACACACAGTGACACACACACTCACACCTACAGACACTGTTGAGTCGCCAATCCACCTACCAACGTATGTTTTTGGATTGTGGGAGGTAACCAGAGCACCCGGAGGAAACCCACGCAGACACGGCGAGAACACACCAACCCACAACCCCAGGACCCTGGAGCTGTGTGACAGAGACACGACCTGCAGCGCCACTGTGCCGCCGTATCTTTTATCTTATTTTATCAACTTGGCTGCGTAATGAACATGGCTCAGGTCAGGGGAAGTTAGGAGAGAGAAGAAACTCTGAAGGAGATTAAGAAAGATAATGGTCATGTTCAATTGTTTGTATTAGAACATGTCATTGTTATGTATTAGAACTAATGTTGTTTGTTATAAATTATGTTAACATTTGGTTCAATAAATAGTCGGCCAGTCCAGCACATGGATATTCGTTGTTAAATTGCTTCAGAGCTGATGGAGCTGCTCTGATTAGAATTAAACTTGTCTTTAAAAAATTCCTGATGTTTTGCATTTTTCATGAAGCTGTAGTTGGCTTCTTAAACTAGCATCACATTTCTACAGATGTGTAAGAAAAGTATCAGATATCTGCATCAGCCCAAATCTCCCATAACATTTGTACCAGGATTCTGAATCATACGTTGCAATATAAAGGATTATATGTTAATACAAAGTAATATCATTAAGACAACCGTGTTTTACATAATTATTAACCATTTACACACATAGAATGTGGCTACCTTGGTTCTACATAAATTCATATAAAAAAAAAATGACTTTAAGCACATGTAAATTAATCCCACTCATTTGGTTGTCCAAATGGAATTAATTTCAAACAGTGCTACACATGTGTAACTTCAAATTGTTTCAAACCAATGGGAATTAAGGTTTAATTCTATAGTTTGAGAAGTTCTTCATTAAGCTGTTTTATACAGAGCATAAACTGATCCTCAGGAGTGTCTCCCAAAAAATTCTTCTCTTGACTTGTGCTTGGGGATGTCTCTGAAAACCAGCTAAAGTTTGGAAATTTAAAATCACATCTCAGAACGTCAAATTTCTTATTAGGAATTAATACACATTCATCATATCACACTACAATTAAATAGTGTTTCTAATGTAAAGGGTCACTAAAATGTCATTGTTTACACGACAAAAACAATATGATAAAAGTGGTAAATAGTTCGGATAAAATAAAGTGAAATGTTTAGAGAATCAACACAACAGCAACATGAACATTACAGTGTTTTAAAGTAAGAATGACTCTTTACCTGAGCACACAACACTCGCGTCTTCACCATGACTACAGTCGTGAATGTTAAATCCGTTATGACTGGATGATGTAATGGAGCTTTCACTTCCAGAACAACCAACATCATCCAGAAGAATTGGACCACTTCCCTGACCAAAGTGGGCACTCTGAGGGGCACCGATCACCCGGCCACATCCCGTCTGTCTGCACACCACCGCCGCATCATTCATGTCCCAGCCGTCATCACACACTGTTCCCCACTGGCCGTTATGATACACCTCCACTCTTCCAGAGCAGACACCATTATCACTGACGAGTCGTATGTTTGAGGCTTCTGTCACAAATGGAGAACATGAGTTTTTTAAGGCAGTTGCTATGTTTCCATAAACTGGTACAAAGTCTTAAAATCCCAGTTTCACAGGCATTACAGCTGAAATTATTTTGGTATTTTCAGAAAACAGATTTACACTGTATATTAAACTTACTTTTATTCTTTAAAAAACTTACCGACCAACCAGGTCTCTCCAACAGCACTGATTACTGAAATAAAGAAGAGTTTTGTTAAGCAGTGATAAAAGTAAACGCTGTTCTGTGAGACAGTTATTTACCTTTTAGTTGGTGTTCTATATTTAGATGTGGATTTTTTTATCAAGCAATTTTGGTTATTATTGGTGCAGCATATTGACCTTTCATTCACTTGCACTGTGTGGTCTAATGTTTCTTGATGTGATTTCTTTTAAAATGAAGGGCACCAATCAGGAGTTGGTGAAGGATTTGCACTAGATTTTAGAAAATTTGTTGTGAGAATATGATGGTATTCAGCTACACAAATATTAATCCTCCCTGTTCCTCATTGTTCTCTCTTAGTTTAATCTCCTCATAAAGAGGGAGTCTGCACTTCTGATTGTAAGAAGTAACTAGAAATATATTCTCTCCTCTAAGTCAAACAGTTTCTTCTCATACCACGAGTGTATGTTGAAGGCATATTTAAACATAAAGGAATGCTAGTTCATGCCAAGTACAGTTGTCTTTATACAACTAGACACAACCCACACTCAAGGTCTCTGCAGAACCTGCCTCCATCTCTCAGACCTTTCTGTTCATTAAATGGAGCAGTTTGTTTGTAGTGGAGCTGTCAGGAACCTAGTGAAGTGTGCTATTGTTTATCATTTCTTTTCACCGTTAAGTTCAGAAGTGTTAACAGTCGTGTTGTGTTCTGCTCTTTGTTGCACTAACACACGCTCTGTACCCTGCATGTCAGCTTCAGTTAACTTCGTATTAAAACTCTCCTTTCCATGTTAAAGGAACTCTAGGTAAGATATGGGCTTTTGCTCCTAGGGAGCCACCTAGTGTAATTAATTATTACTTCACTGTAGTGAAATCAGCAGGGATGGGGAGGGAGTGGGTGGTTTTCTACTCTCTCCATAAGTTACTCCATGGTGCACTGTTTACCCAAATGACATGGCAGACAATGTGTTTACTTGTGGTAAAGGGGTATAATATTGTAAAGTAAATTTGGCTGAAGTCACTACGATTTCGAACTGTTTTAAAATGTACTGAGTCATTGTGTGTGCCCTTACCCACAGTAATGCTGATAGAGTTGCTCCTGGATGATCTGATAGAAGGACGTCTCCAGTAGGAATAGTCACAGCTGTACTGGCCTTGACTTGAGGAGTCCACTGTGAAACTAAATGTTGTTGAAGATACAGCTGTTTGGGTTTTTATAGTTCTCCCATCTCTGTATAAACGGTATTCTGCAGAAGTGTACTCTGGGATGGGTGAAGTACATTTGATCTGAACAGTTTCTCCTGGAGAGACGGCAGAGGGTGAGGACAGTACAGGGCTCTGTAAGGTGTCTGTTAATGAATAGAATCAATGGATTAATGAACATTCATTCATTCATTCATTATCTGTAAGTGCTTATCCTGTTCAGGGTCGCTGTGGGTCCAGAGCCTACCTGGAATCATTATGTAAATAGATATATCTCACATGTGGCTTTGTTTTATCACTTATTATTTTTCTTAGTGCAGTACCCACTGAGGCTGCTACTTGCGTATGTCATTCACATAATTCATTTATGTATATAGACCAGGAGGGGAAGCTCAGTTTCGGCCTACATCATAAAATGTGTCGGTTTATTTATACGTAAATTCTACCCTCTGTTCCTTTTAAAGAAAATGGTCTGTGACCCTGTCGTACCAACAAGGCGTCTTTTCCAGGGACTTGACTAGTGTCCTCTCAATGGCCAGCAGAGCTAGGCTGGTTAAACGGCCTTGGCCCAGGTGAAGTGTGTCCGCCTGTGAGTGCTTTGTGACGGTGGAGGGGCTCAGCAGCACCCGCTGGACAGAAACAGATATGAGCCTTACCAACGTTCACAGGAATTATGTAAATATATCCATGGCTCCTAAGTTATAAACAGGGCATCTGTGTGAAATCTAGGGCATTGGAATTAGATCCAGTGCAAATAATTACTCTATTTTGGTGTAGTTTTGTTTAAATGACAGCTATGAGCTACTAGTGCTCAGCCGAAAAGATGATGCACGCCGTTTACTTCAACACTTCCATACATTTGCTTAATTATCCATACGTACACACTGTGATAAACACGGAACTGATATCTTTTACGGAGTCCCCAGTGAATTGATTAGTTATTCATGCGCATAAATTACTAATTCCTTCACTCGAATTGGCTAAATCGTGCGCTCAAATTGCAATTCAATCACTGCATTAATTAAAACGTGTGAACTAATTGTAAATCGTTCACTGAATTATTATCTTTTTTTACCCATGTCCCCTCCAGGGCTCCGTACAGATTTACACTATATATTAATTAAATTTTATTCTTGAAACAACTTACCCACCAATCAGGTCTCTCCAACAGCACTGATTACTGAAATAAAGAAGAGTTGTTGAAAGCAGTGATAAAAGAAAACACTGTTCTGTGAGACAGTTATTCACCTTTTAGTTGATGTTGTATATTTAGATGTGTAACTTTGTCCCATGAAATTTTGGTCATGTTTGGTGCAGCACATTGACCTTTCATTCACTTGCACTGTATGGTCTAATGTTTCTTGACATGTGTTTTCTTTTAAAATGAAGGGCACCAATCAGGAGTTGTTGAAGGCTTTACACTAGATTTTAGAAACTTTGTGAGAATATGGTGTTTAACATGAGAATATGGTATTTAGCTACACACGTATTAGTGAGGTCAATTACTGATTCTGGATTATTCTTTCTGCCTCACAAACAAGGCTCCATCACTCCAGAAAACACAGCTCCACTGCTTCACAGCCCAAATCTGGTGGAATTTATAACTAATGCTTGGCACTGAGCTTGTGGACCTCATGTGCAGCTGCTCTAGAGAGTCCAATTCTGTTGGTCAGTGCTTGTTTTCAAACGGTGTGTTCACTTCTGTTCCCATGGTGGAAGCACCATAAAGTAGGTAAATTCTATCATTACAGAAGTTCTTCAAACATCTTTGGACATTCAGTGTATGTTACTGCAGTTGTTCATAGACAAAGCATTAAACTGACATTATTCAAATGATATAAACCTTTTTTTAGACAAATTGGGGTGTTTCATAACATAATAAATACAAGAACCTGTGATGTCTCTTTTATTAACAACAAATGTACAAAAACAATAGACTTCCAAAAATACAGACTATAGTTGTTTTCTTTTCTAAATACAAACACATTTAGAAACTGATGCTTTCAAGAAACTCCAAAAACTTTGGGACAGGGTCATACTAAGGCTGAAATCTTTATAGAATATTCTAGTTCCATGGTCTGAATCACTTCACTGTAAGCATAGAAGGAACATCCACCAGAGTAGTGTGTGCTCAGTGCTCTGCTTTTTGTTTGTTTGATTGCGGATACACAGCTGACAGTCAGGGCAGGCCCATGCACACAGCAAAGTCCAAAAAGTTTGGAGATTATTTAAACAACTGTTTCTCTAGGTTTTTTTTTTATCAGTGATGTCAGTCTCACACTCTCTAGAACTGCAGAGAGCCGGTCCTGTGTAGGAGTGTGTAACTAATGACTCTGGAGCTGCTTCAATTTGAGCTTTATCTTTGAGGGCAGTGATTCTGAACTGGATTTCATGTTTGTAAATGTTGTTGTGATAAGGCTCAGCTGACCACAAATCGTCAAACAGCTCCAGGGTCCTGGGGTTATGGGTTCCAGTCCTGTTCCAGGTGACTGTTTGAAGGTTTTGTTGTTATCTCCTTGTGCCTGCGAGGGTTTCCTCCCACGGTCCAAAAATGTTGGTAGATGGATTAGTGACTCAAAATGTCCATAGGTGTAAAAGTGTGAGTGTGCCTGTTAAGGAGTGTTGCCCCCTCCAGTGTCTGTTCACGCTTTGCGACCAGTGATTCCAGGTAGGCTCCAGACCCACCGTGACCCTGAACTGTATAAGTGGTTACAGAAAATGAATGAATTTTGAATTCCATATGAATTCCATCTATGCCTCCATTACTTTTATTGATCTTAAGGTTTTTGCCATTGTATTTGTTTTAGTATCTTGTTTTAGTATCTGGAAGGTAAAGAAGCATTATATTGATGTAATAATTTAGGACATGTGAAAGAACTAAGAATAGAGGAGATAGGTGTTAGGGGATTTGTAGCCAAGTCGGCCACATCCCTTCTTGTGCAGTTCGTCACCAGGGGCCGGAAACTAGGGGCAGCTCTGAAGGAGTTATCAGAAACACCTGAAAGGTCTAGTCAGTGGTTGTGGATAAGAAGAGCACAGATTACTTGGGAAATGCACTGTAGAGATGCTATTGTGATTGTTGGTGATGCAGCACATAAAGTTCACTTGGAACTGGTGGCACTGAGCATACATTAACGGTGCCAGTGGGGCTAGGTACAGCCTTAGTCACCAGGGAGGCCAGTGTGAATGTATAGCTGTTGATGGTAAAGGGTAAGGTAGGACTGTAAAGCTGGCTTGGAGGGGGTTGGTCTGCGATGTCAGACTTCACTGTTGAGCCGTCTGAAATTGTCATGGTATTGGTGGTGCATCTTTGCCCATTGCATGGGACTCTTAGACAATTCAATGTGGTTTTGTAGACACAGCTCCAGGGCTTCACGTGCCAGCTGGCCTGCAGTCCCAATCCGTCTCCTACAGCGGGGTCATGGAGCCCAACAGAAAACTCATCTCCATCCCAACTTTTGTCGAGAAATACAATCGAGTTCTTCAGAGAGAGCATTGGACATCTTTTTGTGATTTTGTTATTGTAATAAAAGTTTAAGTAATTAAAAAAATAACACAATTTTAAATGTATTTTACACAAAATCACAGCTGTTCTGGAAATGATTGCGTATCAGACGTTCCATTATATATGCATCATTGGATACACAATAAAGTGCAATCAAAATGACTTTCGGATGAACTGAAATGATTCTTTAGATTATTTAAAAATTGATTACAATGTGTCGTACACTCAAATTAGTAACAGTGCACAAGAACTTTTATTGTTTAATGTGCTTTAGTGTTCTGGATTGTCTTAACTGAGAGTGGGTGAGATTTCACTAAACCAGTAACACACAATACAGAGCATACGGTGTCTATTCACTCATAATAATTCAGTCAGTGATTAAAAAAATGCAGAAAATAGAAATCAGAATTTATAGAATTTGGATTTAAACATTAAAAACTATGTGCAAAAATGTTTTTCCATGATAATATACAAAAAGGTGTATACGGTATATAGTTGTGTACAAGTCGTGATGTTTATGAGTGAAGCAGGTTGTAATAGTTTAATTATTGTGAGTTGTAATTTCTTTTCACTTTCAGCTTCAAAGAGGCATTCAAGTGGCTCTGATTCCAAGAAAAAATTATTTGCTGTAGAACATTTAATTGCTGAGCTGCACATACACATGCAATTAATTTAATGTGTCAATATTTCTGCTGAAAAAATATTAATGCTCAAACTTAAAGGAAGAAAAATTAATTTACAGAGAATACAGACGAGAAGAGGTCTCAGCATTTTGATTTCACTAAATCCTTGTTGAAATGTTCAGTTTGCAGAGGGGTGGGCACTGCTGCTGTGTTCAGACGATGCTCTGAGGTTCTGATGTCTGTGCCTTACAAGCTTCTCTTCCTCTTGGGCCCCTTTTCCTGTTAGCAATAACTCATACTGAAAACACCACAGCTACACTGTATGTACAGATGTACAATGATCAGAAAGCATGTCATTTCACTTCAGTTTTCTAAGAGTAGATGTGACCATGGGAGATTCTAGGATCAGAGATTTAGGAGTGCTGAGCATCTAACGAGACAAGCACTCTCTCCTTCACCACCTCCACCCATCAAAAATAAACTACATTTAAATCTGACTCCCAAATTTAAACATCCCACACTGAAGGAAGAAAATCGGACTTTTTGGGTACGGGAAACACTTGCCTAAACAGACACAGCCAATCTGAGACTACTCCCTTTAATGCTAAACCATTGCAAAACTTTAGCACAAAAGAAATTGTATTAAAATTAAACATAATGAGGGATAAAAACATCTGGTCACACTGCTGTGGGCATTCAATTCACTTCATTGTGACCTTACTCTGTCACATGAGCCTGGATCACACACATGAGCATGCGCATACACCTACACCCCCAGCCCCCCCCACACACACACACAGGACAAGTTAGGAGTTGGGCATCAAAAAACTGGCACTAGGAAGTGTGTGTTTGCTCTCAGCACGGCTTCAGGGAAAGAAAATGGATCACACCATTTGTGATGGAAGGCAGGACTTGTATTTTTCTTCATAAAATATTATATTTAGCCATGCATTTAATCGTGTGGCACAGTGGTGCAACAGGTGGTGCCGCCGTCACACAGCTCCCAGGTCCTGAGGATGTGGTTTTGAGTCTCTTTCTGTTTGACTATCTGCGAAGAGTTTGCTGTGTTCTCCCCATGTCTGCGTGGGTTTCTTCCCATGGTCCAAAATTACTTTAGTAGGTGGATTGGCTACACAAAATGTCCAAAAGTATGAATCGGTGTTCGTGCTTAATCGTAATAATAGAGTGCTTAATTTATAAATAATTATATGGCCTTTATATTCTTTCAAATTTATTCTCAACAGCCTCTCTGATCACCTCATTCCAACAACTGCCGAGCCAGCCAGGGGCCTTTATATAAAGGAAAGGGAAAATCCAAAGTTAAGTCTGAGCTGTGCTGACCTCTGCTGTACTGTGTGAGACCAAGGGCTCATAAACAGAAACATTCGTCCAAAACATGCAGTATTGAGTTGAATGGCGCTGTCCATGCTGAAGGAAATAAATCTATTAATGGTCAGACACTGGCCGTAAAGGCTGAAACAGGGAGGAGGAAGTCTTTGGGGTTGAGTTCATGGTGGCTTATGAAAGCATATGAAGCCGGACCCCCTGTTGGATCGATGAATACGAGAAAAATGTGGAGACGGGGTGGAGGTGGGAGCAAGTTTGTCCAACGTGGAAATGACGTGAGTTTGCAGGGTTTATATAGAGCTGAGAGGAGGAGTTCGGCCGTGGTCCTACTCCCAAAATTATGTTATTACATAACTTCAATTATTAAAGCTTTCTTTGGAGCCCTGGTCCTGTGTATGTTTAATATATCCTTATGCTTTCTTTTTATTGTGCATATAATAATAAAAAGTGTAATAATAATAGTGGTACTATATTAAATATATACTTTTACTAAATAGTTTTCTATTGTAAGTAATGTGTGTAGTTTTTGTTGTCATTATACATTCTGATTATAAATAAAACAAATTCAATAACCATTAAAATCTTACCATAGGACCATGTTAGGGTCCTGAGTCAAAGTTGTTGTTTAAGTTACATATTACTGAGTTTAAAGTGAAAGCCTGGGGCAGTGTTTAAACCTGCCATGACAAAAATAGCACTGGCATTTATGATAATTATATGCTACAGAAGTCACCGCATGTAAATATGTCAACAGACCCCTCATGTAGAAACACATCTTTTTATTATTTAATAGTTTATAACTATAACTTAGGCATATTTTTTGGTTGAAATGAAATCCAGGACACACTTGGCCAACTGGTGAGATTAAACCATAGCCCACTGTAATGCGTTGTTGTAATTAGTGCACTATTGACATTAACAAAACAGTCTCTATACGGGTTTACGATGACCTGAAACAAATTTGACTCTTAGCTATAACAGGCACATCGGTTGTGTGTTGCCAACAAATTACACAAACAGAATCACTCATTTAAATAACAGGCTGTAATTTAATTGTAATTTTATTTAGAAATAGTGTGTTCTGTTGTAGAGTAAAAGTGTTTCTGCTTGTTTTCACATGAAAGAACATTTCTCATTAAGTACATGGTGTACTGCACTAAGCAGCACTATCTGTTCTCACTATCTGCCTGGTGAAGATGAGCATCTCTGTGCTGTGGGTGCAAGTCTGTAGTGGAAATAGTATGCACACCTTGCGGTGGCATTAGCACTAAATAGCGGAGTCAATGATCATTAATTATTATTTTATTAATAATTAATTATTTAATTCATTTTGCTAAGCTCCATGTTTGGGTGCCATTAACTATTATGTAGTGCCCTTACCTGTCTTCATTTTAGCTTAGACAAGTAGGTCATCTTCACATATTATAGAGCAGGATTAACTAGAATGAACTATTATTAATGAATTATGCTCATTGACCCACCGTGGGTTCTTGACTCTGAAATGGAATCTGAACTAGAAGTTATAATTCCATACAAGAAAGGTGCACACACACACAAACACAAATAACCAAGGATTAGTTTTATCACACAACTGGTTTATTAATTGTAATCTCAAATAATGAATATTGATTAGACATTCATATAATAAAATGGATTACAGCGATAAATGAGGGAACAGGGAGATTAATATATAAGGGAATTTCTCTATGATAATTATTACCCTAAGTTCTAAGAAAGGCTATTGTTTATCCCAGCAAACTTTCAGTACCAACCCATGAGCCATGAAAGACAAGAGACCGTATGACCTTACGTATCCAGAGATGGACAGGGAGCATGTCGCTGACGGTGCCTTCCGGCATGACTTCCTGGAGAATTGCAGACGCGGGCCTTGTAGGTTGCAACCGCGGGCGTTCATTTTCTCCCGAGGCTTTCACACGCAGCCGTCGGAGCTGAAGGTCTCTGTGGGGATTCTTCGTCGTCGCTGATCTGCCGCCTTGTGAGAGAGAGACACGTCCATGCAGGTCTCTGTCATGATGAAAAGTCATGTCATCGCCCTGGTCCATTGTATGTTTAATATATCCTTGTGTTTTCTTTTTTAATAGTGTCTACAATAATAATATATTACATATACACATTTACTAAATAATTTTCTACAGTAAGTAAATATTTTTGTGTATTTTTTGTTGTCATTATTTTTGTCTGTAACGAAAATAATATCCATGATGATTAAAATCTCACCATAGGACCATGTTAGTTTCCTGAGTCAAAGTCATTGCTTAAGTCACAATTACTCAGTTTAGAGGAAAAGCATGGAGCAGTGTTTCAACCTACAATTCACAAACAGAATCACTCTTTTACAAAAAACAGGCTTTAATTAAATTTGTATTCTTTAGGAAAAGTGTCAATTTCTTTAGAGCAGAAGCTTTTCTGTCTTTTCACATGAAAGAACGTTTTCTCATTAAGTACATGACTTACTGCACTATCTGCTGAAGATGAGCATCTCTGTGCTGTGTGTGCAAGCCTGAGAAAGTGGACAGAAATTGTGCCAGTATTCAAAAGGGCTGTCATTTCTGGAGATAAGGACTACAACAAGGAAACAGCTGCTGTTGTGGTCTGTCTCAGATTTGGGTTCTCTTCAAGATCTCAGGAGCACAAAAGGTGCACACGCTTTATCAGATCTACGAATCCACTTTTCCAGCAGAGGATTCCCTGTAGTGTTGATTCTCTCTCCATCGTCAGCTGATGTTTCCATTAAATCCAATTGATCCTAGAAAATGTTGCATGCTAACTAATATGGTAATATACTAATGGACCATTTTCTTGTATTCTGTGTAAAGAGTGGAATTTTGTGCTGTTGAAATGGCGTATGGGCGGCACGGTGGCGCAGCAGGTAGTGTTGCAGTCACACAGCTCCAGGGGAAGGGAGGTTGTGGGTTCGATTCCCGCTCTGGGTGACTGTCTGTGAGGAGTTGGTGTGTTCTCCCCGTGTTCGTGTGGGTTTCCTCCGGGTGCTCCGTTTCCTCCCACAGTCCAAAAATACACGTTGGTAGGTTGATTGGCGACTCAAAAGTGTCCGTGTGTGTGTGTGTGTGTTGCCCTGTGAAGGACTGGGGCTCCCTCCAGGGTGTATTCCTGCCTTGCGCCCAATGATTCCAGGTAGGCTCTGGACCCACCACTGAATAAGCGGTTACAAATAATGAATGAATGAATGAAATGGCGTATCAGAACTAGAAAGCAGAGAGAAGAGCCCCGCTATGAGGGGAGATAGAGATAAAACATTTCCCCCATTATTTGCATGAATAACGTTTAGATTTTTTCGTTCTAAATATTGCAATAAACACCCAACTTGGTAAGCTCATAGTTAATATATAAGCCCTAACATTTTTTTTTGTGTGATGCCGCTACGTGTGACATTATTCAGAAAATCAATCCCCCCTTCTCTCTCCCTTCAGTTAGATTTATCTGCGGGGAAGGAGGGGCTCCATGACTGAGTGTAACACCGTATTAACCAGAAGAACACAGTGACTATGTCACAAAGACTACCTTTTGGTGCCCAAACCAGGAAAAAAAGAAGAGGAAAGAACAGAAAGCTAGAGGTGATGTAATGTAGGTATTAATATACCAGCTGCTTCTTCCAATTATCAGTTCCACGTCAAATGGAGCAGTAGCTGTAAACACATTACTGTGCTACTTAAGTTGCAGTGGAAAATTAAAATAAATAGGTCAGGGCTGGGTCTGCTATAGAGACAGAGAGAGAGAAAGAGCCTTTACTAAACATGATTCTCTTGTACAATAAAACTCAGTTTGTGCTGGTACCAATTTTGAGAATTTAAAAGTACATTTTTAACTTTAATCTGTGACGAGGTGATTCCCATCAATGTCATAAATGACTTTTTGTGGATTCTCTGAGGGCAACCTTTCTGTTTAAGAATAAATTACTGATAAAAGACAATGTTTTACCTCTGACAAGTTCAAATATTTTGTAGCTGAGCTCAGCAGCTCGAGCAGAATCTCATTACTCTGAACTAAATATGGTCAAAATTAATATTTTATTAATTTCATATTTAACACAACACTGTGTTTATATCAGTGTTTCTCAGTGTGTGGGGCGTGTAGGTATTGTAGATGAAGTACAAAGATTCTGAAGAAATTAGCATTTCTTTATTAAAGAGCCTGTCTTTATTAATGCCTTTCTGTTTTCCTATAAAGCTCACTCAGTAAAAAGCACCCACTCACAGTGGATTCACTAATAGCCCTTAAACATAATAAAAGAACATTAGAATAGAGACCAGAAAAATGTAGCTTGCCTGGAACAAAAAAAATGCTTTAATTTTGAAAAGGTGCCACTAAGATTATCGTGTTTTGGCAGTGAGTCAGACACCTTGGGTCCTCTTTCAGCCTTCGTTAAGGCGCCTGTTCAAATATAAATCTGCTCCAATTAGTGATGGGAATTTCGGCTCTTTTCGGTTCCTAAATGGCTCTTTGTTTTACCACTTATTTCCACCAGTACAGAACAATATTACCTACATTTTACATGACTATATGGACAAAATATTATTGTTCAGTATTAAAAATAATAAATAGTGTTACAATGGCCAATTGTTTTTATGGCTGTCTTGTAATAACTCACTGACTGCACTCACACATTCAATTGTATAAATAACTGGATTTTTATTTAAACACCTTAATAAAAAATCACTTGTAAACTCTGAAGTATAGCCAATGGAACCTAAAAGGTAGGTATTACAAAATAACTTATTAAATTAAATAATCATACATTTCTGGGTAATAAAATAAACAAATTCTCTGCAAAGTGCAAAATAGCAGCATTCAACGGTAGTGATTAAAACAACCACAACTGTCAACAAACATTTAACTGATTTAACATTTTCTTCAACTATTTTTTGGAAGGCAGATTTGCATTCAGGAAAACCAAGTGTCTCAGTTTGGAGGGTTGGAGGGTTGGAGCTTGCTTGTTGTTCTCTGATTGGTTGAATGACAAGCCTTAGAAAAAAATGGCTCGGTCTTAGACGGGAACCGGCTCTCATCGTTCACTTACAAGAGCCGGCTCTTTGAACCGGTTCGTTCGCGACCGACACATCACTAGCTCCAATCATCAGCTTCACTGGCCTCCGCTTCACTGTCAGAGTCTGGTTTATAAAGTTTGTTTTGACCAGCTCCAAACTTGATGTCAGTAACAAGAGCACAACAAATAACAACGACAGATAATTACAGTTATAAAAGCGGCTTGTATATAACTTTTAGTGTAACACAGGAGGATCTGAGAGTTAGTGAACGTTAATATTAGCTGTGTTCAGGTTGTGAGAACGTTAGTCTCTGGCCATGTCCCAAACTGCACACTGCTGCTCTGAATAGTATGAAAATACACATATACCACCCCATGGCGTCAAAATAAAATGAAGTTCTGAGAACAAAACACAGAATCCATAACCAATAAATTACATTTTCAATTTGAAATTGTCATTGTCATTAATATTGAGAGTTATAAAAACAGGTTTGTAAACAGAATATTTCTGTATATAATTGACTATTTTGAGCTTAATATTCTGGAAGAATCCGTTTTCGCTTTCATTTTGCCTTTTCTCAGTTGCGCTTCTCTCAGTCTTGATGTCGCCTCCAGAATTTCTCGCTTTATGACGTAGCGGGGAAACAGCGAGAATGACAGGAATTGAATGTGATTTCACAAAACTCTGCTAATTTAATTCACAAATGTCTAATCAAACAAAAATAGGATTTTGAAATTAGAAATAAATAAACATACCTTTGTGAAAACTCTATGTGGAATAGAATGAGAAAAATAAAAGATTTGTGTTCAGATAAAGATATCAGGGGATTCTGGTGTTTCATTTCAAAATAAAAGCCCTTTAAATTATTTTATTTTCATCATTTTAATTCTACATTTTGATTGTTATTAAAAAGGTATTTTGCTTTTTAAAAAAGTCCTTGAAGGAACATAGACAGGTCCCCCATATGGAGTATGGCTGTGTTTAAAATAGATTTACTACAGGATCTCTGACAAATCAAGTCCACTAGGTGTCAGTATAATGGCTTAAATATAAATTGAAGAACCATTAAAGAGAATGACGGACTGCTTCTTTAAATAAACTAAAAAGCTTTAACAACCAGTGGAAAGCATTAGGCAAATACATCTGAATTTGGAGGCAACTTGGTGTGAACTGCCTGTCATTATACTTAAGAATGTTTTATCCTAATGTATTTAATGGTGCTGTCAAACTGGTGAGAGAAGCCCTTCATTTTTACTTTATTATAAGATCTCAGGGTAGTTTTGATGATTTTTTCATGAGAATTTCTTAGTTTGCTCAGTAAAAGTTTCAGGGAGAGCTTTAGCATCAGACAGAAACTTAAATATGCAGTTATCAGCTCAAACAGAAAAACAGGAGCTCTGTGTGTGTGTGTGGGGGGGGGGGGGTGCATGTGAGAGACAGAGTTATCGAGTTTATGATATTTATTACATAGTTCATCATAAATTTAAAAAAAATCAACAATAGTGATGCTGTGTTTACACCAAACACCACCGCTAATACAGACTCTGTTAAAAGTGTGAAATATGGGAGGAATGTGTCCAAATTGAGTAAAGTGATTATCCATCCATCCATTATCTGTAACCGCTTATCCAATTTAGGGTCGCAGGGGGTCCAGAGCCTACCTAGAATCATTGGGCGCAAGGCGGGAATACACCCTGGAGGGAACACCAGTCCTTCACAGGGCAACACACACACTCACACACATTCACTCACACCTACGGATACTTTCGAGTCGCCAATCCACCTGCAACGTGTGTTTTTGGACTGTGGGAGGAAACCGGAGCACCCGGAGGAAACCCACGCGGACACAGGGAGAACACACCAACTCCTCACAGACAGTCACCCGGAGCGGGAATCGAACCCACACCCTCCAGGCCCCTGGAGCTGTGTGACTGCGACATCTACCTGCTGCGCCACCGTGCCGCCTTGTAAAGTGATTAATTAATCAAAAATAAGCATTAACGTCTTACATTCATGCGTTCACATGTGTTAACTTGATTAAAAGTGATCTTTAATTTCCCATACTACACATTAGAATAAATTTGCTCATCCTTATAGTCATTGTCCACTGCAGTTTTCTCCGCCTCTGCATCTATATCAACATAGTCATCATTGTCCGAGTCCTCTTCCTGATGGACAATGGCTTCCTGATTTTCATAATCGTCTTCATCGTCTGTCTCTTCCTTTTCATCTTCAATCCAATATCTGTTGTTAATACCTGGGGAATGATTGTCAAAATTTCTTAAAGAGATGTAAAATCACCTGGTAAAGCACACGCTACAGAATAACACTTTATTGTTTGTTGTAATGGTTTCCCAAGAGACAGGAGTTTCAGTAAAAGTGCCTGAGCTTCCTTTAATTCCAGCTACAACACTGAATAGTTTAATATTTCAGAATATTACAGGGAACAAGATTTACACAGAGTTTGTTTGATCACCTGCTTTGTTTTTCTTCACTGCTTTATTCACTTTGTCAGTGTTTACATTGATGTAGTCCCCTTCAGAATCATCTGAATCTTCTTTGTGGTAAAAAATGGCCTCTGCATTTTCGTAATCGTCTTCATCTTCTGTCTCATTGTTCCCTCCAGTTGTTCCATACGTGTTTTTGGCTCCTACAGAAGAATTGTGTGTTTGGTGTTATCATAGTATAATCCTACATTTTTCTAATCTAATAACAGATATTTTGTTAATAATAAAGTTAACAGCAAAGCCCCAGAAGAATATATTATAAATTCAGAAAAGTCTGTACTTACGATGTCTGGGATCCATATTAACATCCATCTGATGAACTTCTTGTTTTTTGCTTCTCTTTATGAAGTAAATGGCGATTAGCACTAATATGAGTAACAGTCCTGCTGACACTCCTGAGGCGATGATGGGAACAGGGGATGCTGCAGGAGAAATCACCATCAAAACTTACCCCACTTCAAATTTCTATCTTCACATTTAGGAGCATAACGAACTAATATTAGTACTTTATTAGACTTTACTTTTCACTGTGACGCTCAGTAATGGAGTGGAACTGGAGGTAAAGGTGCGTGTAGACACGGCTACTTCATAAACACAGCTGTAGTTTCCCTGGTGGGTGAAATCTGCCTCAGGAAAGAAGAAGGAGGCTGAGTGATTCACAGCTGACTGTGTTCTGGTGATGCTGGAACCACTGAACTCCAAGTGGAAGGATCCCCCTGGATACTGTGGCTCTGTGAAGCAGATGATGGAGAAGCTGTGTCCCCTGGTCACCTCTGAGCTTTGAAGCCACCAGTGGGAGTCTCCATCAGGAGAAGTACTGAAGGAGATGTTGGGCTGCAGCAGGTTCACTGAAAAACAAGAGGGACTCGAATATGAAACAGCAAATGATGGCTCAGATTTGACAGGAACTACAAACAAGACCCATCTTACCCACAACAGAGAAACGGACAGAGCTGCTCTGAGGAGAGCTGAAATCTCGACTGGAGACTCTGGTCTGGTACTGGCAGTAGTAAGACCCCTCATGAACAAAGTCCACTTGTGTTAAACTGAAGGTGATTGAGGTCCCACTCTTGGTTTCTCTAAATGACCCAGAGCTCTTTCTCAGAGAGAAGGATCCACCTGTGAACTGGGTTTCTACAGAGCAGCTGATATCAACCTTCTCTCCCCATGTGACCTCTCTTGAGGGATGGAGAGAGATCCGTGGAGTGTGTAGAGTTACTGGAAAAGAAACAGGTTTTACCATGAGATTTACCAAAACAATTGTCAAAATGTGTCTAAATGTGACTGATTTATATTAACAGAATTACATTTGCACTCTGGTGTTCCTTTTGGAGTACGACTAGATCAAGTGTGGTACATTACCTTTCATGCTGTCTATTCATAGAAAATTCAACACTCATCTCAGAATAACCCAAGAACAGCAGTTTAATCCACTCAGATTTCTTTTGGGGGACTCACTCCCACGCAGAATACAGGCCCAAATACTGTGAGTAGTTTCTCCCCTCCGTCTACAACCTAATGCACCTAGTGCAGGGCGTCCCAAAAGTAAGAGACAGAAGACACCCATATAAAAGATGGTGATACAATTTTAGAAACAAGTGGGGAACCATGGCCAAACAGGTTTTGCTCTTGCCTTAAATCTTGTGTCTAAAACTGGATCAGTATTTTTCAGATGGGTGTTTTTTTCTGTGTCCTTAGGGGCACCTTGTAAATGTCTTTGGGAAGATGATCATTCTTAAAGCCCCTCCTTACAATGTTATTTAATATAAATTTCCAACTCTGTGTTCCTTTCTCCCTGACGGGGCACCTCAGCATTTCCCCGTCTCCTCCCTGTTCCTCATTGTTCTCTCTTAGTTTAATCTCCTCATAAAGAGGAGGTCTGCACTTCTGATTGTAAGAAGTAACTAGAACTACATTCTCTCCTCAAAGTCAAACAGTTTCTTCTCATACCACGAGTGTATGTTGAAGGCATATTTAAACATAAAGGAATGCTAGTTCATGCCAAGTACAGTTGTCTTTATACAACTAGACACAACCCACACTCAAGGTCTCTGCAGAACCCGCCTCCATCTCTCAGACCTTTCTGTTCATTAAATGGAGCAGTTTGTTTGTAGTGGAGCTGTCAGGAACCTATTGAAGTGTGCTATTGTTTATCATTTCTTTTCACCGTTAATTTCAGAAGTGTTAACAGTCTTGTTGTGTTCTGCTCTTTGTTGCACTAACACACGCTCTGTACCCTGCATGTCAGCTTCAGTTAACTTCTTATTAGAACTCTCCTTTCCATATTAAAGGAACTCTAGGTAAGATATGGGCTTTTGCTCCTAGGGCGCCACCTAGTGTAATTAATTATTACTTCACTGTAGTGAAATCAGCAGGGATGGGGAGGGAGTGGGTGGTTTTCTACTCTCTCCATAAGTTACTCCATAGTGCACTGTTTACCCAAATGACATGGCAGACAAGGTGTTTACTTGTGGTAAAGGTGTATAATATTGTAAAGTAAATTTGGCTGAAGTCGTTACGATATCGAACTGTGTTAAAATGTACTGAGTCATTGTGTGTGCCCTTACCCACAGTAATGCTGATAGAGTTGCTCCTGGATGATCTGATAGAAGGACGTCTCCAGTAGAAATAGTCACAGCTGTACTGGCCTTGACTTGAGGAGTCCACTGTGAAACTAAATGTTGTTGTAGATTCAGCTGTTTGGGTTTGTATAGTTCTCCCATCTCTGTATAAACGGTATTCTGCAGATGTGTACTCTGAGATGGGTGAAGTACATTTGATCTGAACAGTTTCTCCTGGAGAGACGGCAGAGTGTGAGGACAGTACAGGGCTCTGTAAGGTGTCTGTTAAAGAATAGAATCAATGGATTAATGAACATTCATTCATTCATTCATTATCTGTAAGTGCTTATCCAGTTCAGGGTCGCTGTGGGTCCAGAGCCTACCTGGAATCATTATGTAAACAGACATATCTCACGTGTGGCTTTGTTTTATCACTTATTATTTTTCTTAGTGCAGTACCCACTGAGGATGCTACTTGCGTATGTCATTCACATAATTCATTTATGTCTATACACTACTCTCACTTTATTTCTTAAAGTCAATAGTACTTCTCCACTTCTGTACTCTCTGTAACCCCTATATCCCTGCCCTATTTATTGTGATTACTGTAATCGTTTTCTTGTGCACTATTTGAAGCCTACCCGGAATCACTGGGTGCAGGAACAAACCCTGGAGGGGGCACCAGCCCGTCACAGAGCAACACACACTCACACATTCACTCACACACCTATGGACACTGCTGAGTCACCAATCATGATTAAATAGTGCTTTTAATGTAAATAATGTAAAAAAAATGTCATTTTATGCAAAACAGGAACAATAGGATACTTTAAATAGTTTGGATAAAACAAAGTGAAATGTTTAGAGAATCGCAACAACAGCAACATGAACATTACAGTGTTTTAAAGTGAAAATGACTCTTTACCTGAGCACACAACATTCGCGTCTTCACCATGACCACAGTTGTGAATGTTAAATCCTCTGTGACTGCATGATGTAATGGAGCTTTCACTTCCAGAACAACCAACATCATCCAGAACAATTGGACCACTTCCCTGACCAAAGCGGGCACTCTGAGGGGCACTGATCGCCCGGCCACATCCCATCTGTCTGCACACCACCGCCGCATCATTCATGTCCCAGCCGTCATCACACACTGTTCCCCATGTGTCATTATGATACACCTCCACTCTACCAGAGCAGACACCACTGCCATTTACAAGTCTGATAAGGTCTGATTTGACAAATGAAAATACAAAATATGTTTATTAATTAGTTTTATTATTTACCATGAAACAAGAATAAGCACCAACTTGTTTGAACAAAAATACAGAAACAGTGAAGTTTAATATGTCTTTATATATATAACTTCCATCCATCCATCCACTATCTGTAACCGCTTATCCAATTCATGGTCGTGGTGGGTCCAGAGCCTATCCGGAATCATTGGGCGCAAGGCGGTAATACACCCTGGAGGGGGCGCCAGTCCTTCACAGGGCAACACAAACACTCTATATATAACTTTATAGACCTAAAGTTTATGGGAAATGAGTACATTGTAGTGGTATTTCATTTCTAATTTCTTTGTGGTGTGCACTAAATCCGTTGTCATTAGTGCTATATTCTATTTTGTTGTGTGCTTGGGCAGCAGCATCAACAAATGTGCACTGGACAAACTGTTAAGACTGGCTCTGTTATAGGAGTCAAACTGGACTTACAGCAGGGACACTGCTGATCTCCTTCTGTCTGAAATGTGCTGAGCTGAGCTTCTACATCTCATCCTACAGTTCATTAGTATTACACTTACTTACACTAGCTCTGTTACCTGACCTCCACTGTTCACAAATTACACTTTATTCCTGCTCTCCAGACTGATCTGCTGTCACTGTGGCACATAGTTATAATACATTTAGTCAACAGTCTTACAACGTCTTAAATATTTTAGAGCAATAAATACTTATGCTGCACTTGGTAATGTCATGTTCATACTCATTATGGAAATAGACATATTTCACTCGTGTTTCTTTGTTTGATTCTTAGTGCAATACCCACTGAGGCTGCTACTTGCGTATGTCATTCACATAATTCATTTATGTATATAGACTATTCTCACTTTATTTTTTACAGTCAATAGTACTTCTCCACTTCTGTACTCTCTGTAACCCCTCTCTATATCCCTGCCCTATTTATTGTGATTACTGTACGCCTTGTATATGCTGCACTTGTCTTCTGTTTGTTCACTTTCATATATTTATATACTTAGCTTAGTTCAATTTAGTCTATTTTTTGTTAAATGTTACTGCATCTTGGAGAGGAGAGTAATGTAATTTCAATCCTTTGTATGTCCTGTACATATGCAGAATTGACAATGAAACTCTCTTGACTTGACTTTTCTTGTGCACTATGTAAAGTGCTGACACTGCAATGTCCTTTGAGATCAGTAAAGTCTCATCTTCCATTAATTCAATGTCTGTAACCCTTATCCAGTTCAGGGTCGCAGTGGGTCTGGAGCCTAACCTAACACACCCTGCAGGGGGCGCCAGTCCTTCACAGGGCGACACACGCTGACACACTCACACCTACAGACACTTTTGAGTCGCAATCCACCTACAAACGTGTGTTTTTGGAGGTAACCGGAGCACCCAGAGGAAACCCACACAGACACGGCGAAAACACACCAACCCACAACCCCAGGATCCTGGAGCTGTGACAGAGACACTACCTGCAGTACCACTGTGCCGCCTCATCTTTTATCTTATCTTATCAACTTGGCTGCGTAATGAACATGGCTCAGGTCAGGGGAACTTAGTAGAGAGAAGAAATTCTGAAGGTGATTAAGAAAGGCCATGGTCATGTTCTTCAATTTTTTTTTATTTTTTAGAACTAATGTTGTTTGTTATAAATTATTTTAACATTTCATTCAATAAATAGTCGGCCAGTCCAGCACATGGATAATTTGTTGTTAAATTGCTTCAGAGCTGATGGAGCTGCTCTGATTAGAATTAAACTTGTCTTTTAAAAAATGCCTGAAGTTTTGCATTTTTCATGAAGCTGTAGTTGGCTTCTTAAACTAGCATCACATTTCTACAGATCTGTAAGAAAAGTATCAGATATCTGCATCAGCCCAAATCTCCCATAACATTTGTACAACAAATAACTCAATATAACTAATGCTCTTTTTTAAAATAATTAATCTACAAGAGAATAACCCCCAGCAGGTTATATCTGAAGTCATGATTAAATAGTGTTTCTAATGTAAAGGGTCACTAAAATGTCATTGTTTACACAACAGGAACAATATGATAAAAGTGGTAAATAGTTTGGATAAAATAAAGTGAAATGTTTAGAGAATCAACACAACACCAACATGAACATTACAGTGTTTTAAAGTGAAAATGACTCTTTACCTGAGCACACAACACTCGCGTCTTCACCATGACCACAGTTGTGAATGTTAAATCCTCTGTGACTGCATGATGTAATGGAGCTTTCACTTCCAGAACAAGCAACATCATCCAGAAGAATTGGACCACTTCCCTGACCAAAGCTGGCACTCTGAGGGGCACTGATCGCTCTCCCACATCCCATCTGTCTGCACACCACCGCCCCATCATTCATGTCCCAGCCGTCATCACACACTGTTCCCCACTCGCCGTTATGATACACCTCCACTCTTCCAGAGCAGACACCATTGCCATTGACGAGTCGTATGTTTGAGGCATCTGTCACAAATGGAGAACATGAGTTTTTTAAGGCAGTTGCTACATTTCCATAAACTGGTACAAAGTCTTAAAATCCCAGTTTCACAGGCATTACAGCTGAAATTATTTTGGTACTTTCAGAAAACAGATTTACACTGTATATCAACTTACCGACCAACCAGGTGTCTCCAACAGCACTGATTACTGAAATAAAGAAGAGTTTTGTAAATCAGTGATAAAAGTAAACGCTGTTCTGTGAGACAGTTATGCACCTTTTAGTTGGTGTTCTATATTTAGATGTGGATTTTTTTTATCAAGAAATTTTGGTCTTTCTTGTTGCAGCACATTGACCTTTCATTCACTTGCACTGTGTGGTCTAATATTTCTTGACATGTGTTTTCTTTTAAAATGAAGGGCACCAATCAGGAGTTGGTGAAGGATTTGCACTAGATTTTAGAAAATTTGTTGTGAGAATATGATGGTATTCAGCTACACAAATATTAGTCTGGTCAGGTACTGATTCTGGATTCATTCTGCCTCACAAACAATAATCCAACTTATCCCAGATTGGAAAAAACAAAAAAACAAAACACAGTTCCACTACTTTACAGACCACATCTGGTGGAATTAGTAACTGATGCTTGGCACAGAGCATGTGGAGCTTGGGCTCATGTGTCGCTGCTCTAGAGAATCTCGCTTGTTTTCACCTGTTCCCATGGTGGTTGCACCATAAAACAGCTAAATTCCATTTACACACCTTTGGAAATTCAGTGTATCTTACTGCAGATTTTCATACACAAAAATATTTAGTTTAAAATATTATACAACTCCAAAATATTTGGAAATCTATTCTAAAGCATTAACTGGAAATTATATAAAGTAAAAAAAAAAGAATCTGTGATGTTTATTCTATTTTATTAACAACAAATGTACAAAAATATATTTGCGACAACACGGACTGTAGTGATTTATTTTTTTTATTTTTTTTGTAAATATAAACACATTTAGAAAAATAAGGTTAAAACTTTAAAGAATATTTTAGATTTGAACACACACACATACACTAGTTTACTAGGTCCTCTAAACATTAGGCCAAGGCTGCCCCACACAGTCAGGGCCAAACAATGCACACAGCAAAACCAGTCTGAAGATGTTTTAAATGACTGTTTCTCCAGGACTCTTTCATCAGTGACAGCAGTCTCACACTCTCTAGAACTGCAGAGAGCCGGTCCTGTGAAAGTGTAACTAACGACTCTGGAGCCGCTTCAATCTGAGATTTTTCCTCGAGGGCAGCGATTCTGAAATGGATTTCATGTTTGTAAATATTGTTGTGATATGGCTCAGCTGACCACAGGATGTCACGTCTCCACCATCTGTATTTGATATTTCAAATTAAAAGCCCTCTGCAGAGGTTTGTAATAGTGACTTCATGTAATTCACCAAAACTCTGAAGCAGCGGCAACTGCATCAATATATTTGTAGCGGACAAACTGATTTAACCTCTTTATTTAGGAGGCAACACATCTATATAGAGTCATGCAATTAGTTTTTGTTTATTTTTTTTAAGGTGAGGTAAAAAAGAATTTAGTATGGTTATTTTATAATTGTGATAATAATAATCGTTATTTATGTAGAACCTGTCATATATAAATGTAGCACAGTGTTCTTTACAGATTTTCTAAAAAGAAAAAAGTATAAACAGTGGAACCACAATAAAATCATAATTTTAAAAAATAATGAAGAACTAAAGTTGCTGGTGAAGCAAAGGGAAATATGTTTGTTGACAAAACAGAATGTGTCTTACACACAAACTAATAACATTGCACAAGCAGTAGGCAACATTTCGATTGTTTAATGTGTTTTAGTGTTCTGGATTTTCTTAAATTTAACTGAGAGTGGGTGAGATTTCACTAAACCACTAACACACAATACAGAGCATACGGTGTCACTAGACCAAGGTAATGTTGTGTTATAAACCTATTCACTCATGATAATTCAGTCAGTGATTCCAGAATGCAGAGAATAGAAAATACTATTCACGCTGCTACTTATTATATATAATACTTTATATATGGAATCATAACTTACAGAATTAGGATTTAAATATTATAAACATGTAAAAAAAGGTTTTACATAATATGTTCGTATTCTTCTAATTGTCTTTATTCTTGCAAAAGTCTGAATTGGTTTATCCTTATTACATATTCCTGATGTTTTCTGCGCTCTTGTTGATGATCTAAACGTGGAGACATACATGACATGAAGACATTATAATAATTTAAATAATGGACTTTTTTATTATTGAAATAAATCATAACACTTCTGAATCGTACTGTTTTCACTTTCAGTTTCAAAGAGCCATTCAAGGAGCTCTGTTTCCAAGAAAATAATCCCTTTATTGTGGGAATTATGCCTTTACTGACTGAACTACACATACAGCATTCATTTAATTTGTCAATGTTTCTGCTGATAATAATAATTAATTATCAAATTAAATGAATAAAAAATAAATTAATTTACCAATAATAAAGACAAGAAGAGGTCTCAGCATTTTGGTTTCGCTGAATCCTTGTTGAAAAGTTCAGTTTGCACCGCTGTGGGCACTGCTGCTGTGTTCAGACACTTTTGCTCTGAGGTTCTGATGTTTGTGGCTTAAACGCCTCTCTTCCTCTTTCGCCCCTTTTCCTGATCTGTAAAAGCTGTGAGACATACAGATAACACATACTGATAACACATACTGGTAACGCATACTGATAACACATACTGATAACACATACTGATAACACATACTGATAACACATACTGATAACACATACTGGTAACACATACTGATAACACATACTGATAACACATACTGGTAACGCATACTGGTAACATACTGATAACACATACTGGTAACGCATACTGATAACACATACTGATAACACATACTGGTAACACATACTGATAACACATACTGGTAACGCATACTGGTAACATACTGATAACACATACTGATAACACATACTGATAACACATACTGGTAACACATACTGATAACACATACTGATAACACATACTGGTAACGCATACTGATAACACATACTGATAACACATACTGATAACACATACTGGTAACGCATACTGGTAACATACTGATAACACATACTGGTAACACATACTGATAACACATACTGGTAACATACTGATAACACATACTGGTAACACATACTGATAACACATACTGATAACACATACTGATAACACATACTGGTAACATACTGGTAACATACTGATAACACATACTGGTAACACATACTGATAACACATACTGATAACACATACTGGTAACGCATACTGATAACACATACTGATAACACATACTGGTAACGCATACTGGTAACACATACTGGTAACGCATACTGGTAACATACTGATAACACATACTGGTAACACATACTGATAACACATACTGGTAACATACTGATAACACATACTGGTAACACATACTGATAACACATACTGATAACACATACTGATAACACATACTGGTAACATACTGGTAACATACTGATAACACATACTGGTAACACATACTGATAACACATACTGATAACACATACTGGTAACGCATACTGATAACACATACTGATAACACATACTGGTAACGCATACTGGTAACACATACTGGTAACGCATACTGATAACACATACTGATAACACATACTGATAACACATACTGGTAACACATACTGATAACACATACTGATAACACATACTGGTAACATACTGGTAACATACTGATAACACATACTGGTAACGCATACTGGTAACATACTGATAACACATACTGGTAACACATACTGATAACACATACTGATAACACATACTGATAACGCATACTGGTAACGCATACTGATAACACATACTGATAACACATATTGATAACACATACTGATAACACATACTGGTAACGCATACTGATAACACATACTGATAACACATACTGATAACACATACTGGTAACACATACTGGTGACACATACAGGTAACATACTGATAACACATACTGGTAACATACTGGTAACATACTGATAACACATACTGGTAACGCATACTGATAACATACTGATAACACATACTAGTAAGATATATTGATAACATATACTGGTAACACATACTGATAACACATACTGGTAACGCATACTTGTAACACATACTGGTAATGCATACTGATAACACATACTGGTGACACATACAGGTAACATACTGATAACACATACTGGTAACACATACTGATAACACATACTAATAACACATACTGGTAACACATACTAATAACACATACTGGTAACACATACTGGTAACGCATACTGATAACACATACTGGTAACATACTGATAACACATAATAATTAATAATATAATAATTATTTATTATTATATTATTATAATAATTATAATATATATATATTATTATATTATAAATAATATAATAGCTACACTGTATGTACAGAGGTACAGTGAACATAAGAGTATAGTCTGCAGCAGAGGAACAAGCTCTTGTTTTCTTACATTGTTTAAAGTTCCATGAATAATGAGAGCAGCACAACCACCACACCCCAATCCATTAAATACATTTCAAAACAACTATAACAAATATTTTACATATTGTGCTTTTATTTTTTTTTAGTGTCATAGATAATTACACCAGTTGATTGTGTCCCAGAATCCATTGCAAGTCTCTTGTTCCCAAGCAGTAGCATCATTAGATATAAACAGATATTTTTGTTTAGTGAGCCATTTTAAGCTTTATTATTTCTAGTGCATTTGTATCTGTAGCTGTGTTTGTAGTGTTGATTACTGATTGCTCCCTGATGACAAACAAATGTGGATTGTACTTTTGCATTAGCCTCTCATGTTTAGTTATCATTTTCTCACCCTGGTGGTTTAAGATGGATTTCCTTATGACCACAATAATGGGATTTTCAGCTATTGCACCACAGCCCAATTCTGGGTGGCTTTATACCCCTCTAGCCAACATTTGGCATTGTGCATGGTGACTAAGTTGTACATGGTCAATGTTTTTCTCTGGAAATGGTTAATTAAATAACATTTTCTGTATCAGGCCAATTTGAGTGGGAAATGGTGGATCAGTTATCAGAGGGGGGATAGAAGGAAACCAATCCAATACTCTACAGATCAGCAGGAAAAATCTCAGGATCGCTGGGTACATGTAATGGCTAACTTCCTAGCACTTGTTACACATCATAGTTCTAATGGAAATGACATGGAAGCATAATTATAGAAATATACTACAATTAAATAATGATTTATTCTTAGCCCATAAACAGAAACATCTGTGCAATTTACACAGTGGTGAGCTGAATAGTGTTATCCTCACTAAAGGAGACGCATCAGTTAATGGTCATTTATTCAAGCTTATTTAATGATAAATTAATTACACTTTATGAGGTTAATGGAGTAATATTTTACACATGATCCTGAGCTTTTATCTACTTCTTGGAGGTTTTTGCTGGTAAAAGACCATGTTTCACTTCTCACAAATTAAAATATTTTGTAGCTCAGCTCAGCAGCTCGAGCAGAAGCTCATTACTCTGAACTAAATATGGTCAAAACTATATATATATTGTTAACACAACACCCTATGTTTCTATGAACACATACCAGAGCCCTAGGCTTTGTCATTTCCTCTGACTGTAAGAACTTGCAGCTTAGTGAGAAGCAATGAAACGAGAAAGTTGCAACTTTGTGTAAATGAGGCACAGCACTAAGCAGCACATGACTCAGATTCCCCTGACCAATGTGACACAGGTTCTGAGGGGTCCTCAGACTCCTATAAGTGTTTCATTCCTAGAAAGAAAAGAGAAACAATGTTATTTTCACCTCTCTCTCTCTCTCTGTCTCAGTTTAAAGCGCTAAGTGTTTATTTGATGGAAACAGTTTGGGGAGACGTCAGACCTCGTCAGAGTTAGTAATAAAATCTTTTAAAGGTCTGAAATAACTTCAGTCTCTGTATGAAATACTTGCTGAAGATTTACTGCCTTTTTAAAGAACAGTGAGCAAGTTTGTATTTTTGTTCATTGTGTTAAAAAAGTCTAAATCCTACTCTGCTTCATAGCTGTCAGTACGTGTTCGTGCTCAAATGACCACAGAAAGAACTCTGACATTTCTAACCTGTGCACTCTGAAGATACAGCAGCTCTCTGAAAGTTCACATTTGCCTTTATTTGCTTTGACTGAATTTACCATTGCCACCCAGTTCACATCCTGTTTGTTGTGAGTGTAACATATAGGAAATAACCTCTTAAATACCTGATCATATGATTATGTAATAACTGGAACAGGCCTAAATAGATTAAAGAAATAATAAAAAAAGGTTAAAACATTACACTTTTAATGATATTTACGACAAAAATAGAATAAAATACGAGAGAGAACCACTTCCCAAAGCGAAGCACCAACATCCACAAAAAAGACGATTCAGAAGCTGATCTGGGTCCTGTGTGTATGTGTGTGTGTGTGTGTGTGTGTGTGAGATGGACAGTTGTTCATTGGTGTGTAGTTGTGAGGGGACGACCGTACACCGTGGCTCACTGGCAGTGAAACATCAGGGCAGTATCTAGAGTCCAGAGAATCGCTCACATCAGCATTATCATATACACACATACGCTTAAAAACAAAACACAGGTTTCTGAGAAGCCAGCGGGAGTTCAGAGCAAGTGGACGCTCAACTTCATGTGCAAGTCGTGTGCATAGTTGAAGTGAAATGAGGAAGTGAGACCCCAGGAGAAGTCGAGCTTTTCGAAAGGTTTCAGCTCAAACTACGGCCTTGAGTTTCTCACTGAACACTGAAAACTGCTCCATAATTAAATGGTTCTGATGTAAAGAGAGTTATTCAGAGCGATCTGAATGTGCTGCACTGGGCATTGCACAGAGTGGTGGTTAGGAACTAGACTTGGTTTCCCACAAAGTTACCACACACTGAACATTCAAACACATGAAACATCTGTCAATACACCGCCTGGTGTCTGAGAGTTTTTAGAGAAAAACACATCTGTCTCTTAAAATAATGACTGTTATTTTATTAGAATTCCATTTAAAGCTCTTTAGACGGGTGGCAGGTCATTGCTGCTGCTGGTGAAGCAGGAATAAAAAGCTGGATTTGTGTTGTAGACGTGGAGACGTCTGGTTCCATTCACCACCACTGTGAATAAATCTACAGTCAACTACTTCACACCTAAACACACCCTCTCCATCACCATGGTTACAGCTCAAACACTGAATTATGAAGAAGTAAAAAACATTAAATGCATCATGGTCTTTTGGCAAATAATGGAACCCCCACATTGTGTGTTTGGGTCAGAGGTCGGCCAGGATTTGTTCGAGGAAATCATGTGTGACTCAAGATCCAAATAATGTGTGGAGATGCTCCAGTGCTGAAGGATTTTCAGCGAGATTAGATCACTGACAGCACAAATAAGGATCAGCTAGCAGATTCAGTCCAGGGTTCTGCTGTAGACCAGCAGCGTACAGAGGCAGTGCTGTTGGGGAGCTACAGGTAAAGTGATTGTCTCACGGAGGCAGTGGTGTTGTTGGTGGTGGTGATTGTTCAAAAGGACCGAGGCAGTGGTGTTGTAGGGTTCATGAGGCAGTGGGGAAATGGGGCAGAGGTTACGTCTCTTTGCTGACGGGGCGTCTGGTTTTGACTGCGTCTTAAAATACTCGAAACAATGATGTTTTACGCTGTAGTTGAGCAGGAATTTTCAATAAAGGATCACTCTCTACTTCACCTGTCTAATGTAGACACCCCTTTACGCCAAGTCTTAACGCAGACAGATCTTTGAGTCTGAGGTGAATCCAGAGTTTGCCTTCACTGTTCATTAATGCTCATCATTCACAAAGTGGTGGTTTGTCTCTGGTCAGGAAACAACAGAAAGATATTCACTAGAAGCTGTGATCAACTCAATCTCATGCACATTCAGAAACTTCAGAAACCGACCTGAACAGAGGCCACTAACACAGCTCTGTCATTTATTTATTTTTTTTGCCGGACAAAAAACTCAGCACTTCACGATTTGTTCCTCCCCTGTGTGTGTGTGTGTGTGTGTGTGTGTGTGTGTGTGTGTTTGCTTTTAACTGGTTTTGTTGCGTGAGAGTGCAAGTGTACATGATGTGAACCGTGCGAATTAGTTTTTTGCCAAAGTTAAACACAATCTCCATAACCCTCCACAACAATCTCCTGCAGTGAAGGTGACAGTGGGCAGAACACATCTATTCTCCTGGAACAACGAAGAGTAAAATATGATTTTTTTTCCTGCATCATTCATCTAAGACAAACATTTCAAATGATCTGTTCTGTTTTCCTGTCAATATAGATATTCATATATTCATATATCTTTTGTAAGAAAAAGTTGTAAAGTTCAAAATGTCCCTGATGACTTTTGGACTCTGGACGTCCTTTTGTCTTTATTCTATAGTCTTTAGTTTATTTCGCCTCTGTCTCCTCCTCGGTTCCTTAGATCTACAGCTGAGGGAGTCCAGAACGTAGCGTCATTGTACAACGCGTGGATGAAGCAATGTTCCCTTTCCTCTTCAGAACCGACACAGCCTTTATTATGTATTACTTAATGCAGAAAGAGTAGAGAGGCCAGTTCTACAAAGCGTGGGCTTCATTCTGCCCAAAGTCCTCAGTCTCAGTTTGCTCTGATCATTCCTTTCCGGTCCTAGATCAGAATCTGCTAAAAAAGCGCCAACTCATTGAGGCCATAAAGTGGGTCATGGATGTGTGTCGCGTTCGGCCGTTACATCCCACCCCCAGCCAAGCAAGCCAGGGTATTGTTCGTTTCTGGGCCGCACTTCTTCCCAAATCAAAGTCCGCCCGGCTGGTGTCCGGAGGCCTGGTGCTCAGTCCTGGTGCAGCGTTTGTGGAGCCCTGGGTTTGGGGGGTTCTGTTTCTCAAGGTGAATGTGCTGAAGGACTGCTCCGGGCGGAACTTGGGGAAAGACTCGGGCTGCAGCTTCCTGACGGTGCTCCTACTCCTCCACCCCCTCCTCCTCTGGCTCCGCTGCTCCCCTGACCCTCCAGACCTTCTGAGTTCTCCAGCATCTCCTGGATGAGCGGAGGCATGGAGCCAGGGATCTCCATCTTGAGGGTTATCACTCGCTCTGCACCTGAGAGAGAGGGAGAGAGAGGGGGAAGGAATGTTAAATGTTTGTGAAATAGCTCCAGAAAACTAATGTTTCTTGCTCTATTCATTCTGAGGATACACTGCAGGAAGCAACAGGGTTAGGGCTGTATTTTGGAAAGAGTAGTTCTTAAAGTTCTTGTGACCCAAACAATCATTCTGACCGACATTAATCACACCACTTTAAGTGTAGAGGTGATATGGCGTCTGTTTTCTTGCACCTCAAGGTGAGGAAGAAAGACAGATCTGTTAGACCACAGAACTACCCAGCAGTTGATAAGTGGACTTATAATATATAATAAAATGTTAGTTGCAGCTCAAGCAGGAACACGTGTGTGTGTGTGTGTGTGTGTGTGTGTGTGTGTGTGTGTGTAGAAGGCTGCATTTCTCCTGTTTCATTCTGCATCATTCACCTTTAGCACTGATGCTCCTGAGGTCTGTGATCTTCATCAGCATTTTGGGGAACATGTGTGGTTTATGAGGCCTCCTCTTCCTCACGTAGATCTTAAACGCTTCAAGAAAAGGCTCCTGCAGGATGTCCACCTTGTCTGACTCTTCTAGGTCCTGCCGATCTGCAGAGGCAAACGGGTACAATCAGTTTGTCATACACTTTTAAGAAAGTCAAAGTAGTACCTGATGGTAAGATCTAATCCCTGCTGTTACACATGGTTTCTGAATAGAATAGAAAAGCTTTTATTGTCGCTGTGAAAATTTTCAGAACAGTGTTAAAACAGTGAAATACTGACATCACATTAGATCTATTTCCCCACTTTCACATCAATGTTTGTGCTTGTTTTGCATAATGTGGAGTCGAGTGGTGGAGCAAAAATTTAGGAGCCATAGGGTTTGCCTTGTTAGCCTCTAAAAGCCACAAATTTTTATAAGAATATTTCTCTGAAACTGAATGTTCATTCTCCCAGCAACACAGTCTCCAGTGTCATTTCAGGGAGGTTTTGGATTGTGACCTGTTTGTACTAAACTGAGTAGACAACAGTTCACTCTGGATAAGAGCCTCTGCTCAAGCTGTAAGTACATCCATTATCCATTATCTGTAACCGCTTATCCAATTTAGGGTCGCGGGGCTCCAGAGCCTACCTGAAATCATCGAGCGCAAGGCGGCAATACACCCTGGAGGGGGCGCCAGTCCTTCACAGGGCAACACAGACACACACACATTCACTCACACACTCACGCCTACGGACACTTTCGAGTCACCAATCCACCTGCAACGTGTGTTTTTGGCTGTAAGTACAGATCAGCCCTAAGAAGCCTGTAATACCTCCACAGAGCAGGCAGATGGCGCTGAGCAGACCCGTTTCTGCGTCGTCCATCTCCAGCGGAAGCAGCTGGTTGGCGAAGGCGAACACGAGGTCGGTGAGGGGGCCGAAGCCAGCGTTGTGCATCTGTGTCCGGTTCAGCGTCACACCGTCCGAGAAGGTCATGGTGTCCTGATCCAGAGTGTAGCGCGTACAGATCCGCAGAATCTGACAGGAACAGAGACGGGGGGAAGTTAAAACTATTCTGTGAGACACAGGTAACAAAGAGGTGGTGAAGTTGAACAAATTAAAAAAGGATGAAAGTAAAAGCTGCAGATTTAAATATACGTTATTCACAGCTGTTTTAATTTGTTTCAAGAGGGAAGTGTGAAACAGCAAATCCCGGTTTAGATTTCAGTGGTTATTTAAAAAGTGACTGTGAATCGTAACAATGCACCAGTGACTCATTAAAATACAGCAGGTCTAGTCAGAGAAAATTCACTGAAGGTCCAGACCAGATCATGATTCTGAAGTAGCCTGGTTACATCAACATTTCATGTCTTCAACTGAGCGTCAAATCAAATAAAGCCTCTCGTAGAGGAGCTTCACTGCTGCTTTAATAATCACCTCAGTCTCACAACACGAGACATGTTTCTAACAGACCGTGAGAAAAAGAAACATAACAATTTTTTGGTTAACAGCTCTGTTTCAGCTTTTCTCTTGTTAGAGCACTCCCTTTAAATTCTTCCTCTGACTTGCGTTCTTCTCAAACCACTGTTTCTCACCTCGTACCTCAGCTGTGGGTCGCTGAGCTCATTAAATGCACAGAAATGGAGGTCTGAGAGTGTCCTGAGTAAACTGCTACTGTAAAATGCTAGAAAAGATACTCTGGTTCAAAAAGAAACACTCAGAATTAAATCATGCTCAGTTTTTCATCAGATGCAGGCCCAGGTTCAGATAAGACAACAGTCTGGGTCTGGATAAAGCATGAGAACATCACTGACACCATGAAAGGAAACTCTCAAACAGCCCACAAGGATTTTGTTTGAGAAATAAATAAACACCTTTGTGAAAACTATGTGGACAAAAATAGGATTTGCTATTCTGTGGAAGCGATGAAGATATCAGGGCATTCTGGTGTTTCATTTCAAAATAAAGGCCCTTTGAATGATCATATTTCTATTGGTTTTATTCTAAATTGAGATTGTTATTAAAATTAAAATTGAATGCTTCAGTTTGTAAAGACCAATTTCACATGTGTCAAATGTTTAATATCAAGGCATTCATGTGTCATTTCAAAGGAGTTCGTGTTTAAATTAAATGACCTCCAATTGTTATAAATCACTTTAATACCACCGTGACTGTTAGTGCTAAAAAACACCTAACACAAAATTAGAAATAGCATGACGCCTTACCTGTAATCCGAGGTAAACTCTAAATACAGTTTTGTTTACATAACCGCAAAAGTGCTCAACTTCTGTGCAGGCCTATGATGTTAGGAAACCTCATGGCATTCACTGTTACAGCTTTTAATCATTCTGTTTGAGGGGGACCCTGGGCACTGCTTGTGCATAGGGCCCAGAATTTGGTGCTACGCCCTTGTTACTGGTCCATATGACACCCTCTGAGTGCAAAGATCATACACATCCACTTTATGTTCTTGCCACATTACAGTGCTCTATATTAGTCTTGATCTGCAGCTGTTGATGAAAAACACAGCAGATCCCCGCCATTGTCTACACCATGCCTTGCATTGGCCACTCACACTTCAGAGTATTATTTTAGCTAAAGCTCGTGTGTGTGGTTTCTTTTTAAAAGAGCAGTTCATTACTACCAAAATATGTTTAAGAAAATAAATATTTATGTTTATTTAATGTAAAGAATTTGCTACAAAGAATTATCTACATTTATCAACAAAGTGCTACTCACATGAGATGAAGCATCAAATTGCTTTGTAGTCCCTGAAGAAACCAGTTTATGCTCCATATACAGGTCCGCCATGTGGAGTATGGCTGTGTTTATAATAGATTTACTACAGAATCTCTGACAAATCCAGGCCACTAAGTGTCAGTATAATGGCATTTTTATAACTCGATGAAGAATCATTAGACAGAATGACTGACTGCTTTTTTAAAAAACTTTATTATAATATCTCAGTGTAGTTTATGATTTTTTAATTAGAATCTCTTATTTTCCTCAGTAAAAGTTTCAGGGAGAGCTTCAGACACAGACACTTTAATAAAGAAAATTAAAACTACAGTGCAGCTATTGACTCAAACATGAAATCAGGTGCTCGAGGGAGAGAGAGACAGAGTTAGAGTTTGTTATGATATTTCATACATATTTCAGCATATATAAAATATAATAGACCTCCTGAACTCAACAGTAGCAGCGCTGCGTTTACATTAATATATTCATCCACAAATGCCTCACTATAATCTGTAAAAAGTGTGAAATATGGGAGGAAGATGTGGCCAAATGGAGTAAAATAATGAATTAGCATTAAAAATATTAATATGTTACATTCCAGTGTGTGTTGAAGTGTGTTAACTTGAGTTAAAGCAACACTTTATTTCTCATGCTACGCATTTGCATACATTTGCTCATCCTCATAGTCATTGTCCACTGCAGTTTTCTCTGCCTCTGCATCTATATCAACATAGTCCTCATTGAGTCCTCTTCCTGATGGACAATGGCTTCCTGATTTTCATAATCGTCTTCATCATCGTCTCATCCCCTGCCTCCTCAGTCCAATATCTGTCGCTGATACCTGGGGAATGATTTTCAAAATACAGTTATTTAAAGAAGAAATCAAAATGACCTGGTAAAGCACATGCTACGGAATAACAATTCATGTTTTGTTTTAATGATTGTAACTGTTGTTGTTTCCACGACGTGTTAATCTTGTATCTAGTCTTAACTATAATACTTGAAAGAATAAGTTCAATTAAAAGTTTCTAAATCGTTTTTTAAAAAATACTTAAAAGACGAAGACGACTTCTTGGAAGATCAGCAGACTCTTTATTTTCTTAAAACATTGGGGAGCAGTCTCAGAAGCCTCCTGCAGACTCACTCACAAAGACACACGGAAAACCACAGTTTGCATACACTTTTTTGGGGTGAATTCATCTCGCCCCTCCAATTAGGTTGCATTACATATGACACAAAATGGTACCCTTATCTCCCCAAGGACTCAGTATATCATAGGAGCCCAATTAAAAAGTATCCTTGTCTTCTAAGGAAGTCGTATTTCACACTGTACCAGACAATCTCATGCTACACCATTTTTTCTACAGAGTTCAGGCCTGAGTTCTAAACTCAAGTATCCCTTTGACAATTTTAATATTTTTTGCCATAAAACTCGTTTGTTTAAAATAATTTTCATGTCTCTATATTATTACAGTCACGTGTTTCTATATTCTTACCTCTGGGGAAATGTCCCATACCTGATCTATGAATAAGTGGATTCATATATTTTTCATATGCTCACTTTTTTCCTAATTCTCCATCACTGTTTTCCCACGAAATGTTTCAATAAAAGTGCCTGAATTTCTTTTTAATTCTAAGTACAATACTGGATAGCTGAATTTTTCAGGATATTTGCACAGCGTTTATCTGATTACCTGCATTGTTTTTGTCCACTGCTACATTTTCTTTGTCAATGTTTATGTAAAATCTACTTCATGAAAATGGTGTCTTCATTTTTGTAGTAACCTTCATCTTTCATTATTTTGGTCCATTTCTTCCAAACGTGTTTTTGGCACCTGCAGAAGAAGTGTGTGTGTCTGACATTGGGCGGGGGGTGTGAATAATTGTAAATTGCAAAATGTTTGGAAACTGAAAACATTAAATATATTATTCATTACGTCAGCAGTAAAGGGTAAAAATTAATTATGAATTCAGAAATGTCAATAATAACAATGTCTGGGATCCATTTTTAATTCCGTCTGATGATGTTTCTGTTTTTTATTTCTGTAGCAGGTTGCTCAGAGTCAAAATAAATACAACTAAGAACCACACAACACCATTAACATCAAGCATTAACATGGACGCAGTGAACGGAGTAAATGAAATACTTTTTTATTTATAATATTTCTTGAATAATTTATTACAAAGTGCACATTTTTATTTGGATTTTTTCAAATATAGAAAGGAAATAAAATATTTGTATTTAATATTTTAAAAAAATAATAATAATATCAAGAGCTTTTGAGGAAAGTCATTTCTGAAAAAAGTAAGGGCCCATGACTTCCGGGAAGTGAATGTATATTTGTGCTTATCTGACTCCTGTTAAGACGAACAGTTCACAGTCAAAAGTTCCAAAGCTCTGGGTGCTCAGCTCCAATTCATTGTGTAGGTCGAAGAGTGTTCCAGGATCCAATGGGACGTACTCGCCATCAAAGCTGACCCATGCAGTAAATCCAATCTGTAGTATATACAACAGTAGTACAGTGTAGAAGTACTGCTCGTCTACTATCAATACATTCTTCACGTTCAGAAATTATACTCCACATCTCAGAACAATAACTTTTTTACCCTCAAAACACTTGTTTATGAACACATCAGCAAATTCATGTTCAAATGAGCCCTATATGAAATTCACATAGCATTTTTCTTGGTTAAAATAAAAAAAATAAGTTATAAAATATTTTTCAACATTAAACTGATTACTCTGTTTGTTTGTTAGGTTTTTTTTTTTTAAAACAAAACTACTTCAGCCTACGGAACCCAGGGCGGGCGGTGGTTAAATATAAATTGAGTGAACGATTTACAGTTTGTTGGCACATTTAAATTAATTTGAGGGAACAATTTACAAATAAGTGCCTGTGTTTTAATTATTTCAATGGAACAATTTACAATTCGTGTTCATGTTTTATTTAATTTGAGCAAACACATTTGCTATTCTGTTAATCCATTCACTGGCCTTTTGTGCATGCCCTGGTACAAATGACTGCAGTCACTGCACATTAAGTAAAATGACCTCTTATTGAATTTACCTGGTAGTAAATTACATCCATTATCATGGACCCATGTAGATATAAAAATCAATATATTTGGACTGGATTGAATTTCTGAGCCCTCCTTTCATCACATTTCCCATAATTTTCCTGATTATAATTTAGGGTCACAGTAGGTCCGGAGCCTACCTGGAATCACTGGGCGCAAGGACACCCTGGAGGGGGAGCGAGTCCTTCACAGGGCAACATACACTCACACATTCATTCACACACTCACACCTACAGTCACTTTTGAGTCACCAATCCACCTACCAACGTGTGTTTTTTAAACCGTTGGAGGAAACCGACACAGTGTGGACACAGGGAGAACACACAAACTCCTCACAGACAGTCACCCGGAGCGGGACTCAAACCCACAATCTCCAGGACCCTGTAGCTGTGACAGAGACACTACCTGCTGCGTAAATGAAGAAAATTATGATAATAATATTATATTATTATATATTATTATATTATAATTATTAAGTGATGATAGAAGAAGAATATATTATAAATTCAGAAAAGTCTGTACTTACGATGTCTGGGATCCATATTAACATCCATCTGATGAACTTCTTGTTTTTTGCTTCTCTTTATGAAGTAAATGATGATTAGCACTAATATGAGTAACAGTCCTGCTGACACTCCTGAGACGATGATGGGAACGGGATGCTGCAGGAGAAATCACCATCAAAACTTACCCCACTTCAAATTTCTATCTTCACATTTAGGAGCATAACGAACAAATATTAGTACTTTATTAGACTTTACCTTTCACTGTGACGCTCAGTAATGGAGTGGAACTGGAGGTAAAGGTGCGTGTAGACACGGCTACTTCATAAACACAGCTGTAGTTTCCCTGGTGGGTGAAATCTGCCTCAGGAAAGAAGAAGGAGGCTGAGTGATTCACAGCTGACTGTGTTCTGGTGATGCTGGATCCACTGAACTCCAAGTGGAAGGGTCCCCCTGGATACTGTGGCTCTGTGAAGCAGATGATGGAGAAGCTGTGTCCCCTGGTCACCTCTGAGCTTTGAAGCCACCAGTGGAAGTCTCCATCAGGAGAAGAACTGAAGGAGATGTTGGGCTGCAGCAGGTTCACTGAAAAACAAGAGGGACTTTAATATGAAGCAAATGATGGCTCAGATTTGACAGGAACTACAAACAAGACCCATCTTACCCACAACAGAGAAACGAACAGAGCTGCTCTGAGGAGAGCTGAAATCTCGACTGGAGACTCTGGTCTGGTACTGGCAGTAGTAAAACCCCTCATGAACAAAGTCCACTTTTGTTAAACTGAAGGTGACTGAGGTCCCACTCTTGGTTTCTCTAAATCACCCAGAGCTCTTTATCAGAGAGAAGGATCCACCTGTGAACTTGGTTTCTACAGAGCAGCTGATATCAACCTTCTCTCCCCATGTGACCTCTCTTGAGGAATGGAGAGAGATGTGTGGAGTGGGTAGAGTTACTGGAAAAGAAACAGGTTTTACCATGAGATTTAACAAAACAATTGTCAAAATGTGTCTAAATGTGACTGATTTATATTAACAGAATTACATTTGCACTCTGGTGTTCCTTTAGGAGTACGACTAGATCAAGTGTGGAACATCTCCTTTCATGCTGTCCATTCATATAAAATTCAACACTCATCTCAGAACAATCCAAAAACAGCAGTTTAATCCACTCAGTTTTCTTTTGGGGGACTCACTCCCACGCAGAATACAGGCCCAAATACTGTTATTTATTCTCCCCTCAGTCTACAACCTAATGCACCTAGTGCAGGGCGTCCCAAAAGTAAGAGACAGAAGACACCCCTATAAAAGATGGTGATACAATTTTAGAAACAGGTGGAGAACCGTGGCCAAACAGGTTTTGCTCTTGCCTTAAATCTTGTGTCTAAAACTGGATCAGTATTTTTCAGATGGGTGTTTTTTCTGTGTCCTTAGGGGCACCCTGTAAATGTCTTTGGGAAGATGATCATTCTTAAAGCCCCTCCTTACATTGTTATTTAATATAAATTTCCAACTCTGTGTTCCTTTCTCCCTGACGGGGCACCTCAGCATTTCCCCGTCTCCTCCCTGTTCCTCATTGTTCTCTCTTAGTTTAATCTCCTCATAAAGAGGAGGTCTGCACTTCTGATTGTAAGAAGTAACTAGAAATATATTCTCTCCTCTAAGTCAAACAGGTTCTTCTCATACCACGAGTGTATGTTGAAGGCATATTTAAACATAAAGGAATGCTAGTTCATGCCAAGTACAGTTTTCTTTATACAACTAGACACAACCCACACTCAAGGTCTCTGCAGAACCCGCCTCCATCTCTCAGACCTTTCTGTTCATTAAATGGAGCAGTTTGTTTGTAGTGGAGCTGTCAGGAACCTAGTGAAGTGTGCTATTGTTTATCATTTCTTTTCACCGTTAAGTTCAGAAGTGTTAACAGTCGTGTTGTGTTCTGCTCTTTGGTGCACTAACACACGCTCTGTACCCTGCATGTCAGCTTCAGTTAACTTCTTATTAGAACTCTCCTTTCCATGTTAAAGGAACTCTAGGTAAGATATGGGTTTTTGCTCCTAGGGAGCCACCTAGTGTAATTAATTATTACTTCACTGTAGTGAAATCATTAGGGATGGGGAGGGAGTGGGTGGTTTTCTACTCTCTCCATAAGTTACTCCATGTTGCACTGTTTACCCAAATGACATGTCGTACAATGTGTTTACTTGTGGTAAAGGGGTATAATATTGTAAAATAAATTTGGCTGAAGTCGATTCGAACTGAGACGATTTCGAACTGTTTTAAAATGTACTGAGTCATGGTGTGTGCACTTACCCACAATAATGCTGATAGAGTTGCTCCTGGATGATGAGATTGATACGTCTCCAGTAGAAATAGTCACAGCTGTACTGGCCTTGACTTGAGGAGTCCACTGTGAAACTAAATGTTGTTGAAGATACAGCTGTTTGGGTTTGTATAGTTCTCCCATCTCTGTATAAACGGTATTCTGCAGAAGTGTACTCTGGGATGGGTGAAGTACATTTGATCTGAACAGTTTCTCCTGGAGAGACGGCAGAGTGTGAGGACAGTACAGGGCTCTGTAAGGTGTCTGTTAATGAATAGAATCAATGGATTAATGAACATTCATTCATTCATTCATTATCTGTAAGTGCTTATCCTGTTCAGGGTCGCTGTGGGTCCAGAGCCTACCTGGAATCATTGTGTAAATAAACATATCTCACGTGTGGCTTTGTTTTATCACTTATTATTTTTCTTAGTGCAGTACCCACTGAGGCTGCTACTTGCGTATGTCATTCACATAATTCATTTATGTATATAGACCAGTGGCGGATGCTGGTCTTTCAAGGAGGGGAAGCTCAGTTTCGGCCTACATCATAAAATGTGTCGGTTTATTTATACGTAAATTCTACCCTCTGTTCCTTTTAAAGAAAATGATCTGTGACCCTGTCGTACCAACAAGGCGTCTTTTCCAGGGACTTGACTAGTGTCCTCTCAATGGCCAGCAGAGCTAGGCTGCTTAAACGGCCTTGGCCCAGGTGAAGTGTGTCCGCCTGTGAGTGCTTTGTGACGGTGGAGGGGCTCAGCAGCACCCGCTGGACAGAAACAGATATGAGCCTTACCAACGTTCACAGGAATTATGTAAAATATCCATGGCTCCTAAGTTATAAACAGGACGTCTGTGTGAAATGTAGGGCATTGGAATTAGATCCAGTGCAAATAATTATTCTATTTTGGTGTAGTTTTGTTTAAATGACAGCTATGAGCTACTAGTGCTCAGCCGAAAAGATGATGCACGCCGTTTACTTCAACACTTCCATACATTTGCTTAATAATCCATACGTACACAGTGTGATAAACACGGAACTGATATCTTTTGTCTTCATGGACTAAATAAGGTCATTTTACTTCATGTGCAGTGACTGCTGCCAGGGCACGAACATTATAAGAGTTTTGGGAAAAAGGCAGCTGGCTTTTACGGAGTCCCCAGTGAATTGATTAGTTATTCATGCGCACAAATTACTAATTCCTTCACTCGAATTGGCTAAATCGTGCGCTCGAATTGCAATTCATTCACTGCATTAATTAAAACGTGTGAACTAATTGTAAATCGTTCACTGAATTATTATCTTTTTTTACCCATGTCCCCTCCAGGGCTCCGTACAGATTTACACTATATATTAATTAAATTTTACTCTTGAAACAACTTACCCACCAATCAGGTCTCTCCAACAGCACTGATTACTGAAATAAAGAAGAGTTGTTGAAAGCAGTGATAAAAGAAAACACTGTTCTGTGAGACAGTTATTCACCTTTTAGTTGATGTTGTATATTTAGATGTGGAACTTTGTTCCCATGAAATTTTGGTCATGTTTGGTGCAGCAAATTGACCTTTCATTCACTTGCACTGTATGGTCTAATGTTTCTTGACATGTGTTTTCTTTTAAAATGAAGGGCACCAATCAGGAGTTGTTGAAGGCTTTACACTAGATTTTAGAAACTTTGTGAGAATATGATGGTATTTAGCTACACACGTATTAGTGAGGTCAATTACTGATTCTGGATTATTCTTTCTGCCTCACAAACACGGCTCTATCACTCCAGAAAACACAGCTCCACTGCTTCACAGCCCAAATCTGGTGGAATTTACTGGTGGAACTAATGCTTGGCACTGAGCTTGTGGACCTCATGTGCAGCTGCTCTAGAGAGTTTAATTCTGTTGGTCAGTGCTTGTTTTCAAACGGTGTGTTCACTTCTGTTCCCATGGTGGGAGCACCATAAAGTAGGTAAATTCTATCATTACAGAAGTTCTTCAAACACCTTTGGACATTCAGTGTATGTTACTGCAGTTGTTCATAGACAAAGTGTTAAACTGACATGATTCAAATGATATAAACCTGTTTTTAGACAAATTGGGGTGTTTCATAACGTAATAAATACAAGAACCTGTGATGTCTCTTTTTTAACAACAAATGCACAAAAACAATAGGTTTCCAAAAATACAGACTATAGTTGTTTTCTTTTCTAAATACAAACACATTTAGAAACGAATGCTTTCAAGAAACTCCAAAAACTTTGGGACAGGGTCATACTAAGGTGGAAATCTTTATAGAATATTCTAGTTCCATGGTCTCCATCACTTCACTGTAAGCAGGAAAGGAACATCCACCAGAGTAGTGTGTGCACAGTGCTCTGTTTTTGTTTGTTTGATTGCGGATACACAGCTGACAGTCAGGGCAGGCCCATGCACACAGCAAAGTCCAAAAAGTTTGGAGATTATTTAAACAACTGTTTCTCTAGGTTTTTTTTTTTATTATCAGTGATGATAATCAGTCTCTAGAACTGCAGAGAGCCGGTCCTGTGTAGGAGTGTGTAACTAATGACTCTGGAGCTGCTTCAATTTGAGCTTTATCTTTGAGGGCAGTGATTCTGAACTGGATTTCATGTTTGTAAATGTTGTTGTGATAAGGCTCAGCTGACCACAAATCGTCAAACAGCTCCAGGGTCCTGGGGTTATGGGTTCCAGTCCTGTTCCAGGTGACTGTCTGAAGGTTTTGTTGTTATCTCCTTGTGTCTGCGAGGGTTTCCTCCCACGGTCCAAAAATGTCGGTAGGTGGATTGGTGACTCAAAATGTCCATAGGTGTAAAAGTGTGAGTGTGCCTGTTAAGGAGTGTTGCCCCCTCCAGTGTGTGTTCACGCTTTGCGCCCAGTGATTCTAGGTAGGCTCCAGACCCACTGTCACGGATCACTGGGCGGACTGACGGAAGCGGACGCACTTGCTAGAACACGTAGAGTTTATTTTAACAAAGGATTTAACTTAACAAATTCACGCTACACAGGAAACAACATTACAGGACTGGAAGACGAAACGACATGACTTGACTATGAAAGAGCAAAACAACAAACCATACGAAACAAAGAAACAACACGACATGGCTAAGAAAGGAAACGGCACGACTAGGAATAAGAAACAAACATTAAAAAGAGAAGTGAAATGTGAAATGTACGACAAAACAACGGTGAAATGAGAACTGGAATCTAACGAGAACGAGAATGACACAAAACGACAGGACCTGACAGAGAACACGACTGATACGACTAAGGACAAAGGAGAAATGTACGACCAAAAGGACGCAGCTAACTCAGACCACTTTGTTAGGAGGGGTGCTATTCGCCGGACTCCATTTCGAACAAGCCCTAAAAAACCAAGAACAGCCTCCGAATGGAGTCCACGGCTCCAGCCCAGGCCCGGCGCGGTTCCTTTCCCTCCAACGGAGGACTCGATTCGAGACTCAATGGATTATTCCATTATATTTAGCGAGAAGCTAAAAGAAGTCCAGGCGAATATAATCCAGTCTCTAATCGAGTCAAGGACTTCAATAGAGTCGACTCCTGAATCGAGTGATTGCGCCAGCGCGAGTAGAAGGAATCGCCGAAAGAAACGTGCTGGAGTCACCCCCTCGATGGTCGATTACCCCCTCAGGTCCGGAGAAATTTTTTGGGGGGGGGTTAAGGGTAGGGGCTGTTAGCCTCCAACCTCAGGACGACGGAGGGGGGGCTAACAGGGGCACACCACTGAGGGATCTAAAGGGTGCGCCTGTGAAACCCCCTAAACCCTCTACAGCTCCAGCGCGAGCCCGACGAGCAGCACGAGCCCCTGCCTCGGTGGAAGCCTCTGCTCCGGTCACCATGAGCGCGGCGCCCGCTTCTCCTGTCTCCGTGGACGACTCCGCAGATTCCTCTGCCTCCGTGGACGTCGTCGCAGTTTCCCTGTCTCCGTGGACGACGTCGCAGATTCCCTGTCTCGTTGTTTTGCGTACAATGTCTAGGTTTATCTCTGTCTGTCTAGTTCCCTCTGTTTATATTTAGTTAGTATCTGTCTCTTTAGTCTGGGTTTCCGTTTGATTATCTCTGTCCAAGTCTGTCTGTCTAGTCAACTTCTGTTTATTAAAATATCCTGTGTTTTAGCAAGTGCGTCCGTCTCCGTCAGTCCGCCCGTGATCCGTGACACCCACCGTGACCCTGAACTGTATAAGTGGTTACAGAAAATGAATGAATTTTGAATTCCATATGAATTCCACCTATGCCTCCATTACTTTTATTGATCTTAAGGTTTTTGCCATTGTATTTGTTTTAGTATCTTGTTTTAGTATCTGGAAGGTAAAGAAACATTATATTGATGTAATAATTTAGGACATGTGAAAGAACTCAGGTGGCAGGAACATGTAATACTAGAGGAGATAGGTGTTAGGGGATTTGTAGCCAAGTCGGCCACATTCCTTCTTGTGCAGTTCGTCACCAGGGGCCGGAAACTAGGGGCAGCTCTGAAGGAGTTTTCAGAAACACCTGAAAGGTCTAGTTAGTGGTTGTGGATAAAAAAGAGCACAGATTACTTGGGAAATGCACTGTAGAGATGCTATTGTGATTGTTGGTGATGCAGCACATAAAGTTCACATGGAACTGGTGGCACTGAGCATACATTAACGGTGCCAGTGGGGCTAGGTACAGCCTTAGTCACCAGGGAGGCCAGTGTGAATTTATAGCTGTTGATGGTAAAGGGTAAGGTAGGACTGTAAAGCTGGCTTGGAGCGGGTGGGTCTGGGATGTCAGACTTCACTGTTGAGCCGTCTGAAATTGTCATGGTATTTGTGGTGCATCTTTGCCCATGGCATGGGACTCTTAGACAATTCAATGTGGTTTTGTAGACACAGCTCCAGGGCTTCATGTGCCAGCTGGCCTGCAGTCCCAATCCGTCTCCTACAGCGGGGTCATGGAGCACAACAGAAAACTCATCTCCATCCCAACTTTTGTTGAGAAATACAATCGAGTTCTTCAGAGAGAGCATTGGACATCTTTTTGTGATTTTGTTATTGTAATAAAAGTTTAAGTAATTAAAAAAATAACACAATTTTAAATGTATTTTACACAAAATCACAGCTGTTCTGGAAATGATTGCGTATCAGACGTTCCATTATATATGCATCATTGGATACAAAATAAAGTGCAATCTTTCGGACTTTCGGATGAACTGAAATGATTCTTTAGATTATTTTAAAATTGATTACAATGTGTCGTACACTCAAATTACTAACAGTGCACAAGAACTTTTATTGTTTAATGTGCTTTAGTGTTCTGGATTGTCTTAACTGAGAGTGGGTGAGATTTCACTAAACCAGTAACACACAATACAGAGCATACGGTGTCACTAGACGAAGGTGTGTTATAAGTCTATTCACTCATAATAATTCAGTCAGTGATTAAAAAATGCAGAAAATAGAAATCAGAATTTATAGAATTTGGATTTAAACATTAAAAACTATGCGCAAGAAATTGTTTTCCATGATAATATACAAAAAGGTGTATACGGTATATAGTTGTGTACAAGTCGTGATGTTTATGATTGAAGCAGGTTCTAAAAATGTAATTATTCTGAGTTGTAATTTTTTTCACTTTCAGCTTCAAAGAGGCATTCAAGTGGCTCTGATTCCAAGAAAAAAATATTTGCTGTAGAACATTTAATTGCTGAGCTGCACATACACATGCAATTAATTTAATGTGTCAATATTTCTGCTGAAAAAATATTAATGCTCAAACTTAAAGGAAGAAAAATGAATTTACAGAGAATACAGACGAGAAGAGGTCTCAGCATTTTGATTTCACTAAATCCTTGTTGAAATGTTCAGTTTGCAGAGGGGTGGGCACTGCTGCTGTGTTCAGACGATGCTCTGAGGTTCTGATGTCTGTGCCTTACAAGCTTCTCTTCCTCTTGGGCCCCTTTTCCTGTTAGCAATAACTCATACTGAAAACACCACAGCTACACTATATGTACAGATGTACAATGATCAGAAAGCATGTCATTTCACTTCAGTTTTCTAAGAGTAGATGTGACCATGGGAGATTCTAGGATCAGAGATTTAGGAGTGCTGAGCATCTAACGAGACAAACACTCTCTCCTTCACCACCTCCACCCATCAAAAATAAACTACATTTAAATCTGACTCCCAAATTTAAACATCCCACACTCCTGTAGGAAGAAAATCTGACTTTTTGGGTAAGGGAAACACTTGCCTAAACAGACCCAGCCAATCTGAGACTACTCCCTTTAATGCTAAACCATTGCAAAACTTTAGTACAAAAGAAATTGTATTAAAAATGAAACATAATGAGGGATAAAAACATCTGGTCACACTGCTGTGGGCATTCAATTCACTTCATTGTGACCTTACTCTGTCACAATAACCTGGATCACACACATGAGCATGCACACACACCTACACCCCCAGCCCCCCCCCCCCCCCACACACACACACACAGGACAAGTTAGGAGTTGGGCATCAAAAAACTGGCACTAGGAAGTGTGTGTTTGCTCTCAGCACGGCTTCAGGGAAAGAAAATGGATCACACCATTTGTGATGGAAGGCAGGACTTGTATTTTTCTTCATAAAATATTATATTTAGCCATGCATTTAATCGTGTGGCACAGTGGTGCAACAGGTAGTGCCGCAGTCACACAGCTCCCAGGTCCTGAGGATGTGGTTTTGAGTCTCTTTCTGTTTGACTATCTGCGAGGAGTTTGGTGTGTTCTCCCCATGTCTGCGTGGGTTTCCTCCCATGGTCCAAAATTACTTTAGTAGGTGGATTGGCTACACAAAATGTCCAAAAGTATGAATGGGTGTCCATGCTTAATCATAATAATATGCTTAATTTATAAATAATTATATGGCCTTTATACTCTTTCAAATTTATTCTCAACAGCCTCTCTGATCACCTCATTCCAACAACTGCCGAGCCAGCCAGGGGCCTTTATATACAGGAAAGGGACAATCCAAAGTCAAGTCTGAGCTGCGAGCTGTGCTGACCTCTGCTGTACTGTGTGAGACCAAGGGCTCATAAACAGAAACATTCGTCCAAATCATGCAGTGGTGAGTTGAATGGTGCTGTCCATGCTGAAGGAAATAAATCTATTAATGGTCAATTTGCTAGTACAGACACTGGCCGTAAAGGCTGAAACAGGGAGGAGGAAGTCTTTGGGGCTGAGTTCATGGTGGCTTATGAAAGCATATGAAGCCGGACCCCCCTGTTGGATAGATGAATATGAGAAATATGTGGAGACGGGGTGGAGGTGGGAGAAAGTTTTTCCAACGTGGAAATGACGTGAGTTTGCAGGGTTTATATAGAGCTGAGAGGAGGAGTTCGGCCGTGGTCCTACTCCCAAAATTATGTTATTACATAACTTCAATTATTAAAGCTTTCTTTGGAGCCCTGGTCCTGTGTATGTTTAATATATCCTTATGCTTTCTTTTTATTGTGCATATAATAATAAAAAGTGTAATAATAATAGTGGTACTATATTAAATATATACTTTTACTAAATAGTTTTCTATTGTAAGTAATGTGTGTAGTCTTTGTTGTCATTATATATTCTGATTATAAATAAAACAAATTCAATAACCATTAAAATCTTACCATAGGACCATGTTAGGGTCCTGAGTCAAAGTTGTTGTTTAAGTTACATATTACTGAGTTTAAAGTGAAAGCCTGGGGCAGTGTTTAAACCTGCCATGACAAAAATAGCACTGGCATTTATGATAATTATATGCTACAGAAGTCACCGCATGTAAATATGTCAACAGACCCCTCATGTAGAAACACATCTTTTTATTATTTAATAGTTTATAACTATAACTTAGGCATATTTTTTGGTTGAAATGAAATCCAGGACACACTTGGCCAACTGGTGAGATTAAACAATAGCCCACTGTAATGCATTGTTGTAATTAGTGCACTATTGACATTAACAATGACCTGAAACAAATTTGACTCTTAGCTATAACAGGCACATCGGTTGTGTGTTGCCAACAAATTACACAAACAGAATTAGTCATTTAAATAACAGGCTGTAATTTAATTGTAATTTTATTTAGAAATAGTGTGTTCTGTTGTAGAGTAAAAGTGTTTCTGCTTGTTTTCACATGAAAGAACATTTCTCATTAAGTACATGGTGTACTGCACTAAGCAGCACTATCTGTTCTCACTATCTGCCTGGTGAAGATGAGTATCTCTGTGCTGTGGGTGCAAGTCTGTAGTGGAAATAGTATGCACACTTTGCGGTGGCATTAGCACTAAATAGCGGAGTCAATGATCATTAATTATTATTTTATTAATAATTAATTATTTAATTCATTTTGCTAAGCTCCATGTTTGGGTGCCATTAACTAATATGTAGTGCCCTTACCTGTCTTCATTTTAGCTTAGACAAGTAGGTCATCTTCACATATTATAGAGCAGGATTAACTAGAATGAACTATTATTAATGAATTATGCTCATTGACCCGCCGTGGGTTCTTGACTCTGAAATGGAATCTGAACTAGAAGTTATAATTCCATACAAGAAAGGTGCACACACACACACACAAATAACCAAGGATTAGTTTTATCACACAACTGGTTTATTAATTGTAATCTCAAATAATGAATATTGATTAGACATTCATATAATAAAATGGATTACAGCGATATATGAGGGAACAGGGAAATTAAAATATGAGGGAATTTCTCTATGATAATTATTACCCTAAGTTCTAAGAAAGGCTATTGTTTATCCCAGCAAACTTTCAGTACCAACCCATGAGCCATGAAAGACAAGAGACCGTATGACCTTACGTATCCAGAGATGGACACGGAGCATGTTGCTGACGGTGCCTTCCGGCATGACTTCCTGGAGAATTGCAGACGCGGGCCTTGTAGGTTGCAACCGCGGGCGTTCATTTTCTCCCGAGGCTTTCACACGCAGCCGTCGGAGCTGGTGGTGTTCTGAAGGTCTCTGTGGGGATTCTTCGTCATCGCTGATCTGCCGCCTTGTGAGAGAGACACGTCCATGCAGGTCTCTCCTGAAGCCTCATCTCAGAAGGTCATTCTGAGGGTGCGTGCGGCCATCCTCTTCGTGGCGTTGTCCTTTTGAGGGTCAGATGTCTAAGGTTCCTTTCAGGCTCTGGGTGGGGCGTTGACATTTCGCTAGGGTTAAACTATAGCTTTTCTTAATCTGTAGTTTCTATCTGGACCACGCATTAAAGGCCCACGACTGTTTAAGAAAGCCATGAGTCTGACACCTGAAAAGTAATTTCAAAAACCCCGGGTCATTTTACTCTTTAGCCTTGAAAAAGGCTAAAAGATATAACTCCCCAAGTGTTTGAGTCTTTTAGAGTTAACAGTCTTTAAAAAGGTGTAAGAGGGCATTGTGAGTTTCAATCAAGATTGAGTCTCTGTGTCTCTGCATTCTTTTCTTGACCCTGGGGGCCCTTAAGTCATAAAAAAGGGTCTTTGGAGGGGTTTTACGGGCCTGCTCTGGAGGTTTATCTCACCTTACAATCTTGGTTAGAGATGTCTCTGAAAACTAGCGAAAGCTTGGGTATTTAAAATCGCATCTTCAGAAAGTCAAAATTTCTTATTAGAAATGAATACACATTCATTATATCATACTACAAGTCTTACTACTTTACCTGTCCTTCTTGGCTCTCTCTGAAAGTCTTATCAAATAATGTGCTGAAAATATTAGGGCTGTAGACGAAAAAACATAATATTTAGGACGGTTCTGAGAAAAGTCATGTCATCGCCCTGGTCCATTGTATGTTTAATATATCCTTGTGTTTTCTTTTTAATAGTGTCTACAATAATAATATATTACATACACATTTACTAAATAATTTTCTACAGTAAGTAAATATTTTTGTGTAGTTTTTGTTGTCATTATTTTTGTCTGTAACGAAAATAATATCCATGATGATTAAAATCTCACCATAGGACCATGTTAGTTTCCTGAGTCAAAGTCATTGTTTAAGTCACAATTACTCAGTTTAGAGGAAAAGCATGGGGCAGTGTTTCAACCTACAATTCACAAACAGAATCCCTCTTTTACAAAAAACAGGCTTTAATTAAATTTGTATTCTTTAGAAAAAGTGTCAATTTCTTTAGAGCAGAAGCTTTTCTGTCTTTTCACATGAAAGAACGTTTTCTCATTAAGTACATGACTTACTGCACTATCTGCTGAAGATGAGCATCTCTGTGCTGTGTGTGCAAGCCTGAGAAAGTGGACAGAAATTGTGCCAGTATTCAAAAGGGCTGTCATTTCTGGAGATAAGGACTACAACAAGGAAACAGCTGCTGTTGTGGTCTGTCTCAGATTTGGGTTCTCTTCAAGATCTCAGGAGCACAAAAGGTGCACACGCTTTATCAGATCTACGAATCCACTTTTCCAGCAGAGGATTCCCTGTAGTGTTGATTCTCTCTCCATCGTCAGCTGATGTTTCCATTAAATCCAATTGATCCTAGAGAATTTTGCATGCTAACTAATATGGTAATATACTAATGGACCATTTTCTTGTATTCTGTGTAAAGAGTGGAATTTTGTGTTGTTGAAATGGCGTATGGGCGGCACGGTGGTGCAGCAGGTAGTGTTGCAGTCACACAGCTCCAGGGGCCTGGAGGTTGTGGGTTCGATTCCCGCTCTGGGTGACTGTCTGTGAGGAGTTGGTGTGTTCTCCCCGTGTCCGTGTGGGTTTCCTCTGGGTGCTCCGTTTCCTCCCACAGTCCAAAAATACACGTTGGTAGGTTGATTGGCGACTCAAAAGTGTCCGTAGGTATGAATGTGTGTGTGTGTGTGTGTGTGTGTGTGTTGCCCTGTGAAGGACTGGGGCTCCCTCCAGGGTGTATTCCTGCCTTGTGCCCAATGATTCCAGGTAGGCTCTGGACCCACCACTGGATAAGCAGTTACAGATAATGAATGAATGAATGAAATGGCGTATCAGAACTAGAAAGCAGAGCGAAGAGCCCCGCTATGGGGGAGATAGAGATAAAACATTTCCCCCATTATTTGCATGAATAATGTTTAGATTTTTTCGTTCTAAATATTGCAATAAACACCCAACTTGGTAAGCTCATAGTTAATATATAAGCCCTAACATTTTTTTTGTGTGATGCTGCTACGTGTGTGACATTATTCAGAAAATCAATCCCCCCTTCTCTCTCCCTTCAGTTAGATTTATCTGCAGGGAAGGAGGGGCTCCATGACTGAGTGTAACACCGTATTAACCAGAAGAACACAGTGACTATGTCACAAAGACTACCTTTTGGTGCCCAAACCAGGAAAAAAAAGAAGAGGAAAGAACAGAAAGCTAGAGGTGATGTAATGTAGGTATTAATATACCAGCTGCTTCTTCCAATTTTCAGTTCAACATCAAATGGAGCAGTAGCTGTAAACACATTACTGTGCTACTTAAGTTGCAGTGGAAAATTAAAATAAATAGGTCAGGGCTGGGTCTGCTGTAGAGACAGAGAGAGAGAAAGAGCCTTTACTAAACATGATTCTCTTGTACAATAAAACTCAGTTTGTGCTGGTACCAATTTTGAGAATTTAAAAGTACATTTTTAACTTTAATCTGTGACGAGGTGATTCCCATCAATGTCATAAATGACTCTGTGGATTCTCTGAGGGCAACTTTTCTGTTTAAGAATAAATTACTGATAAAAGACAATGTTTTACCTCTGACAAGTTCAAATATTTTGTAGCTGAGCTCAGCAGCTCGAGCAGAATCTCATTACTCTGAACTAAATATGGTCAAAATTAATATTTTATTCATTTCATATTTAACACAACACTCTGTGTTTATTTCAGTGTTTCTCAGTGTGTGGGGCGTGTAGGTATTGTAGATGAAGTACAAAGATTCTGAAGAAATTAGCATTTCTTTATTAATGAGCCTGTCTTTATTAATGCCTTTCTGTTTTCCTATAAAGTTCACTCAGTAAAAAGCACCCACTCACAGTGGATTCACTAATAGCCCTTAAACATAATAAAAGAACATTAGAATAGAGACCAGAAAAATGTAGCTTGCCTGGAACAAAAAAATGCTTTAATTTTGAAAAGGTGCCACTGAGATTATCGTGTTTTGGCAGTGAGTCAGACACCGTGGGTCCTCTTTCAGCCTTCGTTAAGGCGCCTGTTCAAATATAAATCTGCTCCAATTAGTGATGGGAATTTCGTCTCTTTTTGGGGAGCCGGCTCTTTTGGCTCGGCTCTTCATAAAGAGTCGGCTCTTCCGGTTCCTAAAGGGCTCTTTGTTTTACCACTTATTTCCACTGGTACAGAACAATATTACCTACATTTTACATGACTATATGGACAAAATATTATTGTTCAATATTAAAAATAATAAATAGTGTTACAGTGGCCAATTGTTTTTATGGCTGTCTTGCAATAACTCACTGATTGCACTCACACATTCAATTGTATAAATAACTGGATTTTTATTTAAACACCTTAATAAAAAATCACTTGTAAACTCTGAAGTATAGCCAATGGAACCTAAAAGGTAGGTATTACAAAATAACTTATTAAATTAAATAATCATACATTTCTGGGTAATAAAATAAACAAATACTCTGCAAAGTGCAAAACAGCAGCATTCAACGGTAGTGATTAAAACAACCACAACTGTCAACAAACATTTAACTGATTTAACATTTTCTTCAACTATTTTTTGGAAGGCAGATTGGCATTCAGGAAAACCAAGTGTCTCAGTTTGGAGGGTTGGAGGGTTGGAGCTTGCTTGTTGTTCTCTCATTGGTTGAATGACAAGCCTTAGAAAAAAATGGCTCGGTCTTAGACGGGAACCGGCTCTCATCGTTCACTTACAAGAGCCGGCTCTTTGAACCGGTTCGTTCGCGACCGACACATCACTAGCTCCAATCATCAGCTTCACTGGCCTCCGCTTCACTGTCAGAGTCTGGTTTATAAAGTTTGTTTTGACCAGCTCCAAACTTGATGTCAGTAAGAAGAGCACAACAAATAACAACGACAGATAATTACAGTTATATATAATATAATATTCAGTTATATAAGCGGCTTGTATATAACTTAGTGTAACGCAGGAGGATCTGAGAGTTAGTGAACGTTAATATTAGCTGTGTTCAGGTTGTGAGAACGTTAGTCTCTGGCCATGTCCCAAACTGCACACTGCTGCTCTGAATAGTATGAAAATACACATATACCACCCCATGGCGTCAAAATAAAATGAAGTTCTGAGAACAAAAAACAGAATCCATAACCAATAAATTACATTTTCAATTGTCATTGTCATTGTCATTAATATTGAGAGTTATAAAAACAGGTTTGTAAACAGAATATTTCTGTATATAATTGACTATTTTGAGCTTAATATTCTGGAAGAATCCGTTTTCGCTTTCATTTTGCCTGTTCTCAGTTGCGCTTCTCTCAGTCTTGATGTCGCCTCCAGAAATTTCTCGCTTTATGACGTAGCGGGGAAACAGCGAGAATGACAGGAATTGAATGTGATTTCACAAAACTCTGCTAATTTAATTCACAAATGTCTAATCAAACAAACATAGGATTTTGAAATTAGAAATAAATAAACATACCTTTGTGAAAACTCTATGTGGAATAGAATGAGAAAAATAAAAGATTTGTATTCAGATAAAGATATCAGGGGATTCTGGTGTTTCATTTCAAAATAAAAGCCCTTTAAATTATTTTATTTTCATCATTTTAATTCTACATTTTGATTGTTATTAAAAAGGTATTTTGCTTTTTAAGAAAGTCCTTGAAGGAACATAGACAGGTCCCCCATATGGAGTATGGCTGTGTTTAAAATAGATTTACTACAGGATCTCTGACAAATCAAGTCCACTAGGTGTCAGTATAATGGCTTAAATATAAATTGAAGAACCATTAAAGAGAATGACGGACTGCTTCTTTAAATAAACTAAAGAGCTTTAACAACCAGTGGAAAGCATTAGGCAAATACATCTGAATTTGGAGGCAACTTGGTGTGAACTGCCTGTCATTATACTTAAGAATATTTTATCCTAATGTATTTAATGGTGCTGTCAAACTGGTGAGAGAAGCCCTTCATTTTTACTTTATTATAAGATCTCAGGGTAGTTTTGATGATTTTTTCATGAGAATTTCTTAGTTTGCTCAGTAAAAGTTTCAGGGAGAGCTTTAGTATCAGACAGAAACTTAAATATGCAGTTATCAGCTCAAACAGAAAAACAGGAGCTCTGTGTGTGTGTGTGTGTGTGTGTGTGTGTGCATGTGAGAGACAGAGTTAACGAGTTTATGATATTTATTACATATTTCAGCATAAATAAAAAAAAATCAAACACCACCGCTAATACAGACTGTTAAAAGTGTGAAATATGGGAGGAATGTGTCCAAATTGAGTAAAATGATTAATTAATCAAAATAATTATTAACGTCTTACATTCATGCGTTCACATGTGTTAACTTGATTAAAAGTGATCTTTAATTTCCCATACTACACATTAGAATAAATTTGCTCATCCTCATAGTCATTGTCCACTGCAGTTTTCTCCGCCTCTGCATCTATATCAACATAGTCATCATTGTCAGAGTCCTCTTCCTGATGGACAATGGCTTCCTGATTTTCATAATCGTCTTCATCGTCTGTCTCTTCCTTTTCATCTTCAATCCAATATCTGTTGTTGATACCTGGGGAATGATTGTCAAAGAAAATTAATTAAAGAGATATAAAATCACCTGGTAAAGCACATGCTACAGAATAACACTTTATTTGTTTTAATGGTTTCCCAAGAGACAGGAGTTTCAGTAAAAGTGCCTGAGCTTCCTTTAATTCCAGCTACAACACTGAATAGTTTAATATTTCAGAATATTAGAGGGAACAAGATTTACACAGAGTTTGTTTGATCACCTGCTTTGTTTTTCTTCACTGCTTTATTCACTTTGTCAGTGTTTACATTGATGTAGTCTCCTTCAGAATCATCTGAATCTTCTTTGTGGTAAAAAATGGCCTCTGCATTTTCGTAATCGTCTTCATCTTCTGTCTCATTGTTCCCTCCAGTTGTTCCATACGTGTTTTTGGCTCCTACAGAAGAATTGTGTGTTTGGTGTTATGATAGTATAATCCTACATTTTTCTAAACTCATGACAGATATTTTGTTAATAATAAAGTTAACAGCAAAGCCCCAGAAGAATATATTATAAATTCAGAAAAGTCTGTGCTTACGATGTCTGGGATCCATCTTTACATTCATCTGATGAACTTCTTGTTTTTTGCTTCTCTTTATGAAGTAAATGGCGATTAGCACTAATATGAGTAACAGTCCTGCTGACACTCCTGAGGCGATGATGGGAACAGGGGATGCTGCAGGAGAAATCACTATCAAAACTTACCCCACTTCAAATTTCTATCTTCACATTTAGGAGCATAACGAACAAATATTAGTACTTTATTAGACTTTACCTTTCACTGTGACGCTCAGTAATGGAGTGGAACTGGAGGTAAAGTTGCGTGTAGACACGGCTACTTCATAAACACAGCTGTAGTTTCCTTGGTGGGTGAAATCTGCCTCAGAAAAGAAGAAGGAGGCTGAGTGATTCACAGCTGACTGTGTTCTGGTGAAGCTGGATCCACTGAACTCCAAGTGGAAGGATCCCCCTGGATACTGTGGCTCTGTGAAGCAGATGATGGAGAAGCTGTGTCCCCTGGTCACCTCTGAGCTTTGAAGCCACCAGTGGAAGTCTCCATCAGGAGAAGAACTGAAGGAGATGTTGGGATGCAGCAGGTTCACTGAAAAACAAGAGGGACTCGAATATGAAGCAAATGATGACTCAGATTTGACAGGAACTACAAACAAGACCCATCTTACCCACAACAGAGAAACGAACAGAGCTGCTCTGAGGAGAGCTGAAATCTCGACTGGAGACTCTGGTCTGGTACTGGCAGTAGTAAGACCCCTCATGAACAAAGTCCACTTTTGTTAAACTGAAGGTGACTGAGGTCCCACTCTTGGTTTCTCTAAATCACCCAGAGCTCTTTCTCAGAGAGAAGGATCCACCTGTGAACTTGGTTTCTACAGAGCAGCTGATATCAACCTTCTCTCCCCATGTGACCTCTCTTGAGGAATGGAGAGAGATGTGTGGAGTGGGTAGAGTTACTGGAAAAGGAACAGGTTTCGCCATGAGATTTACCAAAACAATTGTCAAAATGTGTCTAAATGTGACTGATTTATATTAACAGAATTACAAGTGCACTCTGGTGTTCCTTTAGGAGTACGACTAGATCAAGTGTGGAACATTTCCTTTCATGCTGTCCATTCATATAAAATTCAGCACTCATCTCAGAACAACCCAAGAACAGCAGTTTAATCCACTCAGATTTCTTTTGGGGGACTCACTCCCACGCAGAATACAGGCCCAAATACTGTGAGTAGTTTCTCCCCTCCGTCTACAACCTAATGCACCTAGTGCAGGGCGTCCCAAAAGTAAGAGACAGAAGACACCCCATATAAAAGACGGTGATCCAATTTTAGAAACAAGTGGGGAACCGTGGCCAAACAGGTTTTGCTCTTGCCTTAAATCTTGTGTCTAAAACTGGATCAGTATTTTTCAGATGGGTGTTTTTTTCTGTGTCCTTAGGGGCACCCTGTAAAATGTCTTTGGGAAGATGATCATTCTTAAAGCCCCTCCTTACATTGTTATTTAATATAAATTTCCAACTCTATGTTCCTTTCTCCTTGACGGGGCACCTCAGCATTTCCCCGTCTCCTCCCTGTTCCTCATTGTTCTCTCTTAGTTTAATCTCCTCATAAAGAGGGAGTCTGCACTTCTGATTGTAAGAAGTAACTAGAAATACATTCTCTCCTCAAAGTCAAACAGGTTCTTCTCATACCACGAGTGTATGTTGAAGGCATATTTAAACATAAAGGAATACTAGTTCATGCCAAGTACAGTTTTCTTTATACAACTAGACACAACCCACACTCAAGGTCTCTGCAGAACCTGCCTCCATCTCTCAGACCTTTCTGATCATTAAATGGAGCAGTTTGTTTGTAGTGGAGCTGTCAGGAACCTAGTGAACTGTGCTATTGTTTATCATTTCTTTTCACCGTTAAGTTCAGACGTGTTAACAGTTTTGTTGTGTTCTGCTCTTTGTTGCACTAACACAAGCTCTGTACCCTGCATGCCAGCTTCAGTTAACTTCTTATTAGAACTCTCCTTTCCATGTTAAAGGAACTCTATGTACAGTGCCCACCCTAGCACACGGTCCCAGTTAAAATCCCAGTACCGCTGGCAAACTCCAGCCGTTTACGCTTATGAGTATAACTCAGAAAAGGCTTTCTCCGTGCATGCCTCCCAAACAGCTTGCTGGCATGTACATAGCACCTACTGGATGTTTGGGAGACCTCGTAACTCCAAGATGCTACCATTTGATTCAGTTCTCTTACAGTGAGATTTGGGGAACTTTTTACTTCTCTGACCCTCCTTCTCACTGTGCGTGGTGGCAAGATACACTTGCGTCCTCTTCCAAGTTTGTTTTCTAGTTCAAGATGTTTGTCATAGTTCCAGATGTTTTGAACTTTTTGATGATTGCTCTGACTGTAGATAAGGGCATCTGCAGGTGAGTGGCTTTTTTCTTGTAACCATTGCCTGATTTATGAAGGTCGACACACATCTGCTTTACTTGAATTGTGTATTCTCTTGTCTTACACACCTTTAAGAGTAAGTAAGAGAAATAGGCCTTTGTGTAACGCCATATTTATACCCCAGGGAAACAGGAAGTGATGAATTACTAATTAAAGGTTCCTAGATACTTTGATCCACTTTATACACAACAGTAGAAATGACATGGTTCAAATACATTTATTTCCAAGAAATTTTTAAGAGTGCCAATAATTGTGAAACAGGTCATTTTATGGGAAATAATTATTACTTAGTTTATTAGAAAAAATAAATGAGTTAAAGGTTGCTTTTTTCTAAATTATTTCAGAGTGAGATTATACTTCTGCAAGAAAAAATAAATTTATTTTAAGACATTTTAACACTTTAACTAGGGGTGCCAGTAAATATGCAGGGTGCTGTAAGATATGTTTTTTTGCTCCTGGGGCTCTACCTAGTGTTATTAATTATTACTTCACCTTATTGAAATCAGCAGGGATTTACTTTTGTTTACTTTTAAGTTTACTTGTGGTAAAGGGGTATAATATTGTGAAGTAATTTTGGCTGAAGTCATTATGATATTGAACTGTTTTAAAAAGTCATTGTGTGTGCACTTACCCACAGTAATGCTGATAGAGTTGCTCCTGGATGATGTGAGATTGATACGTCTCCAGTAGGAATAGTCACAGCTGTACTGGCCTTGACTTGAGGAGTCCACTGTGAAACTAAATGTTGTTGAAGATTCAGCTGTTTGGGTTTGTATAGTTCTCCCATCTCTGTATAAACGGTATTCTGCAGAAATGTACTCTGGGATGGGTGAAGTACAATTGATCTGAACGGTTTCTCCTGGAGAGACGGCAGAGTGTGAGGACAGTACAGGGCTCTGTAAGGTTTCTGTAAAAGATTACAATCAATGGATTAATGAACATTTATTTTATTAAGTGACCACAGCAGCAATATCATCATTACAGAGAATGTGAAAATAGCTTTCTTTACCTGAGCACACAACACTCGCGTCTTCACCATGACCACAGTCGTGTTTGTAAAATCCTCTGTGACGACATGATGTGATGGAGCTTTCACTTCCAGAACAACCAACATCATCCAGAAGAATTGGACCACTTCCCTGACCAAAGCGGGCACTCTGATTGGCACTGATCGCTCGTCCACATCCCGTCTGTCTGCACACCACCGCCGCATCAGTCATGTCCCAGTCGTCATCACACACTGTTCCCCATGTGTCATTATGATACACCTCCACTCTACCAGAGCAGTATCCTGTTCCATTTACAAGTCTGATATTGTCTGATTTGACAAATAACAATACAAAAAAAATAAACAGTATTTTATGTATTTGTTTTATTATTTGCCATAAAACAAGAATAAGCACCAGAACTTGTTTAATGATGAACAAAAATAGAGAACCAGTGAAGTTTAAAATGTCTCTTTGTATGAAATTTAGGACTGAATTTTATGGGAATTTGCAAAATATTATTTGTTGTTTTTGGGTGCTGTTTTTTTAAACTGAGTACATTTCAACTTCTAATTTCTTTGTGGCGTGCACTAAACTCCTTTCCACATTCTACCAGTCCGTTGTCACTAGTGCTATATTCTATGTTATGTGCTGAGGCTCTTGGTAATGTCATTATGTAAATAGACATGTAGAGATGTAAATCTCGCGTGTGGCTTTGTTTTATCACTTATTTTGTTTCTTAGTGCAGTACCCACTGAGGCTGCTACTTGCTCCTACATCTCATCCTACAGTTCATTAGTATTACACTTATTTACACTCTCTCTCTTACCTGACCTCCACTGTTCACAAATTACACTTTATTCCTGCTCTCCAGACTGATCTGCTGTCACTGTGGCACCTAGTTATAATACATTTAGTTGACAGTCTTACTGCGTATTAAATATTTTAGTGCAATAGTAAAATAATTATGCCTCATGTTGCATAAATACTACAAGGCAGAGTCAGGGATAATGAATTATTATTTGATTAATAATTAATTATTTAATTCATTTTGTTAAGCCCCTTGGTTGGGAGTCATTAAATAATATGTAGTGTCTTTACTTGTCCAATTTTAGCTTGGACATGTAGGTCATCATGTTGGATGACTTTACATATTATATAGCATAATTACTTATTATTAATGGATTATGATCATTGACCTGCTGTAAGTTCTTGGCTCTGAAATTGAATCTGAACTAAAAGTAATAATTCCGTACAAGAAAGGTGCACACAAACAAATAACCAAGGATTGGTTTTATCACACAACTGGTTTATTAATAATAATATCAAATAATGAATATTGGTTATACATTCATATAATGAAATGGATTACAGCGATACATGAGGGAGCAGGGAGATTAATATGTGAGGGAAATTCTCTATGATATTTACCCTAAACTCTAAAAAGGCTATAGTTTATCCCAGCAAAGCATGCAGCACCAATCTCCTGAGCTATGACGAAATTAAACCATGTGACCTTACGTATCCCTGGCGTTACGTATCCGTGAGCGGCCGTTCGTCTTCTCCCTTTTGGTCTTAGATACAGCGACCACTCCGGAGCTGGTGGCGTTCTGAAGGTCTCTGTGGGGATTCTCCGTCATCGATGATTTGCCTCTTGGTGAGAGACACATCTATGCAGGCCTTTGCTCAGAAGATCATTCTGAGGGAACATGTGGCCTTCTTCGTTGCTGATACTGAAGCTCTTGTTATCACTTTGATGGTCCGAGGTCTGAGGTCTCTTTCATGCTCTGGGCATGGCATTGAGCTTTGCTGGAATGAACTATAGTTTTTTTAACTATAGTTTTTCTACTAGAAATTAAAATAAAACTTCTGGTTGGAAGTTCTGGGCTCTCTTAACTGAGCTTCCGGGCTGGAAGCGAATTCTCCTTCTTTCCACCGCTCCTCTTTTCTTCTCTCTCTACGTTTTCTTTCTATGTTCTGGGTTTGTTCTGTCTGAATACTGCTTGAGGAGCCCAAGACTGTTTAAGAGAGAGCCATAAGAGAATCTGGAAAGCTTCTGAAAAAGCCTGAAGAGAGCTGAAGGGCTGAACTCTGAACTGAGAGCTCTCGAGAGAGCCGGGTCTCTCCCTTAACTGGGAATTCTCCCTGAACTCTAACTGAGTGTAACTGACTGAACTGACTGAAAAAAAAACTTGCTTCTTCATCTCTTCTTGTTCTACTCTGTTCTGCTTCTTTCTGAGTGAGTTTTTTTTTTTTTTCGCACCACTGGGTTTTAACCAGATTTTAGAAATCCACCTTGAAGCCCTTATTGGTCCTCAGGGAGTTTCCCAATTTATGACACTTGACAAGACAAAGACTTAAGGAAGCTTCCTGTTGAATGAATGTCCCAGGATTCTGAACCATGCTTTCGCAATATAAAACATTATATGTTAACACACGTTGCAGGTGGATTGGCGACTCGAAAGTGTCCGTAGGTGTGAGTGAATGTGTGTGTGTCTGTGTTGCCCTGTGAAGGACTGGTGTCCCCTCCTGGGTGTATTCCCGCCTTGCGCCCGATGATTCCAGGTAGGCTCTGGACCCCCCGCGACCCTAAATTGGATAAGCGGTTACAGATAATGGATGGATGGATGGATGTTAACACAAAGTAATATCATTCACACAAAACAATGTTTTATATCATTCTTAACCAAATAACACACAGAGTATGTGGCTACCTTGGTTCCTACGTAATTTCATATAAAAAGGTGATTTCAAGCACATGTAAATTAATTCCACCCATTTTGATTGTCTAAATGGAGTTAATTTCACACAGTGGTACACATATGTAACTTCAAACCATTTAACACCAATGGGAATTACGGTTTAATGCAATAGTTTGAGAAGTAATTAATTAAGCAGTTTTATACAGAGCATAGTGTCTTTGCTATCAACAAAGATTCCTCTCTTGGCCCTATGAGACCTTGGGTCATAAACCGTCCTGGAGTGTGGTGTACGATCCTTCTCTGCTCAATTATCTTAAATTCCCATCTGGGCTGTGTGAAGAAGAGTGACTGAGAGTGAAGAGAAGTCTTTTGTCATAATACGATTACTTTTGGCATATTAAGTCCCAAAATGTCAAATTTCTTGTTAGAAATTAATAAAACATATTCATCTCCACTACAGTGCAATAAATACTTATGCTGCGCTTGGTAATGTCATGTTCATACTCATTTTGTAAATAGACATATTTCATGTGTGTTGCCTTGTTTTATCACTTATTTTGTTTTTTAGTGCAGTACCCACTGAGGCTGCTATGTATGTATGTCATTCACATAATTCATTTATGTCTATAGACTATTCTCACTTTATTTCTTACAGTCAATAGTACTTCTCCACTTCTGTACTCTCTGTAACCCCTCTCTATATCCCTGCCCTGTTTATTGTGATTACTGTACGCCTTTTCATGTGCACTATGTAAAGTGCTGACACTACAATTTTCTTTGGGAAGTCTCATCTTTCATTCATTGGTTGTCTGTAACCCTTATCCAGTTCAGGGCAGCGGTGGGTCTGGAGCCTAACCAGAATCACTGGGCGCAAGGACGGAACACACCATGCAGGGGGCGCCAGTCCTTTACACAGTGACACACAGTGACACACACACTCACACCTACAGACACTGTTGAGTCGCCAATCCACCTACCAACGTATGTTTTTGGATTGTTGGAGGTAACCAGAGCACCCGGAGGAAACCCATGCAGACACGGCGAGAACACACCAACCCACAACCCCAGGACCCTGGAGCTGTGTGACAGAGACACGACCTGCAGCGCCACTGTGCCGCCGTATCTTTTATCTTATTTTATCAACTTGGCTGCGTAATGAACATGGCTCAGGTCAGGGGAAGTTAGGAGAGAGAAGAAATTCTGAAGGAGATTAAGAAAGACCATGGTCATGTTCAATTGTATGTATTAGAACATGTCATTGTTATGTATTAGAACTAATGTTGTTGGTTATAAATTATTTTAACATTTGGTTCAATAAATAGTCGACAAGTCCAGCACATGGATATTCGTTGTTAAATTGCTTCATGGAGCTGATGGAGCTGCTCTGATTAGAATTAAACTTGTCTTTAAAAAATTCCTGATGTTTTGCATTTTTCATGAAGCTGTAGTTGGCTTCTTAAACTAGCATCACATTTCTACAAATGTGTAAGAAAAGTATCAGATATCTGCATCAGCCCAAATCTCCCATAACATTTGTACCAGGATTCTGAATCATACTTTGCAATATAAAGGATTATATGTTAATACAAAGTAATATCATTAAGACAACCGTGTTTTACATAATTATTAACCATTTACACACATAGTATGTGGCTACCTTGGTTCTACATAAATTCATATAAAACAAAAATGACTTTAAGCACATGTAAATTAATCCCACTCATTTGGTTGTCCAAGTGGAATTAATTTCAAACAGTGCTACACATGTGTAACTTCAAATTGTTTTAAACCAATGGGAATTAAGGTTTAATTCTATAGTTTAAGAAGTTCTTCATTAAGCTGTTTTATACAGAGCATAAACTGATCCTCAGGAGTGTCTCCCAAAAAATTCTTCTCTTGACTTGTGCTTGGGGATGTCTCTGAAAACCAGCTAAAGTTTGGAAATTTAAAATCACATCTCAGAACGTCAAATTTCTTATTAGGAATTAATACACATTCATCATATCACACTACAATTAAATAGTGTTTCTAATGTAAAGGGTCACTAAAATGTCATTGTTTACACGACAAAAACAATATGAAAAAAGTGGTAAATAGTTTGGATAAAATAAAGTGAAATGTTTAGAGAATCAACACAACAGCAACATGAACATTACAGTGTTTTAAAGTAAGAATGACTCTTTACCTGAGCACACAACACTCGCGTCTTCACCATGACCACAGTTGTGAATGTTAAATCCTCTGTGACTGCATGATGTAATGGAGCTTTCACTTCCAGAACAACCAACATCATCCAGAAGAATTGGACCACTTCCCTGACCAAAGTGGGCACTCTGAGGGGCACCGATCGCCCGGCCACATCCCATCTGTCTGCACACCACCGCCGTATCATTCATGTCCCAGCCGTCATCACACACTGTTCCCCACTGGCCGTTATGATACACCTCCACTCTACCAGAGCAGACACCATTATCACTGATGAGTCGTATGTTTGAGGCTTCTGTCACAAATGGAGAACATGAGTTTTTTAAGGCAGTTGCTATGTTTCCATAAACTGGTACAAAGTCTTAAAATCCCAGTTTCACAGGCATTACAGCTGAAATTATTTTGGTATTTTCAGAAAACAGATTTACACTGTATATTAAATTTAATTTTATTCTTTAAAAAACTTACCGACCAACCAGGTCTCTCCAACAGCACTGATTACTGAAATAAAGAAGAGTTTTGTTAAGCAGTGATAAAAGTAAACGCTGTTCTGTGAGACAGTTATTCACCTTTTAGTTGGTGTTCTATATTTAGATGTGGATTTTTTTATCAAGCAATTTTGGTTAATATTGGTGCAGCACATTGACCTTTCATTCACTTGCACTGTGTGGTCTAATGTTTCTTGATGTGATTTCTTTTAAAATGAAGGGCACCAATCAGGAGTTGGTGAAGGATTTGCACTAGATTTTAGAAAATTTGTTGTGAGAATATGATGGTATTCAGCTACACAAATATTAATCTGGTCAGGTACTGATTCTGGATTCATTCTGCCTCACAAACAATACTCCAACTTGTCCTAGATGTATTGGATGTAGCTCCATCACTCATCACTCAGGGCTCATGTGCAGCTGCTCTAGAGAATCTCGGTCGGCGCTTGTTTTCAAGCAGTTTGTTCGCTTCTGTTCCCATGGTGGTTGCACCATAAAACAGCTAAATTCCATTTACACACCTTTGGAAATTCAGTGTATCTTACTGCAGATTTTCATAGACAAAATATTTAGTTTAAAATATTATACAACTCTAAAATATTTGGAAATCTATTCTAAATCATTAACTGGAAATAATATAAAGTAAAAAAAAAAAAGAATCTGTGATGTTTATTCTATTTTATTAACAACAAGCGTACAAAAAAATATATTTGCGACAACACGGACTGTAGTTATTATTTTTTAATTTATTGTAAATATAAACACATTTAGAATCTGACAAATGCAGGAAACTCCAAAAACATTTCACAGGGGCAAAATAAGGTTGAAAACATTAAAGAATATTTTAGATTTGAACATAAATACACTAGTTTACTAGGCTGCCCCACACAGTCAGGGCCAAACAATGCACACAGCAAAACCAGATTGAAGATGTTTTAAATGACTGTTTCTCCAGGATTCTTTCATCAGTGACGGCAGTATACAGTGATGGCTAATAACATTGCACAAGCAATAGGCAACATTTCGATTGTTTAATGTGTTTTAGTGTTCTGGATTTTCTTAAATTTAACTGAGTGGGTGAAATTTCACTAAACCACTAACACACAATACAGAGCATACGGTGTCACTAGACCAAGGTAATGTTGCGTTATAAACCTATTCACTCATAATAATTCAGTCAGTGATTCCAGAATGCAGAGAATAGAAAATACTGTTCACGCTGCTACTTATTATATATATAATACTTTATATATGAAATAATAACTTACAGAATTAGGATTAAAATATTATAAACATGTAAAAAAAAATGTACATGATAATATACTGTTTATATTCTTCTAATTGTCTTTATTCTTGCAAACTTCTGAATTGGTTTATCCTTATTACATATTCCTGATGTTTTCTGCGCTCTTGTTGATGATCTAAACGTGGAGACATACATGACATGAAGACATTATAATAATTTAAATAATGGACTTTTTTATTATTGAAAAAAATCATAACACTTCTGAATCTTATTGTTTTCACTTTCAGTTTCAAAGAGCCATTCAAGGAGCTCTGTTTCCAAGAAAATAATCCCTTTATTGTGGGAATTATGCCTTTACTGACTGAACTACACATACAGCATTAACTTAATTTCTCAATATTTCTGCTGAAAAATAATTAATGATCAAATTTAAATGAATAAAAAATAGATTAATTTACCAATAGTAAAGACAAGAAGAGTTCTCAGCATTTTGGTTTCGCTGAATCCTTGTTGAAAAGTTCAGTTTGCACCGCTGTGGGCACTGCTGCTGTGTTCAGACACTTTTGCTCTGAGGTTCTGATGTTTGTGGCTTAAACGCCTCTCTTCCTCTTTCGCCCCTTTTCCTGATCTGTAAAAGCTGTGAGACATAGTGATAACACATACTGATAACACATACTGATAACACATACTGATAACACATACTGATAACACATACTGGTAACACATACTGGTAACACTGGTAACTGATAACAGAGACCATAGCTACACTGTATGTACAGAGGTACAGTGATCATAAGAGTACAGTCTGCAGCAGAGGAACAAGCTCTTGTTTTCTTACATTATTTAAAGTTTCATGAATAATGAGAGCAGCACAACCACCACACCCCAATCCATTAAATACATTAAAAAAAAACTATATCAACATTTTCCACATTGTGCTTTTAGGTTTTAGTGTCATTATTACACCAGTTGATTGTGTCCCAGAATCCATTGCAAGCCTCTTGTTCCAAGCAGTAGCATCATTAGATAAAAACAGATATTTGTGTTTAGTGAGCCATTATGAGCGTTATTATTTACAGTGCATTTGTATCTGTAGCTGTGTTTGTAGTGTTGATTACTGATTGCTCCCTGATGACAAACAAATGTGGATTGTACTTTTGCATTAGCCTCTCATGTTTAGTTATCATTTTCTCACCCTGGTGGTTTAAGATGGATTTCCTTATGACCAAAATAATGGGATTTTCAGCTATTGCATCACAGCCCAATTCTGGGTGGCTTTATACCCCTCTAGCCAACATTTGGCATTGTGCATGGTGACTAAGTTGTACATGGTCAATGTTTTTCTCTGGAAATGGTTAATTAAATAACATTTTCGGTATCAGGCCAATTTGAGTGGGAAATGGTGGATCAGTTATCAGAGGGGGGATAGAAGGAAACCAATCCAATACTCTACAGATCAGCAGGAAAAATCTCAGGATCGCTGGGTACATGTAATGGCTAACTTCCTAGCACTTGTTACACATCATAGTTCTAATGGAAAATGACATGGAAGCATAATTATAGAAATATACTACAATTAAATAATGATTTATTCTTAGTCTTTAGGCTTTGTCTAGTTTATTCCCAGAACCTCCCAGGTACCTAAATCCAACAATTGGCGAGCCAGCCAGGAGCTTTTACATAAAGAATCCAGATTTATCTTCTGAAATAGGAAAAAAATCCAACGTCAAGTCAGAGCCGTGAGCTCTGCCGACCTCAACACCTCCTGTGCTGTGTGAAATGAAGGGCCCATAAGCAGAAACATCTGTGCAATCTACACAGTGGTGAGCTGAATAGTGTTATCCTCACTAAAGGAGACGCAGCTGTTAATGGTCATTTATTCAAGCTTATTTAATGATAAATTAATTACACTTCATGAGGTTAATGGAGTAATATTTCAGACGTGATCCTGAGCTTTTATCTACTTCTTGGAGGTTTTTGCTGGTAAAAGACCATGTTTCACTTCTCACAAATTAAAATATTTTGTAGCTCAGCTCAGCAGCTCGAGCAGAAGCTCATTACTCTGAACTAAATATGGTCAAAACTATATATATATATTGTTAACACAACACCCTATGTTTCTATGAACACATACCAGAGCCCTAGGTTCTGTCATTTCCTCTGACTGTAAATAGTTGCAGCTTAGTGAGAAGCAATGAAACGAGAATGCTGCAACTTTTTGTAAATGAGGCACAGCACTAAGCAGCACATGACTCAGATTCCCCTGACCAATGTGACACAGGTTCTGAGGGGTCCTCAGACTCCTATAAGTGTTTCATTCCTAGAAAGAAAAGAGAAACAAGGTGTTTTTTCACCTCTCTCTCTCTCTCTCAGTTTAAAGTTCTTATTAGTGTTTATTTGATGGAAAAAGTTTCGGTGAGACGTCAGACCTCGTCAGAGTTAGTAATAAAATCTTTTAAAGATCTGAAATAACTTCAGTCTCTGTATGAAATACTTGCTGAAGATTTACTGCCTTTTTAAAGAACAGTGAGCAAGTTTGTATTTTTGTTCATTGTGTTAAAAAAGTCTAAATCCTACTCTGCTTCATAGCTGTCAGTACGTGTTCGTGCTCAAATGACCACAGAAAGAACTCTGACATTTCTAACCTGTGCACTCTGAAGATACAGCAGCTCTCTGAAAGTTCACATTTGCATTTATTTGCTTTGACTGAACTTACCATTGCCACCCAGTTCACATCCTGTTTGTTGTGAGTGTAACATATAGGAAATAACCTCTTAAATACCTGATCATATGATTATGTAATAACTGGAACAGGCCTAAATAGATTAAAGAAATAATAAAAAAAGGTTAAAACATTACACTTTTAATGATATTTACGACAAAAATAGAATAAAATACGAGAGTGAGCCACTTCCCAAAGCGAAGCACCAACATCCACAAAAAACACGATTCAGAAGCTGATCTGGATCCTGCTCCAATCAGAGTCCACATTTAAATCCTATAGAGTAGATCTGAGACTCAGTTTAATGGTGTTATAGATTTCTTTTGGAAACGCTTTAAACTCATCATTTGCTAATATCCTCAGCTGTGATTGGACAATAAACACCTGACCCTGTAAATCACTTTCACTGGACGTCAACAGTTAAGAGCTCTTTCTTTTCATTTTCATTTGGATATTTATTCATGTGGATGTTATTTTGTGCATAGAATTGTCATCAGTAAAGAAGCATAAACACACTGCTCATAAACACACACAAAACATGAGTCTTTATTAAAGATTATTCTTATCATCCAGGGAACTGATACAAGAGACAATTTTTATTGTGCGTTTGATGGTGTAACAAGTTTTAGAGCAGTACAGATCTGTGTCTTGTGCTGGACGCTGTGTGTCTCTGTGTGTGTGTGTGTGTGTGTGAGAGATGGACAGTTGTTCATTGGTGTGTAGTTGTGAGGGGACGACCGTACACCGTGGCTCACTGGCAGTGAAACATCAGGGCAGTATCTAGAGTCCAGAGAATCGCTCACATCAGCATTATCATATACACACATACGCTTAAAAACAAAACACAGGTTTCTGAGAAGCCAGCGGGAGTTCAGAGCAAGTGGACGCTCAACTTCATGTGCAAGTCGTGTGCATAGTTGAAGTGAAATGAGGAAGTGAGACCCCAGCAGAAGTCGAGCTTTTCGAAAGGTTTCAGCTCAAACTACGGCCTTGAGTTTCTCACTGAACACGGCGTAGAGGCGGAGGTATTGCAAGAAAGGTACAGTGATGGCCCCGACACTGATCTACAGCAGAAAACTGGATTAGAGTGAAGCCCCACAATTCAGCTGATGTTCATACGGAGCTAGATTTAGTTGAATCATGATTAGCTGTAACACTGGAGCTGACAGAGAGGCAGGTTTGTGTCGATACGGAGGATCAGTTTCATCAACTGTCCACTTTAAAGGACACAGTCGTCTCTTTGAAAACTGCTGCATAATTAAATGGTTCTGATGTAAAGAGAGTTATTCAGAGCGATCTGAATGTGCTGCACTGGGCATTGCACAGAGTGGTGGTTAGGAACTAGACTTGATCTCCCACAGAGTTACCACACACCGAACATTCAAACACATGAAACGTCTGTCAATACACCGCCTGGTGTCTGAGAGTTTTCAGAGAAAAACAGATCTGTCTCTTAAAATAATGACTGCTATTTTATTAGAATTCCATTTAAAGCTCTTTAGACGGGTGGCAGGTCATTGCTGCTGCTGGTGAAGCAGGAATAAAAAGCTGGATTTGTGTTGTAGACGTGGAGACGTCTGGTTCCATTCACCACCATTGTGAAGAAATCTACAGTCAACTACTTCACACCTAAACACACCCTCTCCATCACCATGGTTACAGCTCAAACACTGAATTATGAAGAAGTAAAAAAAAAAACATATTAAATGCATCATGGTCTTTTGGCAAATAATGGAACCCCCCACATTGTGTGTTTGGGTCAGAGGTCGGCCAGGATTTGTTCGAGGAAATCATGTGTGACTCAAGATCCAAATAATGTGTGGAGATGCTCCAGTGCTGAAGGATTTTCAGCGAGATTAGATCACTGACAGCACAAATAAGGATCAGCTGGCAGATTCAGTCCAGGGTTCTGCTGTAGACCAGCAGCGTACAGAGGCAGTGCTGTTGGGGAGCTACAGGTAAAGTGATTGTCTCACGGAGGCAGTGTTGTTGTTGGTGGTGGTGATTGTTCAAAAGGACCGAGGCAGTGGTGTTGTAGGGTTCATCAGGCAGTGGGGAAATGGGGCAGAGGTTACGTCTCTTTGCTGACGGGGCGTCTGGTTTTAACTGCGTCATAAAATACTCAAAACAATAATGTTTTACGCTGTAGTTGAGCAGGAATTTTCAATAAAGGGTCACTCTGTACTTCACCTGTCTAATGTAAATACCCCTTTACGCCAAGTCTTAACGCAGACAGATGTTTGAGTCTGAGGTGAAACCAGAGTTTGCCTTCACTGTTCATTAATGCTCATCATTCACAAAGTGGTGGTTTGTCTCTGGTCAGGAAACAACAGAAAGATATTCACTAGAAGCTGTGATCAACTCAATCTCATGCACATTCAGAAACTTCAGAAACCGACCTGAACAGAGGCCACTAACACAGCTCTGTCATTTATTTATTTTTTTTTTCCGGACAAAAAACTCAGCACTTCACGCTTTGTTCCTCCCCTGTGTGTGTGTGTGTGTGTGTGTGTTTTAGTTTTTGCTTTTAACTGGTTTTGTTGCGTGAGAGTGCAAGTGCACATGATGTGAACCGTGCGATTTAGTTTTTTGCCAAAGTTAAACACAATCTCCATAACCCTCCACAACAATCTCCTGCAGTGAAGGTGACAGTGGGCAGAACACATCTATTCTCCTGGAACAACGAAGAGTAAAATATGATTTTTTTTTCCTGCATCATTCATCTAAGACAAACATTTCAAATGATCTGTTCTGTTTTCCTGTCAATATAGATATTCATATATTCATATATCTTTTGCAAGAAAAAGAAAAAAAAGTTCAAAATGTCCCTGATGACTTTTGGACTCTGGACGTCCTTTTGTCTTTATTCTATAGTCTTTAGTTTATTTCGCCTCTGTCTCCTCCTCGGTTCCTTAGATCTACAGCTGAGGGAGTCCAGAACGTAGCGTCATTGTACAACGCGTGGATGAAGCAATGTTCCCTTTCCTCTTCAGAACCGACACAGCCTTTATTATGTATTACTTAATGCAGAAAGAGTAGAGAGGCCAGTTCTACAAAGTGTGGGATTCATTCTGCCCAAAGTCCTCAGTCTCAGTTTGCTCTGATCATTTCTTTCCGGTCCTAGATCAGAATCTGCTAAAAAAGCGCCAACTCATTGAGGCCATAAAGTGGGTCATGGATGTGTGTCGCGTTCGGCCGTTACATCCCACCCCCAGCCAAGCAAGCCAGGGTATTGTTCGTTTCTGGGCCGTACTTCTTCCCAAATCAAAGTCCGCCCGGCTGGTGTCCGGAGGCCTGGTGCTCAGTCCTGGTGCAGCGTTTGTGAAGCCCTGGGTTTGGGGGGTTCTGTTTCTCAAGGTGAATGTGCTGAAGGACTGCTCCGGGCGGAACTTGGGGAAAGACTCGGGCTGCAGCTTCCTGACGGTGCTCCTACTCCTCCACCCCCTCCTCCTCTGGCTCCGCTGCTCCCCTGACCCTCCAGACCTTCTGAGTTCTCCAGCATCTCCTGGATGAGCGGAGGCATGGAGCCAGGGATCTCCATCTTGAGGGTGATCACTCGCTCTGCACCTGAGAGAGAGGGAGAGAGAGGGGGAAGGAATGTTAAATGTTTGTAAAATTGTTCCAGAAAACTGGGGGGAAATGTTTCTTGCTCTGTTCATTCTGAGGATACACTGCAGGAAGCAACAAGGTTAGGACTGTATTTTGAAAAGAGTAGTTCTTAAAGTTCTTGTGACCCAAACAATCATTCTGACCGACATTAATCACACCACTTTAAGTGTAGAGGTGATATGGCGTCTGTTTTCTTGCACCTCAAGGTGAGGAAGAAAGACAGATCTGTTAGACCACAGAACTACCCAGCAGTTGATCAGTACACTTATAATATATAATAAAATGTTATTTGCAGCTCCAGCAGGAACACCTTTGTGTGTGTGTGTGTGTGTGTGTGTGTGTGTGTGTGTGTGTGTGTAGAAGGCTGCATTTCTCCTGTTTCATTCTGCATCATTCACCTTTAGCACTGATGCTCCTGAGGTCTGTGATCTTCATCAACATTTTGGGGAACATGTGTGGTTTATGAGGCCTCCTCTTCCTCACGTAGATCTTCAACGCTTCAAGCAAAGGCTCCTGCAGGATGTCCACCTTGTCTGACTCTTCTAGGTCCTGCCGATCTGCAGAGGCAAACGGGTACAATCAGTTTGTCACTCACTTTTAAGAAAGTCAAATTAGTACCCGTAAGTACAGATCAGCCCTAAGAAGCCTGTAATACCTCCACAGAGCAGACAGATGGCGCTGAGCAGACCCGTTTCTGCGTCGTCCATCTCCAGCGGAAGCAGCTGGTTGGCGAAGGCGAACACGAGGTCGGTGAGGGGGCCGAAGCCAGCGTTGTGCATCTGTGTCCGGTTCAGCGTCAGACCGTCCGAGAAGGTCATGGTGTCCTGATCCGGAGTGTAGCGCGTACAGATCCGCAGAATCTGACAGGAACAGAGACGGGGGGGAAGTTAAATCTATTCTGTGAGACACAGGTAACAAAGAGGTGGTGAAGTTGAACAAATTAAAAAAGGAGGAAAATAAAAGCTGCAGATTTAAATATACGTTATTCACAGCTGTTTTAATTTGTTTCAAGAGGGAAGTGTGAAACATCAAATCCCGGTTTAGATTTCAGTGGTTATTTAAAAAGTGACTGTGAATCGTAACAATGCACCAGTGACTCATTAAAATACAGCAGGTCCAGTCAGAGAAAATTCACTGAAGGTCCAGACCGGATCATGATTCTGAAGTAGCCTGGTTACATCAACATTTCATGTCGTCAGCAACTGGGCGTCAAATCAAATAAAGCCTCTCGTAGAGGAGCTTCACTGCTGCTTTAATAATCACCTCAGTCTCAGAACACGAGACATGTTTCTAACAGACCGTGAGAAAAAGAAACAGGTACGACTCTGTCCATTTTTTGGTTAACAGCTCTGTTTCAGCTTTTCTCTTGTTAGAGCACTACCTTTAAATTCTTCCTCTGACTTGCGTTCTTCTCAAACCACTGTTTCTCACCTCGTACCTCAGCTGTGGGTCGCTGAGCTCATTAAATGCACAGAAATGGAGGTCTGAGAGTGTCCTGAGTAAACTGCTACTGTAAAATGCTAGAAAAGATACTCTGGTTCAAAAAGAAACACTCAGAATTAAATCATGCTCAGTTTTTCATCAGATGCAGGCCCAGGTTCAGATAAGACAACAGTCTGGGTCTGGATAAAGCATGAGAACATCACTGACACCATGAAAGGAAACTCTCAAACAGCCCACACTCTTTTTGAGCGAAACTCACCAAAATATCGAGGCAGGCAGCTTTCAACAGCGTGATCTGGTCAGCGATGGTGAGGGTGGTGAAGCCCGGGATCTGTTTCGCAAACTCCACTGTTTTTATGATGCACTTTGTGGAGAGCTCGCTGAACTTATCCCACAGGTCAACGTCCAGAGAGACCCTGTGGTCTGCGCTGTTGTTCTACAGAACAGAAAGACAGACTTAATGTTGCAGTGTACAGACAGGATTTAGGACACGTTCCACACCATCTCCACTTTTCTCTTGTGTAAACAGAAGCACAAACAATCCTGATCTGCACAAAGTCATGAGAGTTTATTCAAAGCTGAAACTCTGTGTGACACACACTCCATCCACTGATCAAGTGTTCAGGAGCCACAGCAGAAAGTGATCTGAGATGTTTAATATAAAGGTGTGTAAGCCTGGCTTTAAGAATGTATGAATTTTCACATTTTTGGGTTTCATTAATGTGCATAAAGAGGTGTATTCTGTCTTGTACAGACATCAATCTTATTTCCTGGCTGCAGAAAGTCTTACTTTAATGCACTGGATCACCACTAGATGGTGTAGCATACTAGCATTTCAGTCATTTTCATGTTGTTTTACTCTGAATGTGATCTTTCTGTGACAGCTGAGAAATGTGGATATATCGGACAAAGACCACAACAAACCATTGACTCCGCGCTTCCTAAGAATCAGTCAGAACTCTAACATCAACAACAGGACGTTAATTTAAGTCAGTGAATTAAATCAAATGCTTCTACACCGTGTCCCAAACCACTCCCTATTCACTATTCCCTACATTACTCACTATACAGTGCACTGTATATAGGGAACTGAATTCAGAAGAATAGTGAACAATTTCAGACATGACCTCCTGCAGGTTCTTCCCAAGAAATGCAGAGGATTATGGGTATCCCCTCTCCACTAGGGATGGTTTGAGTGCACTGAATATTGTCCACTATGCTCCTGGACACTGCATAGTGAACAGGGCATAGTTTTGGACACAGCACTTATTAGTTCGAACATTGTGTGTCTTGCAAAGCCTCATCATTGCAGTCTGAACCACTTTGTTTCACCAAATCAGCTACTTTTAGAGGAATAAAAATAAACCTTAAAACTTAAATCTTTGAGTGGAATTCAACGTTTGGACGATTTCAGTTATAATTTCTGGTCCATTCAGAATCATTTACACACACTGGAAAAGAAAAGGAGAGGGGACTGCTGACTGCTGGCAGGGCTCCCTCACCGTGGTGTATTTGCCGAGCTGACACAGAGATGGAAAGGTTTCTTGATGGGCTTTCCTCACTCGTTCAATCATCTGCTCCGTGTCGGGACTCAGGACATAGCTCTCAGTGCACTCCACCTTCTTCTCCTCCTTCTTCTTCTTGTTCCGATCGTTCCTTACAGCTGCAAGAAGGTGAAAAAACAGTCAAACTCAGAGAAGCTTTGGTGGGTTTGAGTTTCTAAATCATCCACTCAGACCCCAAACCCACTTTGCTGCAGTAACTCCAAGGATGAGTCTCCAAGGATGAGGATTTTTTTGCATTAGGCCACAAAACATTAGTGAGGTGAAATACTCAGTTTCACTGCCCAGTGCTCTGTTAAAACCTTCAGCTCATGTGCAGCTGCTCCAGAGCATCTCATCTCTACAAACTGAATATTTCTTTCCACCAAAATTTAAATCTTAAAGGAGATGAAATCACTCACTGCACATGGTGTGTGTAACGTTTTGGACTCAGCGTATCGACTTTAATTTCACTGTGACTTTTAAAATGTATTTGTAAATGTTTGAAAGTTCAAAGCTACAGTTGAACAATGCCACAGAACACTATCTGCACTCTTAGAGCCCACCGCTAGATGGAGCAGTCTTCACTGGTTCATACTCTCAGGGATAAAGCAGGGCTGGCTCAGTTTGCCTCAAATTAGCTGCATGGCAGAGCTAATGAAGACCCTCTGGAAGCGATCCTTCCGCCCCGAGCTCTTTAACATCCCCTCTGCTCTCACATCACTGGGTTATTACAATCATGAATTATTAATGAGTAAATAGTAAAGAATATCAAAGGAATATAGTGAACTGAAAGTAGAAAACATTAAAGTTCTGAGAAAGCTAGCGCCGGCGAAGTGTGAAAGAGAAAGCAGAGGTTGGAATGACTCTACAGCCGTGAGAATGTATGAGCTGCTGAGTCTGCAGGAAAATACCTATCAAGACGAGGGGCACTGGGGGGTGGGGGGGGGCATCTCATCTCTCAGAGTAAAAACACAGATACAACACCCTCAGCTTTAATAACACAAGATTAAACACTATGTATCACATAAGCGTATCACTGTGTGAGGTATTACCGATATTACATTTGCTAAAGTACATTAGATATGACTTTTATGGCATTTATCAGACACTGTTACGCAGATCGTCTTACAGTTCTCATCAGGTTACAGACACGGGCAGCTGTAGTGTTAGGAGTCTTGCTGAAGGACTCTTATTGGTATATTTTGGTGTGTCTTCCCAGACGGGGCACTGAACCCTGCTCTGCTGTTTCCCACTGTTCTGCACCAACCACAGTTTTTAGGGATGTACTGAGGCCCATATTTTCAGATTTATTGTGTTTTTTTATTGCAACATCAGAGTTTTGATTGCAATTAAGAGTCGGACAATAATTCAGTATCCGTACGTATCGCAATAGAAAATATTTTGGTAACAATAAAAAGATTTTTAAATACATTTTCAATTTTTATTATTCACAGAATCTGTCACTGACTGATGGTCATTACACAGCACTGCCCTCAATCTTAAAGTTAGTTTAAAAATATTAATATTGACGAAGCCAAGATGTTTGTGTTTGATGGTGGGGTCATGTTTCTTGTTTGTTCTTGACAGCTTTTATATGGATTAAACGTTGTTTATATTGATACTGGAATTATATCGTGTCAACTGAAATGTAGAAATATATTGTGATATAAATGTCCGTATCAGTCAGTCTTACCTGCAATATTGATATTTTTAAAATATCTTGATCTGCTCTGCACAGATTCATTCAGCTCAGGCCTAGTCTAAGATTAACCAGATATTATTTTTGTTGATGTTTAAAAAAAAAAAAAAAAAAGTGCACAGTGACAGATTTCCCCAAAATCTGTCCACACAATAACATCTCACGTACGAGAATATGCCAGCCCAGTAGAGGGCGATAACACCTCAAATTCAAATGCCATGCACCTCAAGAACAGTGAGTGCACTCTGCAAAATAAACTATTTAAAAAGGCCATCAGACCTCCTTCACACAGACTCTCAGTCCTGGATTCAGACAGAAAATAAAAGCGTCAAAAGCGAAAGGAAACCTACAGCCATGTTTTGCAGTGGGGCTGCTGACGTTGCCATGGATACGCCTGGTTTCTGAAACATCCAGACGTCTGGGGTTTGAACACTGACTGCGTTTTCACATTCAACTTTTTAATATGATCCTGAATCATTACAGCTTTGGGACATGATGAAGCCTAATACATCATACAACGTGCCTCCTTTCCAACACACACACACACACACACACACACACACACTGAAGTTTGTGAGTGTGTGTGTAGATGAAGTTGTTAATAACGGTGATGAACAGCCTCTGCGCACAGTGGAGACACTGCTCTAATCTAATTCCTCACAGCTTCAAACGACTGGAGAAGGGCTTCCCTCCTTCCCCCTCTCTCTTTCTCTCCCATCCTTTTTCTCACTTCTTTCCCTTTCTGTCTGTTTCACTATTCTCTTACCTGTGCTGTTCCCTCTTCTCTCTCAAAATCCTCCTCTCTTTCTGTGGCTCCTTTTATCGCTCTCTCTCTCATTTTAGTCTTTCTCCCGTTCTCTATTTCAGGTCTATCCCCCATTCATTTTCTTCTCTCTACACTTTCCCCCTCTCTCTACCCTCCCTCTCTCATGGGCTCCTTCTCTTCTATCACATTCTGTTTCTATCCCTCCCTCTTCTGCTTTTCCTATTTTCCTCTCCTCTGCTACATTCCCTCTCGGTCCTCCCTCTTTCTCCATTTCTCTTCTCCTCTTCCCCTTTCCCATTCCTTTGTGCATGCTTTATGCTCTCTCTATATTTTCCTTTTCACTCTGTGTCATTCTGCCATTACCCCCCTCTCTCTCTCTCTCTCCACACCCCCCTCCCCCTCTCTGTCCACCCTCCCTTGTTCTCTCAGCAGTCATTTGCTCTATTTCTGTGGCTGTATCTCTTGCTGTAAATTGAGTTTCTGCTGCTGACGTCTTTCCTCTCTCTCTCTCTCTCTGATGTCCCACTTTCTCTTGCTTTAACCATTTAACAAACAGGATCCTCTCTGATCTTGTGCAGAAGCCAGAGCCCAGGTGCTGGAGCATGACTCCACATGTCATTCCACAAAAACATCAGTGAGGGCAGGTGCTGATGTTGGAGGACCGTTCCATCTCAGCCCAAAGGTTTTGGATGACGCTCCATCAGTGACACTAGGCATTAGCCTCTTGACATGAGGCGTCTCTGTGACCTTGGCTTGTGGCTGAGCTCAGGGCCCACAGACTCTGGGAAATCGTGAGAAACCTGCAGACACAGTTTTTCCTTCTGCTGCCTTTTTTCACTTTGAGCCACACACAGTGATTTCCACCTCCCGCCTGATATCATCATTCCTTCTCTCTCCATCATTCCCAGCTCTTTCCCTCCCTTGGTTCTGACTGTGATTTATTTCCCATTACGATGTGTGTTACAAATTCATATCCAATTCCACTGCAAACACATTCACCATCCTCCGGCTTCTCGCCCATTCCTCCGCTTTCATTTGCATTCCTCCACTCTCCTCCCTCCCTCTCTCACTCACACACACACACACACACACACAAACTCACAGAGGAATCCATCTCTCCGGAGAGAGTAGGGTGCCAGTGTGGGCCCAGAAAAAACTGTCTAATAGAAGCATTAAACAACTATTAGTGTAGAAAAGCCATCTTTCACAGCACACACACACAAACACACACTCCCCACAACGCCATATGCTCCTCCTCCAACAAACACACACACACACAACACTCACTCCTCCCACACAACCCACACTGCCAAAACGTGCTTATACACACACACACACACACTCCCCATGTGACACATGCTCTTCTCCTAGCAAACACACACTCCTTTTCCAGCACAACATATACACACAGCCAAAATATACTGCTACACACACCCCTAGACGACACACTGCTGTTTCAACACAATACACAGCCAAAATCTGCGCATACCCATACTCCCCATGATGAAACACACACTCCTCCTCTAAGAGAACACACACAGCCAAAATATGATCTTACACACATTCAACAACACACCAACAGCCAAAACACACACACATGCACGCACACACACACACACACACTCCTCCGACACAGTGGAACATTCCCTGAAGCTTGAGATCATGAGGATTATTCGTCAAAAGGAACGAGTTCACACCGATTCACACAGCAGAGGATTCACACTGGGGTTTTAATCCGGTCTGAAATTCAGATCAGGGCCCAGAGTAGAGTCAGATGTAGATGTTTGACCTGTAAATGAGAAGTCGTCCGCTACAGAGAACGCTCTAAAGCCCTGGGGGGTAAAGGGGCCTCTCGGGGGTTTAACACTGCTGCTCTTATCTCACAGATTAGAGGTTCTTTTTTTTTAACTCTAGCCTCTTTTCTGTATTTGATTCTGCTGTTTTTATGTTTATTATTTCACAGCACATGTAATAAATGTGCTTTGTACTACAAAATGCATTTGGATTTTTCATGAATTTAACTATTAAGATGTGTCAGATAAACAATTGTTATTATTATTATTATTGTTATTATATATTTTATAAATCCTCCCGCTCCGGTTTGTTAAACACAGTTACACACTGCGTGAGAAAGTGCAGGGGTGTGTTCTCTGTAGAGAAGATTCAAGAGAAGGAGCCCATCGTGACTGAGCAGGGCTTTAAAACTCCTCCAAAATATGTCCAGTGTGCACTGAGCGGTTTGGATAAGCTGAAGTTAGAGGGCAAGGGTCAGACAGAGCACGAGATTAGCTGTCCCTTTCTGGGTCTCACACACACACACACATTAAAGATATACATAACTAACATTAACAAATTAAGATTTAAAACATCCGGGTTCTGCACGTTTCCCTGATGTTCTTTTGTCCTTAAAATGTAGGACATTTCTGTCCTAAAAATACACAAACCCAAACCTCTCACGCATGGGATTTCTTGGGGCTGTTCCACAAAGCTGGATTTAACCAGATAACGAAAGCCCAGAGCAGGACGGTCTGATATAAATGCCCCTCAGCTCTTTTCCTACTGGATACATTTGACTCGAAGCTTAACTTATCTGGCTAAACTGAGAAATCCTGCTTTGCGGAACAACCCCCTGGTCTGTGTCAGTCTTCTTCACACACACACACACAGAGAGCAACAAAAGTGTCCACCAGGGGGAGCACGTGAAACTGGAGCCAGGATATAGACTTGGCTGCTTTAAAAATTTGACCCAGAATCCTCACCATGCAGAAGATGGCATTCAGGGTCAAGGGAACTGTAGAATTGTGTCGTCTGCAGGATACAAACACAGCGCATCCTCAAATAAACATGACAGCGCAGCCATCGTAGCCTTCAGCCTCTGACCACGCATTTTAAAATGAATAATCCAAGGTTTTTAAACCACATATGAATTGTGCTTTTTAAAACAACAGGAAAACCACTGCATTAAAACAGCTCTAACATCAGACGCCACGCAGTCGCTTTCACGGCTCCAGTCATCTTCACAGAACAGCACTGATCAACCCTGGCCTCAGGTCACAATGCCCAAAGCAAAGACTGGGCTACAAAGGGTTCAGAACCCCAGCACTGAGCTGTGAACGGTGTATTTTAAGTATTTTTGGGATGATTCGGAGCGGTCATCAGCACCTGACCTCACCAGTGTTTACTAGGGATGGGGATCACGATACGATATAATCATGATACACTTCACATGATAATGACAGTATCACGATACTGAGACATCACAAAACCTGAGTAACTGAAGTTGTGTAACACAACAGCTCTTGCCGATCACATGTCACAGAGAAACTTTCCTTTTTACTTGTGTCTTCATTGTTCCCAAAGTGAGCCCAGGCAGGTTTACACTTTTCATTTGATGAGCAGCACCACGTGGAGTCGTGGAGTAGTGACTCTGGTAGCGAGTCACATTTGAGGGGGAGTCTGTTCAGAGCAACTGCACGTTTCAATAAAAGGGTCAGTATTTGCTGCAGATGAATCACAAATGAATGTGATACGTGAACGTGAACCCTTAACACCTACGTAAATCTACGTGGGAACGTGACGTACGGCGTTCTCACAAGTGTAAAAGCTGTTACTGCATTTTTACTTTTCCTGTCTGTTTGTCCAGACCCAAACAAAGTGCTTATAATTATTTGGACGGGAACTTACACTCCTTGGACATGCCCACTTCCAAGCACTTCTGCAGGCGGCAGTACTGGCAGCGGTTCCGCGTCACTTTGTTGATGATGCAGCTCTTCTCTCGGTGGCATGTGTACACCATGTTCTTCTGGATGCTCCTTCGGAAGAAACCCTGCAGAAATAACACACACAGCTTGAAAACAATCACATCGGCCTCATACCAACATCCACAGATAGTAGAATAAAAACACAAAGCCAGTAGCCCACCGCAGTGAGTTTAGCGCTGAGTTTGGGTTAAAAGACCAATTAAGCCGAAAACAGACAAAATACTCAGAAGAGCCTTCACTCGACTTTGTGCTCACAGACATGAGTCTTTATCTCGAAATGTGTGTGATTTGAGCCTCAGTTCACTGGAAAACTCATCTGCTAAACAGTGTAGAACTGTCTTATTTCACTTATTTTCAAACCTTTCTTTTCCTCTAGCACCAGGGGCTAAAATTTGCTCTCTCTCAGAAACAGGCTTTATCGCCAACACATTGTGTCAGGGTGCACTGAGCTGCACAGCGGCGAAAACCCTTCACTCTACCCCTCCTCCATGGAAATACTGTACAGTGTTAATGTTTTGCGATGATATGACGGTATGAAAAATGTGGATACTGCCCACTCCTAAATATTTGCATTACAAAAAATACAGAATGGGACACGTTGGAGCAGCTGCACATGAACCTAATATCACTAGAGTGGGCTAAGAGGGTTAAAAAGCTGTGAGGCAGTGGAACAGTTGTGTGACGGAGCTGTGAAATCAATTATTTTATGAGGTGACTTGCGTTATCACCCAACATCAGAAAAATTAACCTCGGTAAAGTTTGTGTCTGTATTCCATTAAATCTCACCACAATGTCTGAATGTCTAGTGTAAAGTCCTCACAGAGGAGTAACGACCTTCAGAATGTGTAGCACACAATAAAACCCAGTGAAAGCAGGGGTCACAGTGGTGCCTCTAGGAACGATACCAGTTCCCTGACTGCGGCTGGGGTTCAGTGCCCAGCATGGACTAATCTCTCTGTTTAAGGCCCAATGAGCTCCAGAGGCTAATCCTGTAAAGAGCTTAAAGAGTACGATTCCTGTGGAGGGACAGAGGTGAGAGATGAACAGAGCACCAAGAGATAGAGCCATCACATTAACTCCATTTACTTTAATTACAGCAGGGCAGGAGAGCCTGGGGCTCAGGGACACACCGGAGACTCCCTCTCTCCCCACACCTGCTTTACACACACCGTAAAATGTGACGGAGAAGAGGAGAGATAGAGCTGTGTGTGAAATGATTTATTCTGAAAGAGGAATTTCAGACATTTAGAGGTTTAAACTTGAAACACTTCAGTCAGAAACACACTGCATACTGACACACACACGTCACACACTCCCCACTACACTACACCACACCCTACAAAGTACACTACACACAACCACAGTACACACTAAACTACCCTCAAACACACTACACTACACTGACACTGGCCGTTTTGTTTTACTCCGGGTGTAAATTTATTCTCAATTATGCTCTTGTTGTGTATGAGCTAAAGATAAACACTGTAAAACAGAGGACCACATTGTATGAAAGGCTCTTCTGTGGAGGAGGAACTCTGTTACGTAACTCAGACACAACTGAACCCACAATGATATTCAACAGTTTTAGGAACAAAAAACACAGTGTTCAGTTACGCCCTGCACTTCCAGAAACTCCACTGTCTCCTCTGTTCAAAAGGTTAAAGCTGACGATGCCACAGCCATGTGTTGACAGACCAATGACCCGCATACGTGACTCGGGACCAGTTTGAGTGTACATCCAGAACTTTACTGAACTTCAAACCTGAGAAATTAACAACGGAAAAGTGTTTACAGTTATTACAAAAATTAATTAGAATTTATTTTTTCCAGCTCACTTCTTTATTCTCAGCCAGAAGCAGTGCTTGTAACTGATCATTTACAGAATCTTTCACAGAATCATTTTTTGTGACTCGAGTCACACAGCCGCACTGTAAAAGCCCACACTACAAACAGTGTTTAACGCTACTGTTGACCTGGAAGACACAGGCCCTGATTGGTCAGCTGCTGAGGTACAGTCAGAGGAGCAGATCTGGGGTCCCGTCTAAAAATTAAAGGATCTTCCGAGATACATCACAGCATTCTGGTTCACTTAGATTTATGTGGCTGAATGCCATCACATCCTCACAGCAATGTTCCAACCTGTAGTGTAAAGCCTTTCCAGAAGAGTAAAAGTGTTCTCTGTAGTAAAGTTTCAGGAGAAAGGCTGGGCGCTTCACCGTTACTGAAATATTAACCAAACGGCATTGTTTGTTGAAGCCTAATAACACACAACATAAAGAGCAACTCTACACCAGAACAGAGCAACATTAAACCAACTCTGTAACTCTACACCACCCCCTGACCTCCACCACACACACACACACACACACACACACACGAGAAAGCTGGTGAAAGGCAGCTGCAAAAGGGCAGGAGAGTGAATCTGAAGTGTGTCATCATTTGACCTCGGCAGGCTGAATATTTCAGCAGGTCTCTGTCAGTGTTCAGCGGAAGGGTTGTTGATTTTAACAGTCAGCGAAACTCTCCCCGTCCTCAGCTCCTCCAGCTGTGGTCTGTATGTGTTTAAAAAGGTCACATAAACGTCATACTCCAATCTCCAGTCTGGGTTAAAGCTGTTAGTGAACTGTGGAAATCTGACAGAGACCTGGACTTTATCTCCGTACTCGGGGAGGGGCGGACGGCGTGTGTCTCCCTGTACTCTGAGTTCTTCAACATCGACTGTTCAACAGAAACGGTTCTATATCCAGAAGAAATCAAAATATGTTCTTCTCATTGGTTCATTTCCTACTTTATATTGAAACTTTACATTATTATATTACAATTCATCTGCTGTGTATGTTCAGCCATATTACCTTCCACCACATTTATCACACGAAGGAGTTAAAATCTGTCCTGACTTCCATTTCACACTCATGTTAAAGAAAATGATCGTATTATAAACTACATTCATACGTTTTGCTTATAATGCAATGTATAACGGGAGGAAATTATGAAGAAATCTTTAATATGAGGATCTGGAGTCCACCAACACACACACTGTGAAACAAGGCCCCAGTCAGATTTCTGTGTGCCTAAGTCAGAAAACACGGAATAAAACGAGACGTTCTGATACTGCGCTGCTTCTGGCGTCAAGTGCAGGGACTTTAGGGTTGCCCCGCCCCCTCGTCTGCGTCTGTCCAATCACAGCGCTGGACATGTGTTTATGTGAGTGCACAAATACGTGGTTAAACACAGCAAAACAAACAGAACAAACGCTGAGCAATAAGAGCACTGAGTACAAACAGAGATAAGGAGAACAGAGAAGAAAGAGCACTGAGCGAAAACCGAGCTTCGCACTGCTGTGTGCTCGGGGTCAGGGTGAACAGCAAGTGGCTCGTTATTGTTTAAAGGAACAGTGGGCATTCTGAACAGGGCTGTTTAGACAGGGCGAGAACCCTGCTGTGATGCTTGTGGGGTCACTGAAAACTGTCACTGAACACCATCTCAGCAGAAACTGCCCTCCACACAATGCTCACTCAGCCATCAAGGAACAATTACATAATTTCAGCTTCACATGGAAAAAGAGAGAGAGAGAGAGAGAGAGAGAGAGAGAGAGGACAGAAGAGCGGGGACTGCACATGCATGTTGCGGGTGAAATGAAATGAAATAGTAATGAAGAAGGTGGTGAGCCTGAGTGGGAGAGTGAGTCTCTCTCCTTCTCTCTTTCACTCTAATGCAGTGTTCTGTGAGGATGTGTTATTTCTGGGACATCTATCGACCAACATAAAAAGAATGTCCAGAGAACTGGTTTCTGACATTTTTCCAGAATGGTCTTTTTTAAACACGTAGGAGATATTCCGTGTCACACACATTCTCCCAGCTTGAAATGTTCCGCATGCTTTAGGCATGGGGCGGAGCCTGTGCAGACAAAAACAGGAGCTACAGCGCAATTCTCCATCTCTATTCAAACCAGGTCACGTTACAGACACATACAGCTCCTCCTGGGAAAGTCTGGAACATTTCTAGGTTTTAACGTGCAGGTGTGAAAGGGGCTGTAGATAGGTCTGCAATACACGTTAGATACACTAGCCTCACAGTTCCCTGATCAAACCTCAGACTCCAACCGATGGAGCGTAGCTCAGCCTTCACAGGAACCAGAGAAGAGCAGAGTTTACTGGAAGTTTTTATCACAGACAGAGTCAAGAAGTTCTTTCTCCCAGAGTTCAGAAGAATCTGAGTCAGTGATAAACACACGACGAAATTCACACCTGTAGCCAATCTCTCTCTGCTCTTCTCCTTTTCCTACTCTCTCTCCTCTCCCCCTTCTCTTTCACTTTTAAGTGTCTCTTCTCTCTTTTCCCTCTTGCTCCCTCTTTCTTCCCCTTCATCCGTTTCTCCCTTTCTTTCATCCATTTGCCCTTTTCATACTCTCTTCTCTTCCTTTTCTTCTCTGTATTTTGCTTCCTTCCTTCTCTCTCTGGGCTAAAGGAATGGTGACGGTTAGATGTGAGGGAGGTGAGTAGCTCGAGCAGGGAGCAGAACCTGTAGAGACACTAAGAGAACTCTGTGATTACAGCAGTACGATGGTGATCAAGGGTGCAGCAGTGCATCATGGGATTGTGACAGATGTGGCTCAGGCTGATTTACATTTATAACCTTTGGCAGAAGTCCAGAGTGACTTTCAAACTGGTCACAGAAGGAGGGAGCTGTAGTGTTAGGAGTCTTGCCCTGGGACCCTTACATGTCTAGGAGCTGATCCAGTCACTGAAGTGAGCAGTGGTGTTAGACTTACGCTGCACTGAGGGGCCGTGAGCCAGGGTTAAATATTTAAATTCTAGCATTTATGCCGCTCCCCCAACCCCCAGATGCCACATCTCTGTTCTTTGATTATGTCATGCTACACGACCGCTCCTTGTCTTCGATGCTCATATTCTGTTCATTCACCTGTAACCTTTATCAAGTTCAGGGTCGCGGTGGGTCCAGAGCCTTCCTGGAATCATTGGGTGCAAGGCAGGAATACACCCTGGAGGAATACACCACACTCCTCACAGACAGTCACCCGGAGCGGGACTTGAACCCACAACCTCCAGGTCCCTGCAGCTGTGACAGAGACACTACCTGCTGCGCCACCGTGCCGCTCATATTCTGTTCAGATGCTGAAAATTTGTCAAATATGAAAAAAATGTGTAGAAATCGGACAAATTCCTGCAGTATAATCCCAGCATAAAGTACCAGTGATGTTCATTCTTAGGTAAACACACACACGTAAACACCACAGAAACCAGAAAAGAAATGTTTATAATTAATTCTCTAAGTCAATAATGTAATTACTTTGAGATCCGTCACCCTGCCTAGCACCGCGCTTGTGAGGCCTCAGAGCTGTGGGGAAGGGGGGGGGTCACCTGGGACAAAGCCGTCGAACTAGAAGAACGAGAAGTGAGGAGACGAATAGGGAAGTTGGGGTCGTGCTCAGGCAGTTAAGCTTCTTTAATGTGTTCACTAATCTCCCTCAGCGCTGGACCTCTAACACGCAGACTGTGGGGAGTTCCTCTCTCTCTCTCTGTGCAGTGTTCGGACCAGCTCTAGACTGAGAGGAGGAGTGAATCTGTCCCTGAACTGAACCAGTGTTCAACAGTGAATCCATGGATCTTCCTCTCAGCTGTGTATTTGTTCAGTTGGAGCAGCAGCGTGAGGACCCTGAGCTCAGCAGAATTAACTGTTCCTCAGAAGGCGGAAGCACTTCATCAGATATCATCACCCATTAAAGCAAAATCCATTCATTCATCTTCTCTAAGCACTTCATCCCAGGCACGGCTGCTGTGGTCTCAGACCCTACCCAGAATCATCAGAAATCACCCTGGATGGAGTGACAATTTCACACTCACCCAGTCACTCACACACTCACCCAGTCACTCACACCTGTGAACAGTTTCACACACTCACCCAGTCACTCACACCTGTGGACAGTTTCACACACTCACCCAGTCACTCACACCTGTGAACAGTTTCACACACTCACCCAGTCACTCACACCTGTGGACAGTTTCACACACTCACCCAGTCACTCACACCTGTGGACAGTTTCACACACTCACCCAGTCACTCACACCTGTGAACAGTTTCACACACTCACCCAGTCACTCTTACACTCACACCTGTGGACAGTTTCACACACTCACCCAGTCACTCACACCTGTGGACAGTTTCACACACTCACCCAGTCACTCACATATACACTGGTGAACAATTTTAAGTAACCAATGAACCTGGAATTTAGAAGTAAACAAACACCCAGTGGAAACCCACACAGACACAGGGAGAACACACCACACTCCTCACAGACAGTGACCAGAGGATGGGCACCCACCCAGGACCCCTAGACCCACCCCCGAGACCCTGGGGCTGTGTGGGATGATCCTCCACTCACACAGAAAGGAAGAGCATGAGAAACAAGACAGAGAGAGATTGGCAAAGAGAAAAGAAAAGTGACAGGATAGTGACAGACTGCAAGAGACAAATGTAAGTTAAAGAGAAAGAACAAGGAGAGACGGGAGAGAGAGAGAAATGAGAGAGAGATCAGGATGAAGAGGTGTCTTCGGTCTGTTCAAAGCCAGTGAGGGGAAAAGAACGAGAGGAGAGAAGATAGGAGCATGAAAATTTGATGAAGTCGTGTTTGTTTCCCGCAGAGAGAGTGTGTTGTGTAACATAAAAACACACACACACACACACACACACACGCACACACCTCCCACATTCCCACACTCAGTCGGGGGGGTGGTGGTGGTGGGGTGGGTGGGTTTTGGGGGGCTCCCCAGTGATGTTAGCACAGTGCTAACCACTAGTTTCCACATACACAGCCTATACACTGATGTTCAAATATTAAACAGCTGCAGCAGCATGGGGTCAGCTTCACCTGTGTATGTGAGTGTGTGTGTGTGTGTGTTAGAGAGAGAGAGTGTTAAACACAGGAATAAAAAGACAACCGCACTGGAGCTATTTCAGGTGTGTGGAGTTTTGGACTCACTGGAGTGAGTTGTGCTCATGGTTGTGATGTCACAACATGTGAGTGTTTGGCTGCTTCTGATTGGTCTCGTTCATCTACAGGGCATTCACAAGTACCATGACATAATACTAAAGCATCTGCTTTTAAAATCATCTCCACTGATTTTTAAGTTGTTGCAAATGTTAAAGATGTGTCACAGAGTCTGTGTTTACCCCAGTGTTGTATTCAGTATATATTTCTACAGTAAAGCACTTTAACAGAGTTTAACCCTCTACAAATCCCCCTCTGCTGCTGCTCTGAGCTCAGGAGTGGGTCGAATCACAGAATGATTGACAGTGGCATCACCATGGCAATGTAAACAACACAGTGACAGTAGCAGAGGGTTAAAGAGAACCTCAGTGAAGAGAAAATTCACCTCAGAAGACTTCAGTTCAGTCTCTGAGAAACAATGGTGTTTTTCAATTTCATGGGACAGACTCTACTGGAATCCACTGGTCCCTGGTTACACACTCCAGCTCTCGCTGGACGTCTGCGTTGCATGGCATAGAGTGGCGACTCTCTATGGACAATTGGCACTCTGCAAGGTTTACACGCTACGGTTTAGACCCTACTCGACTCACTCTGAACCACGAGAGAACAGCTACTAAACAAGAACCCGCTTCCAGGACCTGATTTACCTGGTAGAGATGCAGAACAGAAGAGCAGAGTCGAGCAGGGACCATGTGGTGGAAAAGCATTGGAGCACTGAGTAATATTGGAGAAGAAAGAGAACCGAGCGAAAACAGCTAATAACCAGAGCTTCTACCCCTCGCTCCTCAGGTGCTGAAAGCGGGCGTTCTGAACAGGGCTGTTTAGACAGGGGGAGAACGCTGCTGTGGGGTTAAGAACAGAACTGTCCCTCGCCCCTGCGTCATGTTGGAATCCCAAACACACTTTCAGTGAAACTATTTTTGCTGATTCAGCACAAGCCAAAATGGACTTTAACCCTAAATTTATGGCATGGCAGTACATTACAACCCTCAGAGGAGCTGACTCCACAGGGGGATATTCTGACACACACAGCACTGAACTCGACACGACACTGTGCTCCATCTGCAATTTCCTTTCCTCATGTTGTGAGTAAAATAAATCTGGATAGTCATTCTACTGATTAAATTTCAGCTCGTTTTCGGGCCGAGACGACCCTACACATCCACCTTCTGTAGCCTGGGGTATGAACATTGCACCAGTCGGCCGGTTAGTCATGGCTGTGATGTTGCAACTCATGGGAGTATAGCTGCAACGGCATAACGATAACTGCATAATGTTGCAATAAAGTGAATAACCCTTCCCCTGTGAATCTGCCGCTCTTTCAGGGAGTTTACTTTCGCTGACCCAGCACTGGCTGAACTAAGCTTTAACCCGGACGAAGCGCTGAGTCACAGCTGTACCTTGCAGCCCTCACAGGCGCTGACTCCGTAGTGATACCCCGAGGATTTGTCCTGGCAAACGAAACAGGGCTTATACACCCGCGGAGGAGGAGGGGGAGAGGGGGGGCTCGGCACAATCTCCTCTGAACTGCTGCTCTGAGTGTCCACAGCTGGGGAGAGAGAGAGAGAGAGAGAGAGAGAGAGAGAGAGAGAGAGAGAGAGATGTTATTGATCACATTCATGTCAATAAGGGTACATTCATATTAACAAAGCACCACTGAACTTGAGAGAGAGATAAATATTGGGGATGGAGAGAAGGGGAGAGAGAGAGAGAGGATAGAGAGAAGGTGGGGGAGTGTGATGGAGGGAGAGAGAGAGACAGAGAGAGAGAGAGAGGTGTTAACACATGACTAATTTGTGGAAAATCTTTCATCAAATCCCACTGAAGCTCCACACATAAAACACACTTCCAAACCCTCATCTCCCTCGATCTACCCCTCATCACCTCTCAGGACCCCCTCAGGACCCCCTCAGCTGATACAGACGTAGTGTGAATCATGATTGTGTGTCAAACTACTCCACACTCATCGGCAGCGCTGCGCAAACTCATTCACATTCATTCAGCCTTCAGTCCATCAGCACTGACCCTGTTTACATCTGAGGGTCTGATCTGGTTTAAGCATGAGGAGTAGATCTGGACAGAGCTCCTCCACATAACTATCCAGGTGTAAACGCAGCCAAGGCCCATTAAACCAAATTCACTCAGACCACTTCAGGAGGGGATCCGAGACTCAAAGCCAGGAATCAGATTTCAGAGCAACTGACCCGAGACACTTCTGACGGATGCAGTTAAAATCTCACCTAAGTCAACACACACACACACACACACACACGCAGACCCCCAGGTCTACAGGCACGATTCATAACAGCAGGAGAACAGGCGTCCGAACACAAGGGTACGGCCTGCTCTGAACAATTCCTAGAGTTGAGAGTCTCTCACGCTTTCACTCCCTCTTACTTCTCTCTCTCTCTTTCTTTCTTTCTCTTTATTCTCTCTGTATTGTGTCGTTATCTTTTCTCATCCTCCTCCCCTTTTGTGGTTTTCTCTCCACGCACTCTCAGACTGTCTGTCACAGCTTTATTAATTAAGGCTGGCAGAACGCCCAGACACACACACACACACACACACACACAGAGAGAGAGAGAAAGAGAGAGAGAGAGAGAGAGACGGAGAAAGAGAGAGAGACAGATAATGTGTAGAGAGAGATAGAAAGTGAGAGGTGACTAAATATAGAAAGAAAGAGAACAGAGACAAAGGGGAGAGAGAGAGAGAAAGAAACAGATTTCGGTGATCACATTCTTTCTGTAGTTCTCACTCACACACACACACTCAAACTATCATGGAATTCCTTCTCTCTGGATTGTGCCCTTTAGTGCCCTCAGTCCATCACTCAGTACAAAGAGAAAGAGAGAGAGGGAGTGTGTGAGAGAGAAAGAGTGTGTGTGTGTGTGTGTGTGTGAAAAAGATGAGAAAGGAGAGAGAGAGAGAAATGGACAGATTAAGAGACACAGCTCTATAAAACACAATGAAAGCAGTGATATGAAAGGTATGGAGTGATTAACCAAAGAGTGGAGGCTCCTCTTACACACATCGGCCGCATCCCAATACACACTCGCTCCCTACAGTCTACACGCTAAAGTCAACACACCCAGTGCTAGCTGTGGGCTACGAGGGTGTGGTGTGTGTGATTCAGCACTAATCCTCCACCACCAGCACCTGATTTCACTAATGCTTCCACAGCTACAATCAAACCCTCACAGCAGTGTTCCAGTACTTCCACTTCTGAGGGGACGCTGGACGAGGTGGTGTCCAGACACTCTTCTCTACAAAGTAGGTTAATAAAAGAGAACCCCAAGCTCACGGCTTTGAGATTCAGAGTGCAAAGACGTGTCACATCCTTTTCACAAACTCACGAGAGAGCGAGTGTCATACAAAAACAGAGAGTCACACAAACATGAAGAGGCTGTATCACACTGATGTGGTGCAAATAATCTGTGTGAAGGAAGAAAAAAGCAAAAAAAAAAAAAAAAAATCTGATGCAGAAACTGTGTGTTTAAATAAATGCTCAGACTATTTATACATTCACTCACTCACTCACTCACTCACTCTTTTTAAGAATAAACAGCCAGCCATATACAGGACAAAATGAGGAGTAAACAAACAATAATTATTAAAAAATCAATATATAAAAAAACAGTTTTAACACTATTAATTTCGTGCAACCCTCCAGCATCCAAGTCAGCATTTTTCTGATTCTGTAACAGCTGCAGGTGGAATAGAAAACAAACATAGCTATTTATTCTCTACCTTGCAGCTTTGTGTCACCTTAAATTATGCAGTAGTTTTGTCCAGGCGCCTGTAACTGTTTCACTGTTTTAAGGTGTTTAACGAAAACTTCAAAATATGCCAGTGTTAGTGCAATTGTGTGAATATAACAGCAGCGTTTAATGTGGAACTGAAACGTCGAAGAACCTAGCACTTGGAAATAACTACATCATTTTTTAAGTTAGGGAGGGTTTATGTATCATCAGATGATGAAGAGAAGAGAAATAAACTAAGAATAAAATTATTCTATAAAATTTCTATAAATTAAGAAATGAAAAGAGGAAAAAACACTCCACAAGCCTGATCTGCGGGAACAGCAGTGAGGTAAACCTGTGACTGTGCTTTCTGAGATTGGATTATTAATAGATAATAGTCTGCGAACATAGCCGCAGGAATATATTTAGAGGTGGCGTGCACTGCGCAGATGCTCTCCACGACCTTGAAAGCCTTGCCGTGCCACAGTGTCATGAACCAAACTTTGAAGCAGAAAAGTGAACATATGCAGATGTTTTTATGCTGTCTAGAACTCATTTAAACTTCCCCAAACACACCACTGCAATAACTGGACAAGCCAGCAGCGCTACTGAAAAAAGGAAATGGCTGATACATGGTTCTTCTTTGCGTCTCTTGGAGGACATTAGCTGTGACTAAACTGGTGAATTGGTGAGAAAACTGTAAAAAATGATTTCATATTACTTTTTTGAGGACAGCTACTATCCCATAATCCATCAGGAAACAGAGAGAGAGGAGCTTCTCTAAACTTGAAGATACTGACTCTCTTCTCAACAGCGCTGGAGTAAACAATGAGTTCACTAATCTCCATCCTGTCCCTTCTCTCATCACACCTCACAACATGGGGTCTCGTGATGACAATCACCAGCAATGGCTCTGCTCTGTGTTTTCACAAATGTACCACTCGATCAAACATGTCCTCTCCAGACCTTCACCGTCTGGAAATACCTTGCACTTCAGAAGAAAACCTTCAGCCATAAAGTGCAGAGAGAGAAAACCAGAGTGTGAATGAGTGCACAGAGCTGTTTACTGCACTTTAACACGTTCATCACAGAGCTGAACCACTGTGAACTTCCAACAGCAAAGTGTGAGTGTGTGTGTGTGAGTGTGTGTGTTTACATAAAGTGACATATCTGCAAAGGTTTAATGTTTAATGAGATTTGGGAGAGCAAAACTACCTGGGACGCAGCCTTTAGGACACAGTAGAGAGTGTGTGTTTAAATGGATAAATACAGAGTAATAAACAGAACAATAGCTTTTGTATTCGACTATAAACAATCAGAGATAGAAGTAGGTGAAGGGGCACAGGTTTAAACTCTGCCCCACACACAAACGAGTGAGAACTGACACTTCCTGAACTTTAGCATAAATCTTCAGTAGGTTATTTAAGTTCATCTCTCTTTCCTTTTTCGCCGTTCTCTTTCTCTCTCTCTCTCTTTTCCTTCCCTTCCCATACCCTCTCTGTCTTCAATCCTCTCTCTCCCCCTGAAGCAGTGTGTGACCTGGTTCTGTTCTGAAGAGTGGGATGCTGTTCTGAACACAACAGAACTCCTCCATTCAGAGAAGAACTGAATTCATTTAGGGTTCCTCTCAAATGTTTAAAAAACACTGAGGTAAATAATAGATGTTCTGTACAGAAGTGAGAAAGGGTTGTGAGTTTTCTTCTCCACGACCGACACACACTGTGCAGTGACAGTTGGTCCAAGGTGGACCAACGAGGGAGGAGTGTCTCACAGAGTGGACAGTGAGTGGACACAGGGTTTAAAAACTCCAGCAGCACTTCTGTGTCTGATCCACTCGCACCAGCACAACACACACTAACACACCACCACCACGTCAGTGTCACTGCAGCACTGAGAATGATCCACCACCACATCACACCTGCTCTGTGGGGGTCCTGAGCGCTAAAGAACAGGGGAAAAGGGGAGTGAGAAAATATATTTATAAAAACAATAAATCAGTCAAGTTTTACCACACACTCCCGACACTGCAGGACTAAAACAGTAATAAACACAGAGTGTATCTTCAGGAGCTGGAGCTGCTAACAGAGTGAGAGCAGAAACATTCAGCCACGCAGCATAAGAGTGAGAGGGTGAAATCCTGAGTGTGAATGTGTGCACAGAGCTGTTTACTGCACTTTCACATCTCTATCAAAGGAGTTAACCACTGGCATCAGTGTGTGTGTGTGTGTGTGAGCGATTTACGGTGATCCTCACTCAGTGTTTGTCCTCTGACTGCCGGAAAAAGGCAGAGTCATGTTTTATCAGCAGTGACTCACTGTGTGTACAGCAGAGGTGTGTACATTTACTTGAGTAACTTTCTGGATAAATTGTACTTATGAGAGTGGTTTTAATGCAGCAAACTTTTTACTTTTACTTGAGTTTATTTGTGAAGAAGAAGCTGAGCTACATTCAACTCGCTACTTATTTTTATTGATCCGTCCAACAGAGGCTCTGCCACATGACTGCGTCTCACCAATTAAATGTAGCCACTAGCGACGTTTGACTTCTTTTCACCAGCCAGAGTCAGAGCTAAAGCTGTATATTCACTTCACAGAGTGAACACGCAAACACACACACACACACAGGTTAGGTTATTGTGGCTGAATTTAATTAAATGGTACTTTGTTAAATAATCAGCATCAACTAAAACAATACTTAATTAAAGAGGTAACTCTGCACTTTTTTATTTTACTTAGTTTTTTTTTTTTTACTACTACTTTTTACTTTTATAATTTTTGGCTACTCTACCTACCTCTGGTTTACAGGCAGGGCGTGTGTGTGTGTGTGTGTGTGTGTATATAGACCCAAACAGGTGAATTTGGCCCCTTTAAAGGTCATACATCACCGATTTACTGTTTGTATAATCTTCATAGAAAAGTATACGAACCTAAGCCCCACCCCAGGCCCAATGCCCAGTGTCGGCTGGAGCGGTGTAAAGCCCCCAGCACTGGTCTGTGGAACAGTGGAACTGTGTTCTCAGGAATGTTGCAGCGCCATACAGTTCATTTGAGAGTAATGTGTGCGACTGCAGTGAAGAAGAACACACTCCTGATGAAAGGCCTTTGCTGGAACAGGTACTAAATCTGAGACGCCACCTCATGGCCTGGAGGTGTCAGAGATTCTGTACCGTCCCGATTTGGGGGAAACATGCTATGGAGCATAAACTGGCTCATTCAGGCAACAGAGGAGTTTGATTCTTCTTCTGATAGACTTCTTAGAAAGTAGGTAATAATAAATAATCACTTTGATGAACATTGCTTGCTTCCATTTGGTGATAAAAATTAAGGACTACGCCTTTAAGCTTTGATAAAAGAATTTAAAAAACTAAACAGAGTTGGCAAAAGAAACAACAGGATATGACAATTTCTGAAGGGTGGAGAAGGTTTTGATCATTACTTAAGACCACATGATGTGTGTGTGTGTGTGAATATGAGAGAGAGAGAGAGAGAGAGAGAGAGAGAGAGAGAGAGAGAGAGAGAGAAAACAGGAGGGAGAGAGAGAGAGAGAGAGCGAGAGAGAGAGGCTGAAGTCTTGAAGTCATGAGAGAAGCACATGATCCACAGGTAACACAAAGCTTTACAGCTGCTTTAATCTTTCCTCCCAGACTTTAACCCTTACACCTCCACAGCCCAGACTCTAAGGTCTCCCCCAGTTCTCTGAAACACACACACACACACAGAGAGAGAGAGAGAGAGAGAGAGAGAGTGTGTGAGAGAGAGAGAGAGAGCAGAGAGAGAGAGTGAGAGAGAGAGAGAGAGAGAGAGAGAGAGAGAAAGAAATGCACACCGTAAGAACGACACGGACACAGAGAGAAAAAAAAAACAGAGAAATACACAAAAAATACACAGTCCAAGACACAGACAGACAGACAGACACAGACACAGACACACACAAACACACACAGGGCTCCTCGAGCCAAACAGAGAGGGGATTTGATTAGATCAGTGTTAGATGAGATTAGATGGAGATTTCTCAGAGACGTGTTTGGAGAAAACAACGAGGGCCTTGTGGAAACCGACCAGGAATCAACTGCCATTTTTACTTTAAAGGCCAAATATCACACATTTCTCTGGAGTTTTCCTCGAATTAGCGTTTCCTTGATTCTCCGAGGTCCAGGGCAGACATTTCTGAGCTAAGGACTGTGACGACAGAAACAGGAACAGATTATTAATATTCATACACCTCTGAAAACCACACAACCAGAAGTGTGTCGAGAAAACAATCCAGAGCACTAAATAGGGATCGACAGAAAACATACCACCCCACTACGCTTAGGATTATTACAGTGTAAGACTTTAATAATATTACAGTAGTATTACACTATTAATATAACTGTTATTATTAGATAAAAACTAATCAGTGAGCGCTTCAATCAGAATAAACCCTCAACCTCTCACACAGCTACTGACCTACATTCAATTACACACTCACACACACACACACACACACACACACTCACACGAGAGAGAGAGCGAGCGCTTGTAAAAGCCAGGCTCTTGTGCTGAGTACCATGTTCTGTTTTACCAGTTTGGCCTCTATTAAATCACCGTAAGGAAATTTGGGAATGTAATCAGATCCAGACGTTCACACGGATATTATTATTCTATTAAACAGAGCATTTACAGGATTACCCCTTCCTTCAAACAGGAATCCTAATGCGAACGGCCTCAGTCTGATTGCTGTACTCCCACTGAGGTGGACCCTCTGTAAACCTGGGGTCAGCCGTGACCTAAAGGAGTTCCGGCTGGATCCCCACAGCTGGCAGGAAAAACGGGTGTTAGGACGTGAAGGAACAGCACTTTCTCCTCCTTCAACATGGATGGTTGGAACGCCTCAAGCAAAACACCAAACCCCTAAAGATGTGCGTTTGCTTACTGCTCCTAGTGCAGCCATGGCCTGGTGGTTAGGGAACAGTGGTCAATAAAGTCATTCTAATGATTCTAACACTGCATGTGTGTGTCAAAAAAAACAAGCTCATGAGTAAAGAAATGCACTCTTCTGACTGAGCTGTGTACTCAGGTGTACTATATTCTGATTGAGGTGTACACCGATGTTTTATACTCAGACTGAGCGATTAGTCGGATTATTATGGGATTATTCCACTGATAGCCTCTGCTCTCATTAAAACGGTGACTATACACAGCTCCACAATCTTTTAACTCCCAGTTTTCAAAAGGAATTATTCTGCATCGCTCTGTCTCTCTCTCTTTTATAAATCTCTGTTATGGAGGACTCCCAGGGTGCAGGACTCATTCCTACAGCTCCATTAACAGCGTCTGCTTCATTAACTCTCCGCTTTTATCCACGGAGCCTTAGAGAACAGTGTCACATAATTAACATCTAACAAGGAGGAAGCTTTAAAGACGCACCCGACACACTCCAGCTTTTAATAACCCTAAATACACACATCATCCAAGAGTGTTCCTCCGGAGTGTGTTCCTCCAGGAACAAGGAATATACTCTACATGTTGGAACACAGACTGTGGAGATCTGATGTCATTCAGCCCCAAAGTAATGATGATTTTCCACTGCTAGGTACCTTCTACTACTCTCGTTTTGTTCCTGCTCCCTGGTTGCTTATTCACGGGTTTAGTCCCTACACAGCTCGCTTGGAACCACCAGAGAGCTTGAAAAGAACCCAGTTCTAGGACCAGGACCAAACCGACCTGAAGGAGACGTAAACCAGCCGAGACAAGTCGAGTAAGAACCATGCAGTGGAAGAGCACATGGCTCTCTACCTCCCTCAGCTCTGAAGGTGGAGCAGGTATCGTCAATATTCAGATGGAAGAAGGCCTGAGGAGACTAAAATAGAAGCTGAAGATGGGCTGCAGTATTATTAGGTGGATGTGGGTGGAGAATAAATTTAGAGATTGCTACAGCAGTAAACCAACATCCTGTGGTTTACACACTCGCCGCGTGCTGCAAACACCATCTCCCCTCCAGCTCGTCATGTTCTCTCTAAGCACCTGCAGTGGGTTTGAGGTGGAACTAAGGGCCTTGAGGTGGAAACCTAGTCCTCGCTCTCCACAGACAGCATTGTCTCTGTCTGCAATCTGCGGCTCCTGACACGCGCTCTGTGCCTAATCTTAGAGATCTCATGTGTGCTGCAACTTGGATCCTGACCGCCGCGTTTTGTTGAAGGGGAGTCAGACACTTTGTCGGCAGCACTGCTTTTATTCTGAAGATCTGAAGTTCTTTATTATATAATTTAACTCCCGTCCATTTCACTGTTGCTCCACAGCAGATAAGATCAGGACCCATGTGCTTAGCTCCGCTGATTGTGAGCTGGGGGAGGTAAACATGCCGTGTGATAAATAAAAAACGAGTGGTGACATCATTGCACTCTAACGAGAATGTGGGGCATATCTACATTTTTCATTCTGTCATATCACTGCAAAATATTTTCATGGTGTACAGTTTTACAATGGGGTGTGGAGGGGGTGCACTGTCTGGCTGCATGAGCCTCATATCTTTGAGTGTGTGTTGAATGAAAGGTTTTCGGGGCAGTGCAGTTCAGTACAGCCAGACAGTACACATCGACACACATGATACACACGATAACAAAAAAAAAAAAAAAAAGACATTTCTGAGAGTTCCAGTGAATGGTGTTATAAGAACAGTAAAGTTTGAAAATAAGGTCAATAAAAACTGTTCTAAGGGGAGCAGTCACACAGCTCCAGGGGACTGGAGGTTGTGGGTTCGATTCCCACTCCGGGTGACTGTCTGTGAGGAGTTTGGTGTGTTCTCCCTGTGTCCACGTGGGTTTCCTCCGGGTGCTCCGGTTTCCTCCCACAGTCCAAAAACGCACGTTGGTAGGTGGATTGGCGACTCAAAAGTGTCCATAGGTGTGAATGTGTGTGTGTCTGTGTTGCCCTGTGAAGGACCTCTCCAGAAATGTAACTATGTAACGGCGTCACATTGACGCAGACTGCAATGACTGTGATTGGTCAGTAACCGGATGGACATGTTTATGTTGAACAACTCCACAGAGATGCAGACAGCAACAAATCCATAGCAGGAGATTTCCTCAGACATGGTGTGGACATCAAGGAAGAATAAAAATGTTTGAACAAAGGAAAAATATGGGGAAAAAAACTCTGCTCTGTCCCAAACAACGACCCACTCCCTAAATAATGCACTTTAAAGAGTTATAAAAGTAACTGAACTACACCACTACATAGTGTAGAGGAAGATGTCTGAGATTCAGCCCTAGTGGTGTGAAGGCATAGACACCAACGCAGAAGTATAAACACTCAAAATGGCGTAGGGCTCTCGCGTGATCTACGGTGCAGGCTCTGCATTGAGTCAAGTATAAATCGGCCTTTAATTACACACAAAGAATACTAGCAATCAAGATAACATATTAAGTGGATAGTGTGTTATTATTAATAATACAATAAATTCCCATTAAAATATAACCTTGTTTATTTACACAAAACTGAAACCTGCCTATCCACACATTCATGTGTAAACAGAAGGTGAACGAATGTTGTTTGTGGTCCTTTAAAATAAAATAATAATAAAAAGAAACTCTGAACAGGAGGCCCCCCTGCCCCGCCACATCCCCCTCCCTCCTGTACTCTCAGACCCCTGGACCCTCCCTCTGTTTTACTGCCCGGTTTATTACTGCCCCTGGTTTCTCTTTCTTTTCCTCCCTGTTCTTTTACGAGGTGCAGCACACGAGACGCCCCCTCCCCCACTTCGTCTGAGATTTAAGTGCCACTTTGGTCACTAAAATCCTTTCTCCTCTATTTTTAGGAGGAAACCAGCCCCCCAGGAATGCAGGACCACTTTCTATTACCCACCACAAATCTGCCGCATGCAACCTGGGCCTGTAACTAATGATCAGGTCTGTAATCAATAAGCTATTGACCAGGATTAATTAATCATCTAATCTCACTGTACTGTCTCTCTCTTCAGCGCCACATCATTCAGCTCAGTGTTCACTTTAATAGAAAAACAAACAAAGCCACATGCTCTGGAGCAGTTAGTGGGGTGTAAAGCACCCCCCCCCCCCCCCAGTACTGGGCTGAGGAACAGTGGAACTGTGTTCTCTGGAGTAATAGAGCTCCATCCAAAGCCACTGGATAAGGTCAGAGTGCTAGAACACATCACACAACATCAGCCCCTGACCTCACTAACGTTTATGTGGCTGAATGCCAGAGCAAAGCCTTCCTAGAAGGTCTGGTATCTGACCTGACCTCAGACCCTCAGTAATCCTTCTAATTCTGGATGGAAGAGGTTCTGTACTAAAGTCATTGTAAACAATGCCGTCCCCATGTGAGGGACCCGCTCCATGGAGCATAAACTGGTTCAGTCAGGAAGTCACAGTTTGCAGAAGATGCTGTAAAAATGATAAATGATGGCGCTGGTCCTCCATGTCCAGGTGCCAAAGTGTTCTCCAGTGAGGCAGACGCAGCGTCAGCTGCCTGTAACAGAGTTAATCACTCTCAGAGTCTCAGCCACTGGGACACGGGAGTAGCTTAGCAGCTTTAGCCTCAGCAACAGAGTCTGTCCAAATCCGCCTTAACACAACACAAATAGCACACACACAGTGAGAGAGAGAGAGTTCAAAAATGCTGCTCACTAGGTCACAAGGACCTCCTGCTCCTTTTAGAAAGTACAGCGGTAGTTCAATTTCCTGCTTACAACTACATATTTTAATTTGATATTTCAATATAAAAGTCTTTAATTTTCAATATAAAAGGTTTAAAACCAGAGGCTGTACACAGCTAGGAGTAATAAATAAATAAATAAATATAATCAGAATTAGCAAAGCCTAAACGTAGTGAATCCTCCGAGACACACCATGGTATCACCAGTGACAGGGCAATATTAACGTGTATTAATATTATCAATAATTACTGCAAATTGAATAATTACGTTCTCACAGTTGTTAACTTCATGGTATTTTTTCACAACACAACAATGTGAATAAGGTCAGTTTTCACCGGTTGGGATGCTAGGGATGCTAGCTTCTATATAACAACCTCATATCACGTACAGAGGGGAGCGCTGAGCACTGTTTGTTTATTTGAGCTTGTGCTTTGTCATCAATCTAAAGTTAATACTGAAAAGTATCTTCAGCTAGGAATCAGTCTGACCATTTTCAACTGCAGTTTTAATTTAGTGAAAGGTTTTAAATGGTTAAAGTTAAGTGGCATCTAGTGGTCAATTTGCAGATTGCAGCTGCTCAAATACCCCTCCCTCACCCCTCCCTTTCCAAGCGGTCACATCAACAAGCAAACACAAAGAGCTCTGTTTAGAGTCAATAAAGAACTCATTCTTGGCTAATGAAAATGCGTAAGTTTACACTAATGAAAACACGATTCTGCAAACAGATCGCTCTCAATCTTACACAATGCACCTTTAAAGACATAGAAGATGAGAAGAAGAAGTGAAGTAAAGAGCAACATATACTGAAGGACAAAGCTAATCCCACACTTGCCCCAATATGCACTAGAAACCTCAGTTATAAAAGTCTAACCCAAATTTAGGATTCAAAAGCTACTGTTACTACTGCTCTTAGCTAATTACCTTCAGTAAGAACTACAGAACCAAGCGAGTCCTGGTGGTATTGGGTCAATCGGTCTATTCCATTTTTCTCCTTAAAGAGCACTGAACACTTCAGAATTCAAAATATTTTAACACAAGTCTGGTTAAAATCAGTCGTCACATTTTAGCCCACTGCTCATTTAGCACTTAGCCGCTGAGAGGAAGCTAATGGTTTGAGAATTCCCTCCAAAGTTCTCCAACATCAACATGCTTCCCACTTCAGAGAGCAGCGCAGCACATGCTTGTGGCGGTGGAGGGAGATTCCAGAATTCCTGTGTGGAACCGGTTCTGGTGCATTAAAAAATCTTTAGCGTCCACATTAAAGAGGTTAGGGACGTCCAACCAAAACCTCACACCATCAAACTCTCTCCAGAGATAAGACAAGGACAGGAGACTACCCACACTGCGCTGGAACATTGACAGAAAATGGCTAACCAGCATGGGGCTAACACAAACACACACAGTATGGCTAAATGTTAACAAACATATGCTCATTAGAAATCTCTGAAATGACAGGTGTTAATCAGGAGTGTGTTCCTCTGTTGCTGCAGTAACACATCCTGTTGTTCTGGGAAGCCTTATTTTTGCACATCACTGAGCTCATCTGATTGTGGACGATGTTGACACTCAAACTCATCCCAAAAGGTACTGGAAACACCTCCATCCCTCCACAGAACACAGGTCCAATGCTACATAGTGCTTTATGAACCTCTAGATCATACTTAGCACTGGGCATGATGACCGTAGGCTCATGTGCAGCTGCTCCACTGCTTCTCATTCTCCTTGTTAATGCTTGTCTATGTAGATTAGACCAACTGCCTCGCCCTCGACTGTAGTTAAAGGAACACTAGGTAAGACTTGGTGTTTTTGCTCCTGGGCTCCCCTCCAGAGTGAAAATCATATTTACAGCACTGTCCTGAAATCAAGAGGGGTGCTTTCCAACCCTCCTCCCAAAGTTACAAAGGGACGCCTGTGATGAAGCACAGTCCATGTCTCCTCAGTGATGACCCTCGTGTCCAGACGTCATTAAAATCACTGCAGGACAAGTGAGTTTCCTCATTTTATATATCCTCCCTCTGGGACAGTAGATAAAGTCAAAAGTTGGACACAACTTCTCATTGAAAAACGACTTTTATGTGTGTTGTACGCATTTGAAAATAAAAACGTGAATGCACTAAAACACAGGGAACTACGCACTGACTCAAAGGTCACTGGGCTTTTCTAAAGCACATTAATCTTCACCCTGCATAACCTGCATTGTATTTATATAAACACACACGCAAATGCATGTATAGTGCCGTGTTCTTGTAGATAATCCTCAGAGCTCACAAAGCAAAAACATCACCCTGCTGATAATCCTGTTTAACATTCCCTATCCTTCATATCTATATACACACACACACACACGCTCCTCATTCAGTGGTCTTCCTCCTGAGTTTACAGCAGACGGAAATGGTTCAGGGCTTGTGTTGACTTTTAGAGTCAAAAAATGTTTAAACATCTGCACATTTTAATCCACCGTCACTGGCCTCTATTCTTCTTTGGACCCGAACACAGACACAGCTCAGCAACATTTAGAGAGGAGAAAGAAAGGGTGTGTTCAGACTTGTAGTTTCTTTCGCTTGGTCCAGATCAAACAAGAAAACGACACTTTTACTCCTGATTCGGTTTGAGTTCAAACACTGACACATTTACAGTCGAACCAATGCCAGTAATAAAGAAAGCCCCTGACTAGTCCCACATGATTAATGCACTCATCAGGGCTGTGTGTGTTTACCTGGAGGACGTTTTACAAAGTGAAAACACAAGCAAGCAGCAAGAGGTTGTAAAATGGGTAAAGAGTCAAAACAGCGCCAGAAATTCCTCCACTGTGCGAATTAAAGCCAGTGTTCTGTGGGGCTGCCTTTCTGTTCTTTATAAGTACAGCCACCTAAATATAACAGTATTTAAAAGGTGGTCATTTTGATAGGTTAAATGTGGCTAATCAGAGCATAAGCAGGATATGCACTGCCTAAACACCCATATGAGGGAGAAACTGCATCTGGTTTCACAGCTAGGTTTGCTGACATTGTGTCCATTTTATAAATAGAAGACTTTTTGTGATTTTTAAACAAATGTAACATTCATTACACAAGTACTAATGTGTAAAACAAAGACCGTGCAAAAAGGGTAAACGCACTCACTTCGCAGTTGTGAGGGTTGCCGTTCTGTGTGGGCGGCTGGTAAATAGCATGGTATTACAATATTGCGCTTATTGCAACAGGCCTTGCTTTTAACTCATTCTGTTCCTTCTGGGAGCGATTGTTGTTCCATCTTGGGACATGTTTGGTTCGTTTAGATGCCTATGATTCGTATAGTGTTCATACCTGAAACGAACCATGGCAGAGATCATTTAGAGCATTTTCACACATGAAAGTCTGGATCATGTTCCGAACCAAGGTTTGTGTATTGTTATTGTATACATTGGGTCCGATCAGTTATGGTTTCACACTGCAAGTGGACTAAAGGACTTCCCTATGTCCTGTAGCCATCATATTTCTATTTCAGTTTACTACTACTAGTAATTGTGGGTCAGATCAAGACAGACATTATACAAGACAGACACACACTGCACGTGCAGTGCTTCTTCTAATTACTTACCAGCTCATCAATCACAATTTCTGTAACACCTTAAAAGGTGGAATAGAAATAGAGAAGGGAATATAGCAGAGTTAATCACAGCTGTATATAAACTTGGCTTTTATTTAAGTTTACAACGGTAACACGACATAAAAACCAGGACAGTCTCTGTTAGCGTTTTTCCATTAAAAGAACCGGTTCTGTTCCTGATTCTTGGAAACTTGGCCCGCGTTTCTACACGTTTAGAGGGGAACCAGGAATATGTCATCAGCGGGGGGCGTGGCTGTGGCGGAATACAGCAGCATAGTCACAGATAAACTGTGGAGTCTTGATTAAAAGGGTCATGACAGGTTCATTGTTTATTCTTTGTTTACCATTGAGTCAGACCAGAGTGAGGATATTGCTGAGTACACAATATCGCACCTAACAGCACCTGAAACACACAGAAACCAAGCGTGTTCCTGTTTTATTTCCTATTATTTATTTAAATGAAATATTGTAAGTGGCCCAGTCCAGCTCCACTGGGCAATAACGCTGTGTGTGAGGCTCTGAGCTCTTACTTGAGTTACTGAACCTCCACAAGCTCACGGACCACGCCACGGTTCACACTGAAAAACCTACTTTTCTTTGGTTCCAGTTGGGAACAAATTTTCTGGTTCACGAACCAGTTTATGTCGATGGAAACATGCCGAACAGTTCCAACTTTAGTTTGCGAACTGGAACTGTTCTCGTTTCTTGTATGTTTGAGACTGGAGAGAGGGGTTCCATTTTATTCTAACTCAGGTGAACTTTGGGGCCACACCGAGACACAGTACAGTTGTTTTGGTCCATATCTGAGTGCGATTACTTCTTTCAAACTTGAAACAGAACCAGAGTCTGATTTAACTGGATTAAACAGTGCAGGTGTAAAAACACTGTCAGAAACCAACCGAGGCCCACCTGCCCAGGGGGTCCCGATCCACAGTTAGAAAAAGGAATGTTCATACTTACTGTAACTGAACTGCACTAATAGAGCCATCTCATCAGGGTTAGGGGTAGGGGGGGTGTTTACATATAGTAGCCAGTGTGTGGGTTATAACATTATTATTTACTTTACTGTTTACTATGAAAGCAGCAGCGCTGTAAACAAAGCCCCACACATTCATATTCCTCCATTTCCGTCCTCTCCTCCTGTACAGAAACATTTGTGAGTGTGTGGAGGGGGTGAGCGTCTCAGGGGAGGTGGAAGCGGGGGATGGAGGGATGACAGAGGAGTGTGGAGAGATTGCGTCTGAGCCTGCTGTCACTCTGAGAGACAGAGCGTTTCTCAAACACGTTGTGATGAATGTCTCCTGAGACCTGGACCTTGTGGAGAGACAGAGAGACTCAATCTGTCCCCAATGACCAGCACAAGGCCAAAAGAGCCGTTACCATTACCCCCTCCATCAGAGAGAGAGAGAGAGAGAGAGAGAGAGAGAAAAAACAAAGGAGAATAATGATAGAAACAATGGAGAGAGCAAAAATACATAAGAGAAATACAGAGAAAACATGAGAAATGACACTGGAGAAATAAGAGACAATGTGAGAGAAAATAAGTGGAAAGAAGGTATGAAAATCAGGAAACAGGAAAAATGCTGAGAACTAAAAGAGATGCTGAAAAAACAGAAATGTGGGAGAAACATGAGAGAAACTGTGGAAACGAGAAACACTGAAGAGATGAAACAATCCATATTGAAAGAGGAGAAGGAGAACTACAGAAGGCTGGAACACTGCTGTGAAGATCTAATGTGTTCACTACGGTAAATTATTATTATTTTATTTGAGAGAGAGAGAGAGAGTGTCAGGGGGTGAATGAAAGAAGGATAGTGCCCTCAGTGCTGAGTTTACAGAGTGTGAGTGTGTGTGTGTGTGTATGATAAAGCTGTATTGCAGTGTTTCCTGTAAATCTGGACAAACACCTCGAGTAAACAGAGTGGCTCTCAGACGGGAATCAGGTCTGAGTCTGGTTCCTCAGAACAGAGTCCAGATCCAGCAGCAGATACCTTTCATCTCTAACACACTCCACTCCACTTCCCACAATCCTCACTGCCCCGTGACTCACAGACTTAGTAAACTCGGCATCGTCTCCCTCCTGCCCTCCCTGTGTTTAATTTCACAAGCTGCACAGACTTGACACGCCACAACAGGAGCTCCAGAACAACACCTCCTCGCATTTAACCCACTCACCTTTGACAGGTTTGTTGCTTTTATGGGCAACAATATTCCATAAACCACACACTCCTTATCACCAGGCGGAGGACCCGATCTTTGCCAGGGGTCTCCTGGCATCAGGCCTCCAACAACCACACAGAAGAGTAACAGCAGAAACATCCTTGATATCTTGTTTTATGGGGCTTAAACACGATTTACTAAATTCAGAAATGTTTCCTCACCATTTGCTGCTCTCTGCTCTGTTTGAGCTGGAAAAAGCTCCAGTGTTTGTACACAGCCCTGGCTCCGTAAATGAGAAACAAACTAAGGGTCTCATTCTGAACTGGCTCAGAGGCTCTTTCTCTCACCCTCCGTGAATAAAAACTTACAGACAAATTGAATTTCGACCACAAGCTACAGTCGGCATCTTGCTCAGACACACCACTCCATCTTCAAAGACATTTTGAATGATCACAAGTGGGAGGGGGTTTGCTTTGCTGTGAAAATAGTCGTTCTGCAGAATCATTTCTATTTCCTTCAGTAATTAATTTGTTTAAAGCATTATCCTATAATAAAATAAATATCCTATATTCAAATATATACTTTTATATACATGAATTTTAAGGGTATAAGAGCTTAGTTTACACTGCACATTTAGACGCTGTTCATTATCTTTTGTTATCTTCATTATTTGCGCCTTTTTCAAATTGTTATGGTTGACTCAGTTTATATGTTTTATTTTTTATGCCCCTATAGCTTGGGTTTGAGTAGCACATTTAGTCTACTTATATTTATGCATATATTTAAGTTTGGGCTGGACAATAATTCAATATCAATATTTACTATAATTGACTGACGGTCATTACAGGGCACTGCTCAGTTCACTGCCCTCACTTTTATTCACTTTTGTTGTTTGATGGTGATGTCATGTAGCTTTAAATTCCTTGCAGTTTTTCTGTGGCTTTTTTGCTGTTCATATTGATATCAGAATTATATCGTAATGACCAATATTAAAAAATATATTGGGACATACATTTTGGTCATAGTGTACAGCTCCAATTTAAGTATTACATTTATTTATAGTCTACACATTTTAAGTGTTTATCCAGTGCTATGGAGAGTGCACATTATACCAATGTGAATTCTGTCTCTAATTGGGGTTCTGTGATCACTTATATATCAGTGTACAGCATCACATCTCCGTCTCTGGATCAGTGTGAAGACGCTTTTGTCTTTTCCAAGTTTAGTGGCTCATGTGTGAAATTAATCACAATTTTTATTTTTTTTTTTAACTGTCAGCTGTGTCAGTGGCTACTGTATGGTCCGTGGTTGGTAAAATGTTGGAAACCCATGGTATGAATTATAATTGTTGTCATGAATTTTATACAGGCTACAATTTATGTATAACTTTGTTTATTTAAAAAGTACCAGTGCATTAAACGGTGCAGGACTGTGTTTTCCTGGACAAGCCCACGCTTCGTTAACACATCTATGGTGTAATGGTTAGCTCCAGGAGTCATCTTTGTGGGACCTACTTCTATGCAATTTCCTCTGGCATTAAAGTAGTATTATCTCATCTCTTTAGTGGATTCACTCAGAAAATCAACACATACACACCCTATTTGATGAGGGATCCAACTTTTTTACACGTCTGTATGCTATTGCTCTGAAAATGAAAGACAAACATTATTTCACTTCTGATATTTTTATAAATTTCTCTTTTAAAAAATCTTTTTGGAAATAGCTTATATTTATCAGTAGAATTGAAAAGCTAATAAAATAATCACCTACAGGTCATCTCTACTGGTTATACTCTATTTTTGTATGGGTGTTTTTTGTGTTCGCTCGTAGTAAAGTGATAGTATGTTTATTAAATATTTTCATTGATAACATATCAAACACTACACAGAAACATAGTATGGAGAGAATGCTCTCACTGTTGAGTCCTACTTCGCCACACCTCTGGCTACTGACCTAGAGGTCACACGTCCACAAACTAAACCAAACACCACACTGACGTCCAGCACAAATGGAGAAAGCTGCTGCTATTCAAACCCTGCTGCTGTAAAGTAAAAACAGCCAGCCTCGAATATCTATTACAACCATCTCAAATCTAAACATCTCCTCCTACGTTGAAGTTATGTCTTTATCAGTTGGATCCTCATCCTGTTTAAAGCTAATGACCACCCAACCTCCAACAATTTCCACCTGAACCAAGGTGCTGATTAAACCAGAAAGGTCCTCAATCACAATCCCAGCCTTTCCACGTGTTTGTTCAATTCCTTCCACAAACAAACCTGATCCAGATAATCAAGGCCTTTAAAAAGATCCAGATCTTTCAGGAAGTTAGATGAAATAAAATAGCGCAGCCTGGTCAAAGGGCATCCAGTCCTGGGCTGATAAGCTCTGGATTATATAATGTTTTATTGTCTATTACCACATTCACCTCACTTTCCAGAGATTAGATGCAACCTAAGCTGGTCAACTGAACAACGGGAGTGGACGATACGAGGAAAACATGTATCCTGACCTTTACCCACAATATTTTGATGCACAGATAGTTGATGTCTAAAAACCACCATTGAACATAATTCACACTGAACAGGACTAACTCTGCTCTCTCTGTAGTCGGCTGTTTATCACTGAAACAAACCAACCATGAAAACCCAAATACACCACTACTGTCCATTTCTAAATGGGCTGTTATTGTGGTGTCACATCAATGTCAAAACTAGAGAGCACGGCCCTAGTAAACACCCAGAGGTCATCTGAGAATTTTCCTCTTTACATTTCCTTGTAATATTCTTTCAGATAACAGAGTTTCTAGCGTTTAAAGTTTTCCTGTTTCAAAACAAAGCTCAAATGGCCAAAATGTACATGTACCTCCTTGTTTATTTTTCTCGTAATAGGCAGGCAGTCACAAAACCAGGAGACATCAGCTGATAGAATTCACTGACACTCTGCCCTGACCCCAACCCCAAATTGTCAAAATCCTCCCATTTCAAAACCAGAGCAAGAAACTACTCTGGAGCAAAGAGAGAAGCTGAGGGAAATGAGCTTGCAGCGTGAGAACTTTAAATTTGAGAGGGAAAAATAATTTGGGAATCAAAACAAAGGCAGTTTGAGAGCAAGGCTGTCAACAGTGCACTTGCAACTGCTGTTTTGTTAAAACCAGTTTGTTTTTAATTATATAAATAATACTTATAAATATAAATAAATAAATAAATATATATATATATATATATATATATATATATATATATATATATATATATATATATATATATATATATATATATATATGTGTGTGTGTTTGTGTGGGTATACACACACAGATTTGGAGCATATGCAGTTATGGGACTCATATTTGAACACCTCAGGTCTCATAGTTATATAGGTCTGTATAAGGACATCTCCAGGGTCTGCAAATGTAAATATAGCATGGCATTTTGGACAAAAACGCAGTTTCTAGACATGCAGGGTTTTAACTTAAATTTCTATATTCTAAACTAAACTAAATGACTAGGCCTGGGAAAATGTAGAAGACCTTAAGCAAACCTTCTACCAGTAAGTTCCTCCATCTGTGACATGATTCATACAGTAATGTCCTGTGACTACTCAGATACCCAATGTGTAAATGTAAATAGAGGTTAGCACATCTCCCAGCTCTCCTAAGGTGCACGTCTGCAGCACACAGACCTGCAGAGCTGAGATTTAAAGTTCATTGGTATTACATTTGGAATTTTGGGAATGTGCAAAAAAAGCAAGAAAGCCAAACTATATCAACAAGGGTCACTGGCCAAGACCCCTAACACTGCAAATGATTAAAGCGGTGATTCCTCTGGATAAGAGTGTTTAACAAAGGAGGAAATGTAAATACAAGTTAGCGCAAATGCTAGGCCATTTAATGTGGAAATATCTACAATATCAAGACCTGTTTGGCTGCAATTTGAATAGCTCTGGTCTAAAATTAGTTACAGAAGATATAGATGTTATAGAAGCACAGCAGTCTAATAAGAAATAGTCAAAGCCTTCAAAACAACGTTATTAAGTCTCTTAAGGTGGACAAATCTGTATCAAAGCTTGTGTGGAAGAACACAACAACCCCAAACAATACCAGTAAAATACCTTTGGCAAACTCCCAAAACTGCTATGAAATAAAATAATAAATTTCTTCGGATTTTAGCTTCTGTGAAATGTGTAAATGTAAATATAATTAAACAAAGTTGTTGGCTCGCTTAAGGTGGACAAATCTGCCATTTCCAGACCTATAGAGGGTTGACCAGAACAACTTCGATTTCAAATTGCATCATGAAGCTTGGGATGGTTTAAAAGAAAGCAAGTAAAAAAGCTAGGCTATTTCAGTTCGGGTCATTATCCAAGATCACTACTGCTGCATGTGATTAAAATCATAAAAGGCTCTAAATAAATCAGCAAATGTGCTAAATGTGTAAAAGACAACACAGCCCTTGGTTCTCTTAAGGTAGACAAATCTGCAGTATCCAGACTTGTATAGAAGAAAGCAACAACCCCACAACCTCAATATCAATTACAAGACCTTGGGCAATACTCCCAACACTGCAACTGACTAAAATAGTAATATGCTTTGAATGAGGTAGATCTTTTGCCAAATGTGTTACTGTAACACAAGTGTTGGTGCTTTTATGGTGGAAAAATATGCAGACTCAAGACCTGCAGAACTCTGAATGTGAATATCTATGGTCTCAGATTGGGGGTGGGGGGGGGGGGCTTAGGAAAGTGTAGAAGAACATCAACAACACAAAGTGAACCTACAGTGAGTGGATCCACTCCAGTGCTGGGATCTAATGGAGGTAGTGAATCCTCGATGTCCTCCAACCACAAGGCCCGTATCAGGAACCAAACAACCCCGGCTTTGCTGGTAGTAATCCATGGCTAAAAATGGGTTAGGACTTCCTGAGAGTCCTACCACGTCCACACTCTCATACATAGCAGAGAAATGGACAAAATCCCAAGTTAAGAACTGGTTATGTCTTCAATGTATCCAACCCCGGGCTCCAGATCATCCAGAATGCAATAGGAAGACTTTCAAAGCTTGAAAACGTGGATATAAAGGTGGAAGACTGTGATATTCGCTGGTAGTCGTGTCCTGTGTATGAGAATGTGTAGTTTGAACCCCTCAGAGAAACAACTTGTCTGGTCCTTCTTGCATAATCATAATTGCACGTATGAAACGCACAAAAACGATGAGTTTCGGTCATTAAACGTATATTAACCTAAGTAAATATACAATAACTACTCCATTAGGGGGGAAAAGCAGCAAACCTCCAAACAAAGTAAGAGGTGTCTAGAAAACTGGTCCTTTATCGGTAAAAAACCTATTTAGCCGCGGTTCAAACGAGTTCAGAATCCCCTGCAAACAAAGACGAGGTATATAAGGTAAAATCCGTCAATATCTTCTTGTAAATCCTTTTAAAAATCCACAGAGAAACACAAGAAACGGCAGAGAAGCCAATGCTATTTTGTAGCGCTAACGTTAATCCTCCTTCAACCGGCCCGTAGTGACACAGAACTTCGTCCACATTTTCACCTAAAAACTACACAAACCCGAGTGGAAGGGTTTTAAACTTTCTCCTCTCGTTCCTCGTCTTCGTTCCTGTCTCTGGACGCTTTCAGAATCCGAAAACTCGCCGGGTCCTCCGTCCCCTGCTCTCTTCTCTCTTTCACAACCGAAAAATCCCACACTGCGAACACACTGACGAGAGGCAGCAGCTGCGAGACAAGCCCCGCCTCCTCGGTGCTAAACCGCGCCCACCACAATAAGGACACACCCTCTGTGTTCAAGTCACGCCCATGTTCGTTTTCTTCATCTCTCATTGGCTGCTGAATTCTTATTTCAATTGTTAAAATACATATACATTTTTAAAAAATATATTGGTTTAAAGGTGCACTCCACAATTTCACCAGTCGTCTGTGCTTGTGTACTTCACCTACAAATCAGTTTAATTCTTAATCTCATGTGAGAACTGACACTCACAGGTGTGAGTGTGTGTTACTGGGTGAGTGTGTGAAACTCTACAGGTGAGTGTGTCAGTGAACGAGTGGGTGGATGTGTGAGTTACAGTGTGTGTGTGTGCAACCGTCCAAAGGTGTGTGTGTGTGTGTGAGAGAGAGAGAGAGAGAGAGAGAGAGAGAGAAAGAGAGAGAAACTGGGTGTCTGGCTATGGAGCCTGAAAAGGCTGAAGCGTTTACAGAAGATGAATGAAGGAACAAATGAATAAATGAAGGAATAAATCCCATGTTAGTTGCACTTTATAGAAATAAATTATAATTTTCACAAACATTGTTTGCTACATTTTTTTTTGTGGTAAAAATGACAGACTGCACGTTTAATGAAAATGACAGTGTCCGGTTCTTCAGTGACCCACCAGCATCCGTCAGAAATGGCGAGGTCGGGCACTGATGGCTCGATCCATCAGAGATTTCATGCCCTTCACTCTTGTATTTCTGTCCTTGACTTGTAGAAGGTGGCTATTGATTTTTTTTTTTGTGCGGCGTATAAAATATTAGCCCAGGCACAAAAGGCCACTCGTCCAATAAAACACACCGGTTAATGGACGGCTGCCTTTTTAATCGGCTCTGATACAGACACCCGCTTTCAGCCTAATGATCAAATACCTGCTCCTTATAAACCAGCACAGAGCACTTAGCTGTGGGTTAAAGGTGCCGGAGCTTTCCAGAACCAACCGCATTAGCCCTTTAATAAATAATGTAAAAGATCCCCAAGAACTAAATACATTACCTCAACACCATTCAGTCTTTCACACGCTCACAGATGACAGCTCCTAAAGGACAAGTGCTTCAAGGGAAAAGCCTTTAACCTTTCCATTATTTAAAGATCTTTACATTTTAAAAAGCTCCTGTTATTTACAACAACATCTCTTTAAAGAGACCATATCACAGGGAGTGTCCTCGCTTCTTTGAAATGAAGGGGTTTCACGGTTAAGTTCAACACTGCTCATATTTCAATGTACTTCTGTAACATTATGACTACCTACATGCCTCTACATTAATTTCCATTCATTTATTTAATGTTTTGTTGGACAAATGTTTGGCAGCCAATTGAAACAGAGCTCATCTGCATATACCTTAAAGATGGTGTTTCCTATGCAGTTCTCCATAGAAAAGCATTACACTTTGTTTATGATTACTAATTTTTATAACACACCCACTTTAAAAGATATTTTATATATTTCTCCTGTTTATTTACATTTTAAATGATCTACACATTTATTTTAAATGATGATTTTAATTTTTACACTATTAACACTTTTATTTTTCTTTATTTTCAATTTTTGTTTAATGGAAACACTGTAAATATGTTATTATTATTATTATTATTATTATTATTATTATTAAATAAAATGTGGAGCAGTGGAACCCCATATAGTACAGCTCCATACATATACCTCCATCCAATCATTTATTAATTCATTCATAGTCTGTAACCCTTATCCAGTTCAGGGCGGCGGTGATCCGGAGGCTACCCAGAATCACTGGGCTCAAGGCAAGAACACACCCCGGAGGGGGCAGCAGTTATTCACAGGGCAACACACACTCGCACATTCACTCACACACTCACACCTATGGACACTTTTGAGTCTCTAATCCACCTACCAACGTGTGTTTTTGGAGCGTGGGAGGAAACCGGAGCACCCAGAGGAAACCCACAAAGACACAGAGAGAACACACCAAACTCCTCACAGACAGTCACCCGGAGTGAGGCTCGAACCCACAACCTCCAGGACCCTGGAGCTGTGACAGAGACACTACCTGCTGCACCAGTGTGTTGCCCTGCATCCAATCCAATGCCATCAAATCCTCACAGCAATGTTCAGACACCTAGTGTAAAGCGTTGTTAGTCTGTCACAGCAGCAAAGACGGGAGCACACCCACCATTTCAGATTCTATGCAGGATGAGGTGTCCACAAATTCCTGGCCACTGTGTGTAACGTTACAGTTCAGAAATGTGAGGTGAATCAGGGAAAGTTCGTAGTGCATGCTTGGACAAGAGGGGGTGGGGTAGAAGGGGGGAGAAGCAGGGCTTCTGTGAGGAATTCAAAGACTTTATGGCAGGAGGAGGAAATGCATGAGAAAACCTGCCGGCAACATGAAAGGCCTCTGACTATTTATTACCTTCCAGCCCCCCCCCAACACACACACACTACTAAACCCCCCAAAACTGCCCCAGACACTACCCCCTCCTCTATCAGCATGAAAATACTCCATCCTTCACTGTCCTCACCCAATGCCATTGTTCAGCAGAGACCACTTCCATCTTCGTTCCAGCGAGACCTGACCTTCCTCGACCTCTGAGACCAGCGAGGGGTTTACGCCGTTTAAAAAAATTGTTTATGTGAGTTTTACTGAGTTATTGCTTTGTTTACTCTCTTTCAGTTACTCTGCATACTTTATTACCCCCTCTGACCCTGTTCTTTAATGCTCAGGACCCACACAGAGCAAGTTACAGTGACACTGGTGTTCTGGTACGAGTGGATCAGACACAGCAGTGCTGCTGGAGTTTTTAAACCATGTGTTCACTCACTGTCCACTCTCTTGGTCCACCTTGTAGATGTAAAAATCATTGGCATCTCATTGGGTGCTGATGCAGTGCTAGATGCAGAAATATAGTGCTAGGTACTGGACACAGTTCTAGGTATTGGGCCATGGTGCTAGGTATTGAGATACTGTGTTAGATACTGAGACACAGGACGCTCTGTTCTATCTCAGCTTGTCTCTTTCCTCCTGACTCAGCCTCTTCTCCAGCACTAATGTGTATAGCAGGGTTAGCATATGGTGTGGATTAGCTACTGTGAGACGCTCCAGATGTGTGAGACGTTCCACCAGATGCATGAGCTTTAAAGTGAGAATAAAGCTTCAGCCTATCTCCAGACCTTCTGTGCGTTTTGTACACTTGGTGAAGTTAGTGGTTTCTAATAAAATCAGGGTGAGTTTACCATCTTTGGCTCTATAATCATACGCTGACGTGTCTGTCTCCTTCTGTGCTTCTTGTCCCTCTGGATGGGTTATCAGCCCAACGTTCAGTTTCCTAACAGCACCCTAGCAACAACCTGGGAAACTGCAGCAGCCATCTAGGCCAGGAGTTCTGTGAAGAATTTCCACCACATGGTCCCTACTCTAATCTACGTTCCTTAACTCCTTAAGCTCCTCTTTTTTTCTTTCTCCATCAGGTAAATCAAGTCCTAGTTCTGGAAGCGGGTTCTTGTTTAGTCGCGGTTCTCTCGTGGTTCAGAGAGAGTCGAGTAGGGACTAAACCGTGGTGTGTAAACCTTGCAGAGCACTGATTGTTCAGAGAGAGTCATCACTCTACGCCTCGCAACGCAGACGTCCAGCACCAACTCTCCATCTGTAAAGTCTCCAGCTGCAGCAGAGATCACATTTGTTTTTATCCGACTCACCAAACAGACCAAACAGTGAGTAGAGTCCAGTAGAGTAGGGACCATTCAGTGCAAAAGCAGAAGTAGGGAGCTAGTGTGACAGATCTGGACAGTTTGCCTCTGGTATGTTAAGCTGTTCGGTGTTGTGTTAGCAGCCGTTCAAAACGAAGCAGAGGGTCAACTTTACACGTCTCTGAGGAAGCACATTTTCGCAGTGTGTGTGTGTGTGTGTGTGTGTGTTTCCTCTGGAAAAGTGATAAAGCAGTGTATAATCTCAGTGCGTGTAATTAATCTAATTATTTCAGTGTTTACATCAAGCACACCCCTGTGTTTCAGGTTTAAATATTTCAAACATTCATGTCCAGGAAGGTTTGGCTCCCATTAACCTCTTCAGTGCAGGGTTAAATCTGGCGGATGGGCTGGTGATTAGTGTGTATGTGTGTGTGTGTGTGGTGGTCAGTCAAGTCCACGCTTAAGGCCTCACACACCACCTGTCCACCACCACATATTGCTGACCCACTGACCCTAAACAACAGATGCATACATACACACACACAGCCCAGGGCATTCATGCCCTGGTGTGTGTGTGTGTGTGTGTGCAGAATGTATTAAGATACTTATCAGGAACCTTCAATTGTGTGTAAGAACATTTCTACTCAATTCAATTTGTATGGTTTTGGAAACCATATTATAACATCCAAATTTGGAAACATTTTTCAGATTAAAGTCCCCCTCCAGTCATCAATTAACTCCTCTAAAACTTCTCTTAGCCACCAGGTTTAATCAAGTAACCACCAACAGAGTGTCGTTCGATATATTAATGATAATGTGGTGTAACTTAACCTGTGAAATGACTAAAGCCACGTTATTAGCTCTGGATTAATTAACCTTCACGTTTTCAGTAAGTTCTGTCACATTCAGTTTTAGACAATTACTTAATAAACAGACTTTAAATCATTTCTAAATCTTTATCTTATTGTAAAGTGGTGCGCTATCTATCTTTCTTTCTATTAACAAAATAATTCTTTAAAGAACCACTTACAACAGAAGAAGCTCTGGTGCCTGGTGCTTGGAGGAACCCTTATGTTCTTTGGAGGTTCCTTGTGCGTAATGGTGGCTGATCACGTGTTACACTCACTCCCTGTAATACGATGAGTATTAGGGTCTTTGTTCGCTGAATTTGGTTCACAGTGGTTCGGCGTGAGGGCGAGAGGGAACGAGTGCTAAAGGGAAACATGCAGCTCTGCTCCAAAACTGAATGGAGCGTCTGGAACGCCAAGCTCAGCCAGCAGCTTGAGGAACAAAAGGCCAATAGAGGAGCAGCACGCCTGGGCCTGGACATGACAAATACATGTGGGGGGCTTCTGGGGCTGAGCTGAACCCACCCAAACACACTGGGGGGTCAGGGGGGTCAGCCCATCATCATCACCATTTCAAAGGGGGCTGGGGTAAAGGGTGGAGGGGGGTTCTGTTGACCCCAAGTCACCGACAGTGGACCACTCCATCTTCTGAGGATGGAAATGAGATGAAAAGCCACAGACCACAACCCCCCCCCCCCCCCCAACACCACCACCGTCACAAAGAAAAAACAGGACCACATCAGAGTGAATGATTATACTCAAACACCCAAGCATCACATGTTCATCTCTGTTACTCAGAGAGAAAATAATCTTCACCAGACGTCATCACGGTTCCATAAAGACGTGCTATGTCTTAGCGACAGTAGCTTCGTAGCTCCAGTTATGAACTATATAAGCACCAAACTGATGGGCAAAAGTGTCTACAAGTAGCTATAGCCAACTCTATATCATTTCTGCAGTAATCAGATTGTTCAGTGCTAATCTAAACAGCACACTCCAATTTCTAACCTCCAAGTAAGGGCTATAATCAGTTCAACAGAGCTGTGTTTCAGCTCCTCAGTGTGTTTACTCATATCCCATTTCTTTCAGGTTTCTCTCTCTGAGGAATGTAGTAAATGGGCCGAAAGTTGAGCATCTCTGACACATATTCAGAGGCTCTCTCACCATTCAGTATCTGAAAATTCATTCAATACCACTCACTGCCCCTAGTCCTCACCGTAGCAGCTCAGGTCTCTGTCTATAACAGAGGGACACATGCTAGTTTCAGTCTCAGCAGCCGTGTAGTGAAACCACTGAGAAGAGCAGCACTGTGTAATATTAGAAATCATATGAAAGTAAGTTATATTTTTGCAGGTAAAGTGGATCCATGTTTAGAAAAACGACTTTCTGTGATATAATTGGCTGCTACACAGTGGAAGTCAGGTTTTTGTCAGACACATAAACTTATCGGATTATTAAAGAGGACATTATTAAAGAGGACATTACAGGATCTTCATAACTTTTAATGTGGAACGGTGTGTTTGAGGGTGAAAAAATGACACAGTTGAAGTGTAACTTGTCTGTAAGTTTTTCTTCACTGTATGAATTCCCACAGAAACTCGTTTGTAACTTGAGTAGTTTAGTTTCGTAGCACTGTCGCTAATACAGTTAGCCGTCTCCCGAGTTTGGAGACATTTCCACCTTAAGTGATCTGAAAGGGCAAAAATAAGTCAGTGTTACCCACCTATAGCGCAGGAATAGAGCAACATCCTCATCTTGGTTTGTGCTTTAAAATGTTTGTAGTTCTCATTAAAAAAAGACAGATGCCTGTGCCATGAGCAGAGAAAGAGAGCACGTTTACAGACACTGGGGCTTCGTAAACACATTTAACTGGTTTCCAGCGCAAACAGACTGGAGAGCAGCACATTGAGAGGAAACATCTTCTGAATTTTATAAAAAGTGTTTTTGATTACAATTGTGAATGTCGCCTTTAAATGCATGTAGTAAACTCAGTGCAGTAGTACAGCTTTTTGTATAAGACCCTAGTTAAATGATCAGTCCAGGCTAGATTGGCCAGACCACATTCGGCTGCGGAGCATGAGTCACAAAAGCATCATCAGTATTTCAGTAAAGGAGCGGCAGTCATTCATTAAAGTCTTAAATAATATATGTAATCTATTATGTTAATGCAAAATTTGATGTGCCCTGCCTCATGAAGGACGAAGGGGTGTTCTCCCCAGAGCCGGAAAATTTGGAGCCACAGACATTAAACACTGAACAGACACACTCCTTTGGCATATATGTAACAACTCACTCAAGACACCACACTAAGCCGTCCAGCAAATAGTATAAAATGTAGAAGTATAGTAAAAATACTTAAGTAAGAAAGAATGGGTTTGTTGGTTTGTCTTATTTTTTTGCGGTAATTGAATATTCCATTGTTTTCAGTGAAGCAGCAACTGAATGTTTAAATAATTTGCAGATCAAAATAATTAGAAATTATGCACCAAATTTGTCAGTGCAGAAAAATGCCATATTACAAGTCGTTCCCTGTAGAGTTTTTTTTTACTTATCTTCATTCAGAAAATCAACATGGCATGTGCCCAGAGGTACACAAACTTTTGAATACAATAAAGTGTGTGTGAATGAGTGTCTCTATGATAGAGAGAGAGAGAGAGAGAGAGGGAGATTGCTTTCTAGGCCTGTTACCTCCAGTAAACTCTCACTCTCTTTTACCCCACATTCTTTCTGAGAGGGGCGGGGCTTGAGGTGGCAAAGATGTCTGACATCAGGCACACAACCAGGAAACAAAAGCAAGTGTGCACCTCAACAACGCATAGACACACACACACACACACACAATGTAAAATTAACTTCTTACGTAAATGATCCATTCCACCTCAAATGGGGCAGCAATGACATTGTGCCATCTTTTAGTTTTTTTTTGTAAAGTGCATCTCACATGCAGTGAAGAGTTAAAAGGCTTCATTGTCCCCGAGAGACCAGTTTAAGCTCCAAAAAGTGTCTCTTTTGGGGGCAGCAATGTTTAAATCCAGGCCACTAGGTGTCAGTATAATGGCTGTTTCATAACGGGAGAAAGAATCAGTGGAGAAAACAAGCGAATGTCACAGGTCAAAGTTTGCGTTAAAGTAGTACACTGATTTGTTTTAACACACACACACACGAGCCAAGCTAGCACCCCTTGCAGACCTATAATGTATATCACACAGGGCCAGCCTCAATACAAAACAAAGCAGAGGACACTAATGCTAGCAGATTAGCCACTTAGCCGCCACATATCAAAAAGGACTCCAAGTGTGCTTCCAAAGCAGAGTGGTGGGGGGTGGGGTTGACTACTGACAAATCGATTCAAAGACCCTTGAGAAAGACCCCCGAAAGAAACAGGCCGACACAAATCCTCTCGCTTAATCACTGAAAAGCTGCCCTAAAACTTGGAGCGGGACAGAGGCGTTGAGGAGCAACACAATGGCCTGGAAAAAGCTCCATTATGTTCCACATGACCCTCCACTACAAGTGCGCTGACCACTTTTCAGGGGGCAATTAACCCATCCCCCCTCCCCCTGCCAATGTGCCCTGATTCAATTACAATGGGGCGACACAACATTCCTCAAAGACTCAAAGCCTCCAAGACCCCTGTAGAAAAGAGTGGCTAAAACACGCTAATCCGCTAAAAGTATCATTAATTCAGTCATGTCATGACCTGGGACTACCAACATCCACACAGCTATAGCAACCAGTCAGAAACACCATAGCCACCGCCAGGAATACCATAGCAAACAATAGCAACATGCTATAAGTCAACATGCATAGCAATGCTGTACATTAGGAAAACTCTGGCAACTACTCAGGTAGCATGCCTACCACTTAGCAACACGACAGCAACAACCTCAGATACCATAGCAACTGGTGAGGGAACTCTTAGCGAACACCTGGAACACTAACCAGTTACCATATACCCATCATCACAAGACACACAGGAGGCTAACGCTAGAAGCAATAGCTAGCATCGCAGCTAATACTAAGACTACAGCATTAAATAAAGGATATCATTTTCCAAGTAATGAAAAAGTGTTGTTACTTGATGATTAGCCAGGTCTCTCTTTTACCCCCCCCTCACCAGCCCCAGTTCCCTATCAACCTCTCTTTGTTCTCTTTTCACTTTTATTCCCTCTGTTTCTTTCTCTACCTATCTTTTTCTTCTATCTCTCTCTTTTTCACCTTTTCTCTCTCTCTCTCTCTCTCTCTCTCTCTCTCTCTATCTATCTGTCAGAGGTGACAGGGGTTCACATGGAGAGTGCTTCTCTTTCAGATGGAAATGTTCTGGGCAAGAGACACTGGGGCTCAGTGGCAGCAGATGAATTGCTTATTGCTGGGAAATGTTAATGAATTACAGGATGGATTTCAATCTCAACAAAAATGGAAAGGTCTGCCCTTTGTTAAAGATCCACCTCCCTGTCCAACCCCAACACAAAATCCTCCCAAAACACCTCCACCTTCACAAGGTTTCCCAACAACAATTGCCCCCTCATCTGAGTCTGTCCAATCACAGTGCTGGACCCGCGTTTATGTGAGAGCGTAAAGACGAGGTTAAACGCAGCAGAACAGACACAACGAGCGCAGAGAAATAAGAGCACTGAGTAAAAACAGAAGAACAGAGAAGCAAGCGAAAACGGATAAAAACCAGAGCTCCTTCTCCTCGCTTCTCACTGCTGTGCACTCGGGGTCAGGGTGAACAGCGAGCAGCTCGTTTTTATTTAAAGGAACAGGCACTGTTAAGGTTATTTCTAATGATTGTTAAAAGATTTTCAATGCTTTACCCTTAAAAAAATGACTAATGTTAATGTGAATTAATTACTAATGTTAAGTGTTAAATGACTTAAGTTTTACAGTGTAGAGTGTGTTCAGATCTGAGGACCACCCTCCTCACTACCTCACTCTCCTGAGAGAAAGGTACAGACATGTGAAGAAGACAAGAGTGGATTAGAGCCTGAGAAATAGAGAAAGAGAAAGACAGAGAGGGAGAGGGAAAGGAAGGGGTGGGAAAGGGCAGTAATATTTAACCAGAGCTAAGTGGACCATCTGGAAGAAGAAGAGAAACAACCCCCCCCCCACCCCACCTCCGCAAAAGCAACCCCCAAAAAAGTTTTACATCTGGTCTCTCTCACTCTTTAAAATTTCTGTAAGGCTTATTTAATGAAGTATTGCATCAAAATAATTTTCTTAGTAAACCCCTACCAACGCCCTAATAGCCACCCGAGATACCATAGCAACCAGTAAGCAACACCGTAGTGACCATCTGGAACACCCTATCACTCAATATTCTAGAAGAGGGGTTTCCAACTTTTTTGGATTGTGCCCCCTTCAGTTTGTCTACTCTAAGCTTGCGCGCAGTGGAGCTGGGTTGCGGGTAAAAAAATTAGCTGCTATTACTTGTTAGCCACATTAGCCTCTTAGCTCCATTGTAAACCTGAAGGGCCAGAATCCAACACACGGTGGCGCTGCAGGTAGTATCTCTGTCACAAAAGCTCCAGGTTCTTGGGTCCTGGGTGGCATCCTCTCCTCATATTGCTGCCTGTGAAGAGTGTGGTGTTTTCTCCCTGTGTCTGTGTGGGTTTCCCCCAGTTTCC